>NC_083407.1:6529251-6859668 GCF_020745735.1 Hemiscyllium ocellatum | reverse complement strand
CGCCTTACCATTAAGGATATAACCATGGATGACGATGGAGTTTACCTCTGTGAGATGAAAGATGGTGGCAGGAGCATTGCTGAGGTGGCAGTAAAAGGTAATTGGCTTAGAACCCTTGGAGTGAGTGCAGCCACACACCAGCTATACGTGTTGATGGAATGGACAGTGGCCAATGCTGGGGTATTAGTCCCCACTTACTGAATCACTACTTATTCTTCCAACCGCTGTCTGGAACACAGACAGTATCCCTCACAGTCAGGATTGGCAATGGTCATTGGCCCCTTGCAAATACTCACTTTTCTTTTAAAGAGTCCAAAAGCAGAGCCAACAATGCCCATCTCACAGCATTGCGAATAACCATGTCAGCTCTATTTTAGATCAGCTAAAGTCAATGTCTTGTCTGAGTCAGAAGGTCATGGGTTTGAATTGCGTTCCAGAGACTGCAACACAAACACCTGTCAGAGGGTCAGTGCTGAGGAGGTGCTGCATTATTGGAGGGTCAGTATTGAGGGAGTGCCACAATATGAGAGCATCCATAGTGAAGGGGTGCAGCATGTTGGAGGGTCAGTGCTGAGGGAGTGCTGTATGTCTGTATTAGGGTGGCACGGTGGCTCAGTGGTTAGCACCGCTGCCTCACAGCACCAGAGTCCCAGGTTTGATTCCAACCTCGGGTGACTGTCTGTGTGGAGTTTGCACGTTCTCCCCGTGTTTGCTTGGTTTCCTCCGGGTGCTCCGGTTTCCTCCCACAGTCATAAAGATGTGCAGGTCAGGTGATTTGGCCATGCTAAATTGCCCAGACTGTTAGGTGCATTAGTCAGAGGGAAATGGGTCTGGCTGGGTTACTCTTCGGAGGGTCGGTGTGGACTGGTTGGGCGGAAGGGCCTGTTTCCACATTGTAGGGAATATAATCTAATCTAATCAGAGGGTCGGTGCTGAGGGACTGCTACACTATTAGAAGGTCAGTATTGAGAGAGTGTTTATTCAGTCGCAAATAGAGTAATTGAAAGTAAAATTGTTGGAGTCAAGTTTTGATTTGAATTGCTGAAATTATTCATTCTTTCCCCAACCCTCTGAAGGTAAAATCGTGAAGCGGTTACCACGAAAACTGGACGTAGTGGAGGGAGAGAATGCAGCCTTCTGTGTGGACCTCGATGAGGAGAATGTGGAGGTGTCCTGGTACAAGGATGGGGAGCTGCTGACTGAATCCCATAAAACAATCATCAAGTCCTTTGGGAAAACCCACATTCTGGTCTTTGTTAATGTCACAGTGGAAGATTCTGGTGTCATCACCTTCGTTATCAGTGACTCCAAATCATCATCGCAGCTTCGTGTGAAACGTAAGAACCTGAAGCCAGAATGAGTTTTATTTTGTTTATTTATTCATGGGATGTGGGCATTGCTGGCAAAGCCTAATTGCCGTGAAGTGAAAATGAGTACTGCAGATGCTGGAGATTGGAGTCAAGGGTGTGGTGCTGGAAAAGCACAGCAGGTCAGGCAGCATTTGAGGAGCAGGAAAATCGACATTTTGGGCAAAAGGGTCCTACTGAAGCCATTTGCTCGAAACATCGATTTTCTTAATTGTCATGATCTGAGTCACTTCCTAAGGCTATTTCAGAGAGCAGTCGAGAGTCAACCATATTACTGTAGGTTTGGAGTCACTTGGAGGCTGATTTCCTTCCCTAAAGTGAATCATTTGGGCTTTTATGACAATTAGCAATAGATTTGTGGTAATTTATTAGACTATTTTTAAATTCCCAATATTTATTGAATTCCAATTGCTCCATCTGCCTTGCTGGTATTTGAACCCACATCCCCAGAAATTTGGTCTGGGGTTCTGGATTATTGGTCCAGTGACAATGCCCTGCGCTACCACCTCCCTTTATTGTTAAGAGTCGAAGAGTATGGTGCTGGAAAAACACAGCTGGTCAGACAGCATCCAAGGAGCAAGAGAATTGATGTTTCGGGCATGAGCCTTTCATCAGGAATGAATTATGCCTGAAAAGTCAACTCTCCTGCTCCTCGGATGCTGCCTGACTGGCTAAGCTTTTCCAGCACCACACTGTTCGACTCTGATCTCCAGCATCTGCAGGCCTCACTTCCTCCTTTATTGTTAAGGTCAAGAAAAATTAATGGTCTCTGCCCTTTCATATCTCACATTTACAGACTCAGCATAGGAGCAGGAGGAGGTGATGCAATCATCTTCGCTCCTGTTTTTGAATTATGTCAAAGCTAACCATTATTGCAACCTGCCTTCGGTCCATGACAGTTAACTGCCTTCCCCAGCAACAAGCAAATCAAGCAGCCTGTTCAGTGATGTCATGACCCAGCTCTGGAGAAGGTGCAATTTGGACATGAGTCTCTTGGTTCACATGTAGGGAGATTGCGTTTTCATCTCAGGTGGTAATGAGTTTGTGGACTCTTCCCGAGACAGGTGGAGGTAGGCTCATGGAATACTGTTTAAATCAGCCTGTTCAGGAAATTTGCAACATGGCTGTAGTGCAGCTGGGTCTTGAACCCAGAGCAGCTAGCCCAGACACCGCCACTGCAGCACACAAGTCCATTTTCTCCATTCAATTGACTGCGTTAATTAATAATCATAAATATCTCAATTAAATCAGCACTTAACTCTTTCAGCTGGGGGAGCCTGTCCTTGTAAGCCCTGCTGCATTTGGCGTGGCACCCCTCCAAAGACGATGACCTGGGCAGTGTGTGGTGAGAAGTTTACATTTTCTTATAAAAGTCAGGAGAAGGTTTGAGGTTAAATGTGTCCTCACTACTGGAATGGGAGCCTGACCTACATGCTTCTTGAAACTGGTCACGATCAATGCAGCGCATGCCATGCAGATCATGTCCTACTGGATCATTGTCCTACTCTTTTTACCGCTAATGGAGTCAGGTGTTACTAGGGGACATAGCTTTAAATTAAGGGGTGGTAGGTATAGGACAGATGTTAGGGGTAGATTCTTCACACAGCGGGTTGTGAGTTCATGGAATGCCCTGCCCGTATCAGTGGTGAACTCTCCTTCTTTATGGTCATTTAAGCGGGCATTGGATAGGCATTTGGAAGTTATTGGGCTAGTATAGGTTAGGTAGGATTCGGTCGGCGCAACATCGAGGGCCGAAGGGCCTGTACTGCGCTGTATCCTTCTATGTTCTATGTTCTATGTTCTTTATCTCTAAGTCATGATCCTGAGGCCTGTGTGCAAAGCTTGAGCCCATTGTCTGGACCTCCCCGGCCATTCAGTGACACAAAAAAAATGTACTAGGTTCTATTAGTGGAGTGTGGGATTACTCCACAGAGTAGGTGGAGGTCCATGCTAGAAATAACATAACAGATTTAAAAATGGTAGCAGGAATAGGCCATTCAGCCCCTTAAAATGGCTCCACCATTTAATAAGGTAAAAACAATGACTGCAGATGCTGGAAACCAGCTTCTGGATTAGTGGTGCTGGAAGAGCACAGCAGTTCAGGCAGCATCCAAAGTGCAGCGAAATCGATGTTTCGGGCAAAAGCCCTTCATCAGGAATAAAGGCAGTGTGCTTGAAGCGTGGAGAGATAAGCTAGAGGAGGGTGGGGGTGGGGAGAGAGTAGCATAGAATACAATGGGTGAGTGGGAGAGGGAATGAAGGTGATAGGTCAGGGAGGAGAGGGTGGATAGGGTAGGTGGAAAAGGAGCTAGGCAGGTAGGACAAGTCCGGACAAGTCATGGGGACAGTGCTGAGCTGGAAGTTTGGAACTAGGGTGAGATGGGGGAAAGGGAAATGAGGAAACTGTTGAAGTCCACATTGATGCCCTGGGGTTGAAGTGTTCCGAAGCGGAAGATGAGGTGTTCTTCCTCCAAGCGTCTGGTGGTGAGGGAGCAGCGGTGAAGGAGGCCCAGGACCTCCATGTCCTCGGCAGAGTGAGAGGGGGAGATGAAATGTTGGTGAACCTGTGGCCATATTGAATGACGCAGCAGGCTTGAGGGTGGAATGGTCAACTCTTCCTTCTATTTGTTATGTTCTTAACTCAAATTGCATCTCCTCCCCAACTACTCTCATATTTCTTGATTTCAAGAGATCAAAAATCTGTCTATCTCAACCTTAAATAAATTCACAATGGAGCCTCCATTTTCCTGGTTTTTGAGTGAAGAAATTTCTACTCATCTGAGTCTGAAAGTTTTGACCCCTTATCTTGTTTCTGTACCCCCATGTTTGAGCTTTCCTGGTCAGAGGGAAACAATTTTTCTTCTTTAATCGTCTTCAGAATGCTGTATAATTTAATGAGACAACCTCATTCTTCTAAACTCTAGAGAATACTGACCAAATTTACTCAGCCTCTCATGAGGGGCCATCCCCCATCCCAGGGGCTAGTCCAGTGAAGATTCCCTGTGTGCTAGGAAATCACCTCCAATGCAAGGATCTGCTTTTCTTAAATGTTGAGACTAAAACTGTGCACTGTATTCCAGGCATGATTTCAGTTATCATTTTAATGGTGCAGTTATACAAAATCTTGGTTAGAGCCTACTTGCAGTTCTGTGTGCAGGCCTGGAAAGTTATATTGGCTTCGAAGAGAGTACAGCATAGGTTTGCAAGATAGATACCTGAACTTCGGGGGTTATGAGGAGACATTATTCAAATGAGGCCAATTTTCTTTGGAATTTAGAAGATTGTGAGGTGATCTGATTGAAATCTTCAAGATATTAACAGGAAAAATCAGATTAGATAATGATAAACAATTTCCACTGGTTGGGGATTCTAGAACTAGGAAACATGGTCTGAGCATGAGGGCAAGACCATTCAGGAGAGATGTTTGGAAGCACTTCAACATACAAAAAGTGGCAGAGATTTGGAACTCTCTTCTACAACTGGCAGTGAAAGCTGGGTCAGTTGTTAATTTTAAACCTGAGGTAGATGTATTTTTGTTAAGCAAAAGTATTAGGCAATACATGCCAAGGCAGGTAAATGGAATTAAGCCACAGATCAGCCATGATCTCTTTGAATGGCAGAAGAAGCTCCGGTGTCTGAATGGCCTACTCCTGCTCCTAGATTCTCCAAAGCTCTCTGTGATCTGTTGGCTGAGGTTTTAAATCTTTTATAAAACTCTAGTTAAATGGAGTATTGTGTCCATGCCATATTTCAAGAAAAATTATCAAGACCACGGAGAGTGTCTGGAGGAGATTTACTGGAATGATCCCCAGGGTTTGTTTTCTTGGTGATCACAAAACTATCATTCATTTCCTTGAAAACCCATTTCGTTCACAAATTTCTATTACAGAAGATAATCTTCTGTCCTTATCTGATCTGAACCTACTTGTGACTTCAGAAGCATGTGGTTGACTCTTAACCACCTTCTGAAGCGACCATGAAATGCTGCTGTTTCCAGCAATGACACACATGAATGTGAATGTGAGTGGTAGCTGGGAGAACTCAAGTCATAGAACTAAGTGATCTCATTACTAATGGATTAGATCTAAGCTCGGCAGATATGCCATATCCAGTTGTGAATCGCATAGTAAATTAAATAGAAGGAAGCTCTATAAATAATCCCATTCTCAATGTTGGAAGAGTCCAACATATCAGTGGAAAAGATGAGACTGAAGCTTTTGCAATAGTCATCAGCCATAAGTATTGAGTGGATGATCCATCTCAACCTCCTTCAAAAGTCCCCAGAATCACAGATGAATGTTCTTCAGCCAATTCAATTCTTCCACATGATATCAAGAAATGGTTGGAGGCATAGGATACTGTAGAGGCTAAGGAGTTTGACAAAATTCTGTCGACAGTACTGGAGACATTTACTTCAAAACTTACTGCATACCTATTCCAAGCTGGACACAAACAGCGGGCTAAATCCAGTCTGTCCAATTACTGCCCCATCTGTCTACTCATGATCATCAGTAAAGTGATGGAAGGTATCATCAAATGTGCTATCAAACAGCACTTGCTCAGCAATAACCAGCTCACTGTCACCCAGTTTGGGTTTCACCTTGGCCACTTAGCTTCTGAACTCATTACAGCCTTAGTCTGAACACGGATGAAAGTGCTAATTTCCAGAGGTGAGGTGAGAGTGACATCTCTTGACGTCAAGGCTGCATTTGACCAAATGTGGCATCAAGGATCCCGAGCAAAACTGGAGTCAATGGGATTCGGGGGAACCCTCTGCTGTTAGGGATTGTTGTTGTAATGAGGTCAGACCTCCGAATATGAGGTCCCTAATTGAGGCTGTTATTCTAGTCCAATCAGGGAACCCTGGATGACAGATATAAACAGAGGTGTCAGAGGTTCTGCTCACTCTGTGAGGAGGCATTAAAGAAGCTGATTAGTGTCAAGGGCTCTCCATTTGTAAATAAAGGTTGACTTGGTGATGGGATAACGGCCTCTCTGGAGTTATTTCAGTGGCAGTGAGAGGAAAGCATGATCCTGAAAAAATTTGTTTGCAACGGGGTAAGCATTTCTGGCATCATGCCATTATTTGGGAAGCTTGACTCTTCAATCCTGTTCTTGAAGTCTGGGCCTAGTGTGTGGAAAAAATGCATTATATTTTCTGGGGAAATGACATTGGGGCAGAATGAGGAATTCTCCTGATAGCATGTGGTCCCGTGGCCTTTTTGGTTATTGGGAACCTAACCTACCCTGAAGCACCAGATTCTAAAACCTTTCAAGAGTTGACGGATTTAGGTAAGAAATATTATGACCCCAAACCTTCTCTAATTCTGAGATGTTATCAGCTTTGCTTGGCAATTCAAGATTTTTAACTATGTTAAGAAGACTGGCAAAGGCATGTGACTTTGATTTAACTTTTAATGAGATGCTGAGAGACCATTTCATATGTGGATTAATGATGTAACCATGCAGAAACCCCTGCAAGCTGAAGACCAACTCAACTTTAAACAGGTGCTACAACTGGCTTTAACATTGGAAAATGGGCCAAATGGAGCATATGAGTTGTAGGGTATTCCAATGGAAATGGATACCCTCCCTAATAGCGTGTGCATGCAGGACTTTGACTAATGCAGAGAGTAAATATGCCCAGGTAGGGAATGAAGACTTGGGGGCCATATTTGGAGTCGGGAGGTTCCACCAGTACCTTTTGCAGGTGTAATTTTGTAATTATAAAAGACCACAAAGCTCTGCTAGATTTACAGTGCCACCCGTAGCTTCAGGGAAAAAGTGAGGACTGCAGATGCTGGAGATCAGAGTTGAAAATGTGTTGCTGGAAAAGCGCAGCAAATCAGGCAGCATCCAAAGAGCAAGAGAATCGACGTTTTGGGCATGAGCCCTTCTTCAGGAAGGGCTCATGCCCGAAACGTCGTGTCTCCTGCTCTTTGGATGCTGCCTGACCTGGTGACCTTTTCCAGCAACACATTTTCAGCACCTGTAGCTTCAGGCCAAATTAAATGGTTGGCTCTAATTGTCAGTGCATATAAATACAAGTTACAACACCATCTGGGAGGCCAAGTAGCAAATGTGGATGCATTGTGCTGCCTCCCACTGGCAGATATGCCAGCAGTGGTACTGTCTCTGGAAATGAGCATAATGATTTTAAATTTTCTGGACGCATGTCCTGTCACAGCTAACAATGTCAGATTTTGCAGATATATCCAGTCCTGGCAAAACCGAAACAGCTGGTGTTGGGTGAAACCAAAGTATGATCCCAACCAGAATTGAAACCTTTTTGGACTCAGAGAGACCAGATCATAGTAGAGGATGGCATATTATTATGGGGAATAAGAGTGATTGTCCCAAGCAAAAGTCATTGCCAGATACTGGCTGAAGTCCACCATCATCATCCAGAGGTTTCCAAAATGAAGGTGTTGGTGAAAAGTTATGATTGATGACCTGGATTGACCTAGATGACACGGCCACTTTGGTAGGGCAGTGCTCAGAATGCTAACAAGGACACAAGTTGCCACCACCAACTCTTCCACATTTATGGAAATAGCTATGTATACCCTGGACTCAGTGAAATATTGACTGTGCAGATCCTTTCATGGGCCCAATGTTCTTAGCCATTGTGGATGCCCTCTCAAAGTGGCTGGATATATATCGGGTTAATTCTTCAAACACTGGACATAGATAGAAAAAATGCCTGCCTTGTTTGCAATATACGGATTCCTGGATGTAGTGGTCACAGATAATGGGTCATCATTTAGCAATAGGGAATTGGAGCATCTCCTGAAATTGAGTGATATTTGTCATATATGGTCAACTCTATACCATCCATCATCCAATTGTCTGGCAGAAAGAACAGTCCAAACCTTGAAAGCAGGCTTACAAAAACAGCCTACAGCTTCCCTCGATAGCACACTGTCCTGGTTCCTACCTGATTACAGAACTACTCCTCGTGCAACTATAGGGACAGCTTTAGCAGAGTTGCTAATGGGAAAATACCCCGCACCAGGTGAAATCTGATTTCTCTGAGCTGGAAGGGAGGGAGAGTAAAAAGACATCAGGAATATCAGTGTTAGACACAAGACTCTGCTAAACGAAAGAGGCTGTTTACTTCAGGAGACTAAGTTTTGTGTAGTGTCAATTGGAGTGACCTTCCATGGCTAAGGGGCATGGTCAACACGACGTCAAGTTCGGTAGCAAATAAACTTTGGGTAGTGCAATGGTCCTGAACAAGCAAGAGGAAGATATGAAAGCTGCAATCTCCTAAACAGTGCAGGAGCATAGCTGACTCTTTTGTGTCTGGCAAAATGTACCCAGCTCCTCAACTGCCCTTTTTGACTTCTCGGACCAGTGGGTTCTCTTTCTCTGTCAAGCATTAAAGATGCATTGGAATCTGGGATGGACACGATAGATGTCGCTGCCTGGATTCCTTTGCTGACTGATGGGGTGAATGAATTTCTTCCCAGGCACTCCTAGCACAAGAGGTGAACAACTGGGTGTTGCACACTGCCTGAATCAGAGGCAAAGTTGGAGGAATTTGCCCTTGTGCTAAAATGCTTCAGGAGGAGCTACCAAAGGAGGATGGATGTGATAGTAATGAGGTCAGCCAAGTAGACCTCTCAGAGTATGAGTTCCCTGATTGAGGCTGTTAATTTGGTCCAATCAAAGAGCCCTCCTGGATAGATATAAACAGGAGTGTGCGGTAGTGTGGGGGTTAATTATAAAAAAGAAAAAACATAAATAAAAAAAATTTTAAAAAAACCAAGAGACCCCCTCCAACTCTATTTTGATTTAGTCCCTGCCCTCCCTGTTTGATGATACAGCAAAAAAAATAAACAGAAGTGTCACACACTCTGGGTGCTGGGGAAAAAAAAAGCACTACCGCAGTTAGGCGGTAGTGCGGGGGAAAAAATTTAAAAAAGAAGAAAAAAATAAACAGGAGTGTCAGAGGTTATTTTAAAAATAAACAGGAGTATCAGAGGTTCAGTTCACTCTGAGAGTTGGCTCTAATTAAAAATAAACAGGAGCGTCAGAGGTACTGATCACTTCGGGATCTGGTTTTGAGGGAGCTGGAGCAGTGTCAAGGACTCTTCACGTGTAAATAAATGGAGACTTGATGCTGTCATACTGAACTCTGGAGTTATTTCAGAGTCTTACCTGGTACATAGGAAGATGCTTGTGTTTGTTGGAGATCAGTCATCTCAGCTCTAGGGCATCTCTGCATGAGTGCCTCAGGGTAGTTTCCTTAGCCCAACTATCTTCAGTTGCTTCATCAATGACTTTCCTTCCATCATAAGTGGGCATATTTACCAATGACTACATAATGTTCAGCGCCACACAGGGTTCACATTGAAACAATCCAGGTTCAAATGAAACATGGAGAAAGTGAGGACTGGAGATCAGAGCTGAAAAATGTGTTGCTGGAAAAGCGCAACGGGCCAGGCACCATCCAAGGAGCAGGAGAATCGGCGTTTCGGGCATAAGAAGGGCTTATGCCCGAAACGCCGATTCTCCTGCTCCTTGGATGCTGCCTGACCTGCTGCGCTTTTCCAGCAACACATTTTTCAGCTCAAATGAAATATGGTCTGGACAATATTCAGACTTGATTGGCAGGTAACATTTACCCGACACAAATGCCAAGCAAAGACTATCTGTGATAAGACACAATCTAACCAATGCCCCTTGACATTAAATGATGCTACCATTATTGAAACCCCACTATCGACAACCTGGAGGTTACAATTCTCCTGAAACACAATGGGACTCGATACATAAATGCAGTGGCTACAATATCAGATCTGAGGCTAAGAATATTGTTGTGATTAACACCCCTTGATAACCCAAAGCCTGTCCACAATCTGTAAGGCACAATTAAGGAGTGTGATGGAATGCTTCCTACTTACCTGGATGAGTGCAGCTCCAGCAGCATTCAAAAAGCTTGATATCATCCAGGACAAAGCAGTTCCTTTCATTGGCACTAAATTGACACACGTGCACTCGTCCACCAATGTTCAAAACCATCTCAAGAATTACTGCAGAAATTCATCAAAAATCCTTAGACAGCATCTTCCAAATCCACGACCATTTCCATTTGAAGGACAATGACATTAGATAAATGTGAACACCAAATTCTGCAAGATCCCCTCCAAGCCACTCACCATTATGACTTGGAAATATATTGCTGTTCTTTCAGTGTTGCTGGGTCAAAATCCTGGAATTCTTTCCCTTACAACATTGTGGGTCTACCTTTGCACAAGTACTGCAGTTGTTCAAGAGTACAGCTAACCACCACCTTCTCAAGGGGCAAATGGGGATGGGAAAAAAGTACTGGCCAGCCAGTGACAACCAAGTCCAATGAGAATTAAAAAAACTCTACTTCTTGCTGTCAGAAAGTAAAGGTCAATTTTAAAAATGAGTGGCCAGGACCATTCTTAAAAACCATCAGTGAGATTTGGATGAAGAGAATGAGAATGGCCAAAACAATAGGTTCCAGAAGTGAGAAGGGCTTCCTGAAGAAGGGTTTAGGCCCGAAACGTCGAATCTCCTGTTCCTTGGATGCTGCCTGACCTGCTGCGCTTTTCCAGCAACACATTGTCAACTCTGATCTCCAGCATATGCAGACCTCACGTTCTCCTCCAGGAATGAGAACACCTATTCCAGCCCTGATATGTCAGTCACAATTACTTGTTAAAGCCTTCAGGAGGTTACAATTCTGATATCCCATTTGAATCTCAGACTATTGCATTGTGGGAGAACTTCCATATGTGGTAAAGAGGCATCTTGCAGGTTGCATGAGAATTACGGTTGCTTTGGTACTGATTATTGGGGACTTAGTCTATAACTTCATGTAGACATAGGAAAATAGGAATACGAGTAGACCATTTGGCCCTTTTAGCCTGCTCTGCCATTTAATATGATCATGGCCAATCATCCAACTCCATATCCTGCCTCTGCTTTCTCCCATACCCTTTAGCCCTAAGACTATATCCAACTCATTCGTGAAAACATTCCATGTTTTGGCCTCAACCACTTCCTGTGGCAGAGATTCCACAGGCGCACCATTCTTTGGGGAAAGAAACTTGTCCTTGTCTCAGTACTAAATGGTCTACTCTGTACTCTTAAACTATGTTCCCGGTTCTACACTCAGTGGTCATTGTGAACATCTTTCCTGTGTTTACCTTGTCTGGTCCTGTTGAAATTATATTGGTTTCCATGAGATTACTCCCTCATTCGTCTAAGCTTTAATGAATATAGTCCTAACTGAGCCAGACTCTCATTATACATCAGTCCTGGCATTGTCGGAATGAGTCTGGTATACCTTCACTGGATTGCATCGACAGGCAAAGCATCTTTGCTTAGATAAAGGGAGTAAACTTACACACAATGAATGGTAGGTCCCTTAGGAGTGCTGAGGAATAAAGGGATCTTGATCTATGAGTTGATCCCTGAAGGTGTCCGCACAGATGGACTGGTGAAACTAGCATATGGAATAGTTGGAGAATAAAGGAGTAAGGAAGTCTTGTTACAACTTTATAAAACATTGGTTAGGCCACAGATGGAATATTGTGTGCGATTCTGGTCACCATACTGTCGGAAGGACCTGATTGCACCAGAGACAGTGCAGAAAGGATTCACCAAAATGTTGTATGGAATGAAAAGTCTCAGTAAGGAGGAGAGACTGGATAGACTAGATTTGTTTTCTTGTAGAGAAGGGGTATGAGCTGGGGACCGAGTTATGGTATGCAAAGTTATGAGAGGCGTAGACAGGGGAGATTGTGAGAATCTCTTCCCAAAGGCAGACATTTCTAAGAACTACTTGGAGGTGTGGGCGTTGGGCTGGGGTGTACAAAGTTAAAAATCATCGAGTAAAAAGTGAGGTCTGCAGATGCGGGAGATCAGAGCTGAAAATGTGTTGCTGGTTAAAGCACAGCAGGTTAGGCAGCATCCTGTTCCTTGGTTGCTGCCTAACCTGCTGTGCTTTAACCAGCAACACATTTTCAGCAAAGTTAAAAATCACACAACACCAGGTTATAGTCCAATAGGTTTATTTGGAAGCACTAGCTTTCGGACCACTGCTCCTTCATCAGGTGGTTGTGGAGTATAAGATCGTAGGGCACAATTTATAGCAAATATATAATTTCAGTTACATCATACTGTAAACTTTTGCTATAAATTCTGTGTCTTATGATCTTATGATTTTTAACTATGTCTAAGAACAGAGGGCATAGGTTTAGAGTCATAGAGATGAACAGCATGGAAACATACTCTTCGGTCCAACCTGTCCATGCCAACCAGATATCCCAACCCAATCTAGTCCCACTTGCCAGCTCTTGGCCCTCTAAACCCTTCCTATTCACGTATCCATCCAAACACCCTTCAAATGTTGCACTTATACCAGCCTCCACCACTTGCTCTGGCAGGTCATTCCATACACACACCACCCTCTGCGTGAATAAGTTGCCCCTTAGTCCCTTTTATATCTTTCCCCTCTCACCCTAAACCTATGCCCACTAGTTCTGGACTCCCCGACCCCAGGGAAAAGACTTTGTCTATTTATCCTATTCATGCCCCTCATAATTTTGTAAACCTCTGTAAGGTCACCTCCCAGCCTCCGACGCACCAGGGAAAACAGCCTCAGCCTGTTCAGCCTCTCCCTGTAGCTCAGATCCTCCAACCCTGGCAATATCCTTGTAAATCTTTTCTGAACCCTTTCAAGTTTTACAACATCTTTCCAATAGGAAGGAAACCAGAATTGCTTGTAATATTCCAATAATGGCCTAACAAATGTCCTGTACAGTCACAACATGACCTCCCAGCTCCTGTACTCAATACTCTGACCAATAAAGGAAAGCATACCAAACGCCGCCTTCACTATCCTATCTACCTGCGACTCCACTTCAAGGAGCTATGAACCTGCACTCCAAGGTCTCTTTGTTCAGCAACACTCCCTAGGACCTTACCATTAAGTGTATAAGTCCTACTAAGATTTGCTTTCCCAAAATGCAGCACCTCTCATTTATCTGAATTAAACTCCATCTGCCACTTCTCAGCCCATTGGCCCATCTGGTCCAGATCCTGTTGTAATCTGAGGTAACCCTCTTCGCTGTTCACTGCACCTCCAATTTTGGTGTCATCTACAAACTTACTAACTGTGCCTCTTATGCTTGCATCCAAATAATTTATGTAAATGACAAAAAGTAGAGGACTCAGCACCGATCCTTGTGGCACTCCACTGGTCACAGGCCTCCAGTCTGAAAAACAACCCTTCACCAACACCCTCTGTCTTCTACCTTTGAGCCAGTTCTGTACCCAAATGGCTAGTTCTCCCTGAATTCCATGAGATCTAACCTTGCTAATCAGTCTCCCATTGGGAACCTTGTCGAACGCCTTACTGAAGTCCATATAGATTACATCTACTGCTCTGCCTCATCAATCTTCTTTGTTACTTCTTCAAAAAACTCAATCAAGTTTGTGAGACATGATTTTCCATCCACAAAGCCATGTTGACTATCCTGAATCGGTCCTTGCCTTTCCAAATACATGTACATTCTGTCTCTCAGGATTCCCTCCACAACTTGCCCACCACCGAGGTCAGACTCACCGGTCTATAGTTCCCTTGCTTGTCTTTACCGCCCTTCTTAAACAGTGGCACCACGTTTGCCAACCTCCAGTCTTCCGGCACCTCACCCGTGACTATCTCAGCAAGAGGCCCAGCAATGACTTCTCTAGCTTCCCACAGAGTTCTCGGGTACACCTGATCAGGTCCTGGGGATTTATCCACTTTTAACCATTTCAAGACATCCAGCACTCCCTCCTCTGTAATCTGGACATTTTGCAGGATGTCACCATCTATTTCCCTACAGTCTATATCTTTCATATCTTTTTGTACATTAAATACTGATGCAAAATATTCATTTAGTATCTCCCCCATTTTCTGTGACTCCACACAAAGACCACCTTGCTGATCTTTGAGGGGCCCTATTTTCTCCCTCGTTACCCTTTTTGTCCTTTATTTGTAAAAACCCTTTGGATTCTCCTTAATTCTATTTGCCAAAGCTATCTCATGTCCCCGTTTTGCCCTCCTGATTTCCTTCTTAAGTATACTCCTACTTTCTTTATACTCTTCTTAAGGATTCACTTGATCTATCCTGTCTATACCTGACATATGCTTCCTTCTTTTTCTTAACCAAACCCTCAATTTTTTAAGTCATCCAGCATTCCCAATACCTACAAACCTTCCCTTTCACCCTGACAGGAATATATTTTCTCTGGATTCTTGTTATCTCATTTCTGAAGGCTTCCCATTTTCCAGCCATCCCTTTACTTGCGAACATCTGCCTCCAATCAGTTTTCAAAAGTTCTTGCCTAATACCGTCAAAATTGGCCTTTCTCCAAGGTGAGAACAAGTAGCTTGGAGGAGATCTCAGAAAAATATTTTCCACCCAGAAGGTGATAGAAAAATAGAATATACTGCCTGATAGGGTGATGGAGGTGGATACTCTTACAGCATTTAAGAAGCATCTGGATGAACACTTAAAATGCCAAAGCATTCTAGGCTGTGGACCAAGTGCAGGTAAATGGGATCAATGTAGTTTTGTTTGTTGGCTGACATAGACATGATGAGCTGAAAGGCCAGTTTCTATGCTATATGCTTCTATCATAATGAATAACTTGCAGGTCTTGTGTGTTTTCTGTCTCGTAGCCAGGAGACATATACCTCCCAGTGCCCCAGTGAATGTACGGATGAGCTGTGAGAAGCCCAATGTAGCCTCCCTGCTGTGGGCATCACCACCCGACTGCCAGCGGAATGGGGTGACTGGTTACGTGATTGAGAGACAGGAGCTGGGCACTGAGGAGTGGGTGCGCTGCCTGACCACTGATGGCAGCACAGTAGTGGAGATCCTGGGAGAGAGCGTTTCCAATGAGGCCCGCTACCGATTCCGGGTCTGCTCCGTCAACAACTATGGGAAGAGCGAGCAGGTGGAATTCCCTGGAGTGGTGCACCTAGGTAAGAGGTCAGGAAAGTTCAGGCAAGGGTCAGCATCATCAAAGAGTCATAGAGATTTATAGCACAGAAAAATATACTTCTTCCCTTCCAGCCTCCTAAATTCAACAACTACCTCACTATTCTAATCTCATTTTCCAGCATTCATCTCATAATCTTATGTACCTTGGCATTGCAAGTGTACATCTAAACACTTTTCAAATTCCCATAATCTGCATAAAAACACTCTTCCTCACATCTGTTCTAAATCTTCTACCCTTATCTTAAATCTGTGTTCCCTGGTCATTGATCCCTTCACCAAAGGGAAATTATTTTTCCTGTCTACCCAATCTATGCCCCTAATAATTTTATACATTTCAGTCATGTCCCTCTCAGTCTCCTTTACTCTAAACAAAACAATCCCAGTCTGTTTAATCACTCTCTATAATTGAAACTTTCCAACCCAGGAAACATCCTGGTAAGTCTCCTCTGCACCCTTTGCAGTGCATTGACATCTGTCCTATGATTGGATTCCAGAACTGCACACATTATTCTAGCTGTAGCTTAATCAATGTTTTATACAATTCCAGCATAACCTCCCCCTCTTAATCTTTGTGCCTCACAAATAATGGTAAATATTCCTTCTGCTGGAAAGTCAGTCGAAAAATGTGGCCTGGAAAAGCACAGCAGGCTAGGCAGCATCTGAAGAGCAGGAGAGTTGATGTTTCAGGCATAAGCCCTTCATCAGGAATGTGATAAAGGGCTTATGCCTGAAATATCAACTCTCCTGTTTGGATGCTGCCTGACCTGAAGCACCATACTTTTTGACTCTAAATATCCCATATGCCTTCTTAACCATTTTATCCACGTTTCATGATACCTTATGGAAGGGTGCTAGTCCTGAAGTAAAGCTCCAACATTCTTCACTCCTTCCTCGCTCATTCCACGGGTAGAGCAGAACAGTTACCCCAGAAGGAAAGGAAGTTTGCATTATACAGTCTGCAGCAAAGAAATTGCACCTACCAGTGAACTCAAATAAAGCTTCCTAACAAACCTCTCAAACACCAAAGCTTTATTCTTCCAATGGATATTTAAATCTGGTGATAAGTTAAGGGCTGTCCAAGGATGCAGCAGCAGTGTGGTCAGAAATCCATCGACCAAATTGAAAGATTCTTACAGCCCCAAAACCAGAAAATTAAAAGCAAATGATTATTTACCTCTGATTTAAAATTGCAGTTAGTGAAAACCGTTGTTTGGATTAAGACAGAAATTAAAATATCCGAAACATACTTAAATGTCCAATCTTTTTCATCACATTGGAGAGACACTGCAAATATAAAATTAGCTTATCAGCTACCATCTAAAATCCAATTACACCTTGCTCAGCATGACATTCACCCGCCTGCATCACTCTACCTCCACCTGAGTCTGCGTTATGGCCTTTTACCTGCACTCGATCTACTCATCACGTACTGTCAATATGACATTGGTCACCTCAATTTCTCTGCCCCCTTTCACCCATTTGAACATATATCCCTCTGAATTGACTGCAGAGATCCAACCCTGACATTGTAATCAAACCTGCCAACAAGGATGTTGTTGTCTGGCATACTGACCTCTGCATTAAAGAGGCTGATGGCTCTTGGAGACGTCTTCCTATCTTCCCCCGGACCATAACAGTACTATCAACACCAGTCTATTATGTTCACAATGGTCACTAATCTTATTTCATCTGATGATCTCTCCCACAACTGCCGCCAACCGCATAGTCCCTCAACCCCACACAGCCCACTTCTACCTCCTTCCCAAATACCACAAACAGGATTAACCGGGCAGACCCATTGCTTTAGTGGCAGCACGGTAGCTCAGGCATTAATATTCCTGCCTCATAGCACCAAGGACCCAGGTATGATCCGACCCTTGGGCGACAGTTTGGAGGTTACGTGTTTTCCCCTTGTCTGCATGGGTACTCTCGTTTCTTCCCACAGTCCAAAGATATGCAGGCTAGGTGGATAGGCCAAGATAACTTGTCCATAATGTCCAATGATGTGTAGGCTGAAGGATATTAGTGACCCAAATGAGTTTTTACAACAATTGATGAGAGTTTCCTGGTCACCATCAGTAAGACTGGCTTTCCATTCCAGATTGTATTAATTTTAGTTTAAATTCTACCAATTGCTGTAGTGGGATTTGAACCTGTGTCTCCAGGGGATTCCTGAAGAAGGGCTTATGCCCGAAATGTCGAATCTCCTGTTCCTTGGATGCTGCCTGACCTGCTGCGCTTTTCCAGCAACACATTTTCAGCTCTCCAGGGGATTAGCCTGGGCCTCTCAGATTTGTCTTGTGACATTTAGCAGTGGCTTTTAAAGTCGATGATTACTCTCCAACTTCCTTCTTTTCCACTCCACCAGCCTCTGCCATTCCCATCACCTGCAGCAGGATACCACCACCAAACACATCATCTCCTCCACTTCCAATGTCAGCATTCTACAAGGACCATTGCCTCTGTGACACCTTGTTCACTTCTCCATCACTGTTAATGCTACCTCACCTTCCCATTGGCATCGTCTCTTGAAACTGCAGAAGGTGTAACACTTGTATGTTCACCTCCCTCCTCACTGTCCAAAGCCCCAAATACTCCTTCCAGGTGAAGCAATGTTTCACTTATGCTTTACTCAATTAGTCTACTGTATTCATTACTCACAGTGCATTCTCCTTTACACTGGCGAGACCAAATGGGTGACTACTATGTGGAATGCCTCTGCTCTGTCCATGGTAATAACCCTGACTCCCAGTTACTTAGCATTTCAACAAACCACCTTGCTCTCATGCTAACATTTCTGTCCTGGCCTACTGCAAAGTTCCGATGAAGAGCAAACCATGCACAAGGAACAACACCTCATTTTCCACTTTAGGCATCTTACAGCACAAGGTCTCAAAATTGAACTCCATAACTTCAGAAACTGATTGAAATATGTCTGTTCTCCATTTTTCTTAGATTCTCCCTCCCCTCTCCCTCTACAGCTTTATCTTGTTTTTATCTTGTATACTTTGCTCTTAGTAGGGAGGGTCCATTCTCTTCCTTTCACAAAGAAAGCAAAGAACTGCAGATACTGGGAATTATAAACAAAAACAGAAATTGCTGAAAAATTTAGCAGGCCTGACACCATCTGTGGAGAAAAAGCAGATTAATGTTATGGATCCAGTGACCCTTCTTCAGAACTAATTGTCACTGGATAAAGGTTGAAGAAGGGTTGGGGAGGGGGAGTGAGGGGGAGTAAACAATAGGTGGAGATGACGCCCAGAGAGAGAGAAAACCAGTTAGATAGAAAAAGGAATGGGTGCTTTGCAAAGTAGCTGCCCAACCTGCATGTTGTCTCACTAGTGTAGAGCTAACCACATTGTGATCAACAAATGCAGTAAATTAGATTGAGTAAAGTGTAGGTCAATCACTGCTTCACCTGCAAGGAGTGTCTAGGACCTTGCATATTGAAGAGAGCAAGTGAATGGGCAGGTATTACACCTTCTATGACTGCATGGGAAGGTGCCCTGGGGACGTGCAGAGGCTTTGGGACTGAAGGAGGAGTGAATAAAGGTGTCCCATTGGGAACGGTTTCTGCAGAAGGTTGTCAGGTGATAGGAGGGGAAAATCTGTCTGAAGGTGGTAATTCACTGGAGGTGGTGGAAATGGCGGCTAATGATTCTTCAGATGTGGATATAGGTAGGGTGGTAAGTGAGGACTGGGAGACCCTGTTGATATTGTAGGAGGGAAGAGAAGGAGTGAGGGCCAAAGTGCTAGTGATGGGTTGGACACGGGTGAGGGCACTGTCAGTCCCAATAGTGAGGAATCCTCAGTTAAGGAAGAAGGTGGGCATTTTGGAGGTCCCCTTGTAGAAGCTGGCATCATTAGAACAGATACGTTCATAAGATATAGGAGCAGAAGTAGGTCATTTTCAGTCCATCAAGTATGCTCAGCTATTTGATCATGGCTGATTTGTTCCTCCCATTTTCCTGTTTTCTCTCCATATCCCTTCGACTCATTACCAATTAAAACTCTGTCTAATGCCTCTTTAAATTTACTCACTCTCCCAGCATCCACTGCACTTTGAAGTAGCGAATTTCACAGATTCACAACGCTTTGGGAGAATTTGTTTCTCAACTCTCTTTTAAGTTTGATACTCCTTATCTTAAGACTATAACCTGTTGTCCTTGTATGCCCCACAAGAGGAAACATTCACTTCACACCTTTTATCATCTTGAATATCTCAATTTGATCTCCCCTCATTCTTACGAATTCCAGAGAGTGTAGGCCTAAACTGTTCAGTCTCTATTCATACGACAAATCCTTCATCTCTAGGATCAATGTAATGAAACTCCTCTGAACTGCCTCCAATGCCACTACATCTTTCCTTAAATAAGGGGACCAAAACTGTGCACAATACTGCAGGTGCAGTCTCATCAATACCTTGTGTAGTCACAAGAATACTTCCTTACCTTTATATTCTGTTCCTTTAGCTATAGAAGTGAACATTCCATTTGCGTTCTTTATTATTTGCTATGCCTGTGTACTAGTTTTCTGTGACTCATGAACAAGTACACCTAGATCCCTCTGCATCAGAGCACCTGGAAGTGCTGTCCCATTAAGATAATAGGTCACCTTCCCATTTAATCGACCCAAATACATGACCTCGCATTTATCCATGTTAAACTCCATCTGCCACGTTTTGGCCCAGTCTCCTAACCAATCCATATCCATTTGTAAAGGTTCCGGTTTCCTCATTGCACTTTAGAGTGCTGCCTATTCTTGTGACGTCTGCAAAGCTGGCTGGAGAGCCTTCTATCCCTGTATCCAAGTTATCAATGTAGATTGTAAATAGCTGAGGTTCAAGGACCAAACCTTGTGGCACCCCACTAGTTACCTATTGCCATTCAGAAAAAAACATTTCTCCCAACTCTCTGTCTTCTGTCCATTTGCCAATCATCTATCCAGGCCAATAGATTACCCCTAATCCCTTATAATCCAATCTTGTGAATTAATCTTTTGTGTGGCACCTTATCAAATCCCTTTCAGAAGTCCAGACAAATCACATTTACAGCAACCCCATTATCTACTTTGCTTCTTATATCTTTGAAGAACTCTAGCAAATTAGTCAAACATGAGTTGCCCTTTATAAAACCATGCTGACTTGTGTCTTGATTTTCCAGATTTTCTGATATTACTTCCTTATAACTGATTCTAATATTTTCCCAATGACAGATTTTAAGCTAACTGTTCTGTACTTTCACATATGTTGCCTGCCTCCTTTTTTGAACAAGGGCGTTATATTAGTATTTTCCAAATTCACTGGAACTTTGCCCATGTCCAGGGAATTTTAGAATATTGTAACCAATAGATCCACTATCCCTGCTGCCACCTGCTTTGATACCCTAGGGTGTAGTCCATCAGGCTTGGGGGACTTGTCTGTTCTCAATCCTTATAGTTTGCTTAGTACCTTTTCCCGATGTTGTTTGTTCTAAGTTCTACTTTATCTATTGCCTCTGACTTGCTCGTTACAACTAGAGTGGCACTATTTTCCTCCACCGTGAAAACTGAAGCAAAGTATTGATTCAGCATCTCTGCCAGTTCAGTGTTCCCCAGTGTTAACTCTTTGGTTTCATCTTCCAAGGGACCAACATTCACATTAGTGAGTCTCTTCCTTTTTATAAATTTATAAAAGCTTTTGCTATCCTTTTCAAAATTTTGTACTAGATTTCTTTTGTAATTTACCTTAACTCTTTTAATTAACATTTTAATTTCCTTTTGTTCATGTTTGAAAGTCGCCAGTCTTCCAGCCTGCCACTAGGTTTTGTGCTATGGTATACTTTAGTTTTTGACTTTATATTGTCCTTGACCTCCTTGTTTAGCCATCTATGGTTTTACCTCCTTACCATCTTTCTTCCTCACTGGGATATATTTTAGTTGTGAGGAATTGAGTGGCTCCTTAAACATCTGCCACTGCTCATGTTCTGTTTTACCATTTAGCCTTCCTGCCAAATCAATTTGGGCCAAACCTGTCTTCATGCCTCTATAATTTCTGTTGTTTAATTCCAGAACACTACTGTGGGACTTCATTTTCTCGCCCACCCCCCCCCCCCACCCAAACTGAATTTTGAATTTTGTTATACTGTGGTCACTACCCCCTCAAGGATCCTTAAGTATGATGTCATCAATTAATCTGTCCTCATTACACAATACCAAATGCAGACTAGCTTGCAGAGTAGCCTGCTACCTGGTTGGTTCCAGAACATAATGCTCCAAGAAATAATCTCTAATCTATTCAATGAACTCCATCTCCAACCTACCCTTGCCAATTTGATTCTTCCGATTTATGTGCATATTAAAATAATTCATGATTATTGCCGTACCTTTCTTGTAAGCCTCTAATAGTTCCTGGTTAATACTGTGTCCCATTGTAGAACTGTTTGGGAACCTATAGATTACTTCTACCAAGTCCTTCTTCCCTTTGCTATTTCTTATTTCTACCCAGAGTGATTCCACGTCTTGATCTCACGTGCTTGTGTCATTTCTCATTATAGCACTAATCCCTTCCTTCACCAGCAGGGTCATACCACCTTCTGTTCCTTTCAGTCTGTCTTTCCAAAATTTGAATACCCCTGGATATTCAGTTCTCAGACCTGGTCTCCTTGTAACCATGGTTCATTAATCGCAACCAAATTATACCCTTTTGTTTCTATTTGGGCTAGTAACTCACTAATTTTTTTCAAATGCTTCATGCATTTATATACAAAGTTTTAAAATTTGTTCCACTGTTAAATTTCCCTACTTTTTTGTAATTCCTTGGTGCATAAAGATTTTCACCTGTCCTGTCTCTCACCTTTATTGTCTAGTAACCATCTGCCATATCACTAACCTGCACTCTTACCTCCTCTTTTAAGTTGGATTTCATGTTATCTCCTATAACTGAACACCCCCTATCACTACATTTAGTTTAAAGCCCTGTGTACAGCCCTAGTTATGTGATTTGCTAGGACTCTGATACCAGCACGATTCAAAAGAAGACTGTCCCATTGAAACAGGTCCCTTCTTCCCCAGTACTGGTGCCAATGTCCGAGGAATTCAAATCTATTTCTCCTGCACCAATCTTTGAGCCATGTGAGGGAATTAAAAAAATCAAGTTGGAAGAGATGAGTTCTGTGGGGCAGGAGCATCAAGTTCACACTAACATTAGAGCATCCCACTCAGACCACCCCCCACCCTGTCCCAGTAACCATGTATTTTCTGCTGGATTTGGGCAATGGGAAAGGAGGCGATGAATGAGCAAATGTTACTCCTTCTATGATTGTGTGGGAAGGTGCCATGAGAAGGTGAGGAAGCATTAGGAGTGATTAAGGACTGGACCATGGTGTCACAGAAATAATGGTCCTTGCCAAATTCTGACAGTGGGAATGGAGGGGATGCTGTGTTGGGTGGTGCCATTCTGCTGTAGGTGATGGGAATGACAAAGTATTATTCTTTGAATACAGAGACAGGTGGAGTGAAAAGTTAGTAGGTTGGAGAGTAATCACAGGATCCAGATTCTAAAAGCCAATGTTAAATGTCACAGGATAAATCTTGTAGGTTCAGTCCAATCCCCTGAAGACACAGGTTTAATTCCACCACAGCAGTTGGTGGAATTTAAATTCAAATTCATACAAGCTGGAATTGAAAGATAGTCATGGTGATGGTGACCATGAAGCTATCATTAATTTGTTGTTAAAAACCCATCTGGGTCACTGATGTCCTTCAGTAAAGGAAAACTGCTGTCCTTACCTGGTCTGACTTACAATGCAGCTCTCCACTGTCTTCCCCATGACAATTAGAAAATGGTAACAAATTTTGGGCTCAGATAGTGACACCAACATCCCTGACTCTAAATGGTTGATTCTTAATTGCTCACTGACAATTCAAGGGACAATGAGGGATGGGTAATAAATGTTGGATTTGCCAGCAACACTCATATGCCCTGAAAGACTGTAAAAATACCACAGGCCACACATTACCATATCAGGGAGAGCCATTCCTTTCTCGCCACAGTGTATTGCACACACATACAGGCTTTGACATTGAGAGACACATTTAAGCAGTACTGTACTAGCAAACCTCCGGGATAAGTCTATAAACTGCACCTCTCTCCCTCTAGTCCCTTCGGCGAGGATTCGGACTCACCTCAGTGACATGACGTTGTATCAGGACACTGATGCAGAGTTCACCATTGAGCTGTCCACCTCTGTTCTGGGAACATGGCACATGAAGGGGCAGCAGCTTCACAATGATGAAAGGTTCAAGATCGACCAGTCGAGGACACGTCACATGCTGCTGATCAGAGGAGTCAAAGTGGAGGAGAATGAGTCGGAGATAACATTTGTTGCTCATGGAGTGCGAGATTCGGCCATTCTATTTGTCAAAGGTAAGGTCAGAGTTGATGAAGACCAGTGGCCAGTCTCTGTGTGCCAGCAGCTTTCCTAAGCCTGTTACCCAGGAACAAGAAGAGGCCATTCAGCCCCTTGAGCTGGTTTAACAGGTACACAGGAGACAGCACATGTAGACAGGGTGATGAAGAAATTGAGCATGCTTGCCTTAATTGCTCAGACATTTGAGTATAGGAGTTGGGATGTCATGTTAATGTTGTACAGGACATTGGTGAGGCCTCTTCTGGGGTGTGGTGTCAATTTCTGATAGCCCTGTTATAGGAAGGATATTAGTAAACTTGAGAAGGTTCAGAAGAGATTTACCAGGAAATAGCCAGGAAGGGAGGGTTTGAGTTATAAGGAGAGGCTGCTTAGGCTGTGACTTTTTTCACTGGAGCATAGGAAGTTGCAGGGTGATCTTATTGAGGTTTATAAAATCATGAGGGACATAGTTAAGTTCAATGCCAGGTGTCTTTTCCTAAGGGTTGGAGATTTCAAGTCTAGGCATATTTTTAAGATGAGAAGAGAAAGATTTTAAAAAAATGGGGAGCAAAGTTTTTACATAGAAAGTGGTTCGTGTTTGACTGCATGATGGCTCTGGAGCTGCGGATGGACTCACCATGGAGCATCTTCGATGCTGTAGCATGTTTAGCGAAGTGGTCACTCCGCAGATTAGAATTGCTGAGGGAAACAGTGAATGGGTGACCAAAAGGCAAAGAAAGAGTAGGAAAACAGTGTATGTGTCCCCTGCGGTCATCTCTTTCCAACACAGGTATACCGTTTTGGATGCTGTTGGGGGAGATGGCTCACCAGGGGAGGGAAGCAGTTGCCAGGATCATGGCACCGTGGCGGGCACTGCTGTTCAGAAGGGTGGGAAAAAGACTCGCAGGGCCATAGTCATAGGGGATTCTACAGTAAAGGGAGTAGATAGGTAGTACTGTGGCCAAAAATGAGACTCCCGGATGGTATGTTGCCTCCCAGGTGCTTGGGTCAGCGATGTCACCGATCGGGTGCAGAACATTCTGAAAGGAGAGGGTGAATAGCCTGTTGTTGTGGTGCGAACAGGCACCAATGACATAAGTAAAAACCAAAATGAGGTCCTGAAAGCAGAGTTCAGGGAGCTAGGAGAGAAGTTAAAGTAGAGGACCTCAAAGGTAGTGATCTCGGGTTGGTACCAGCGCCACGTGCTTGCCAGGGTAGAAATGAAAGAATAGGAAGGATGAACACGTGGCTTGAGGATAGTATAGGAGAGAGGGGTTCAGATTTGTGGGACATTGCGTCTGGTTCTGGAGAAGCTGGGACTATTACAAATTGGATGGTCTACACCTGAACTAGACTCGAACTAGACAGTTTTTGCCAATGCTGTAGGGGAGGTTTTAAACTAATGTAGGGGGCTGGAAACCAGAAGAGAAGACTAGTAGACACTGAGATGGAAACTAGAGACTGTAAGGACCTTGACGTTAGCATTATCAAGAGGAAGAGTAGGCAGAGAGCAGATGAACGGAAAAGCAGAGGTGGCCTGAAATGCATATACTTTAATGCAAGGCAGATGTGTAAGGCAGATGAACCAAGGGCATTGAGGCATTATGGGTAGAGCTCAGAAATAAGAAGGGTGCAATTACATTGTTGGGGGCTGTTTTATGAGCCTCCCAATACTCAGCATGAGGTAGAAGAACAAATAGGTAAACAGATTATGGAAAGATATAGAGGCAACAGGTTGGTGGTGATGGGAGATTTTAATTTTCCCAACATTGACTGGGACACTCTGACATTCTGACTTAGTGTCAGAGGTCTGGATGGGGCAGAATTTGTAAGGAACGTCCAGGAGAGCTTTCTAGAGAAGTATGTCAATAGTCCCACGAGGAAACGGGCCCTATTGGACCTGGTGTTGGGGAATGAGCCAGGCCAGGTGGTAGAAGTTGCAGTGAAGGATTTCTTTGGGAATAGTGACCACAATTCTGTAAGTTTTAGAATGCTCATAGACAAAGATGAGAGTGGTCCTAAGGGAAGAGTACTAAACTGGGCCAAGGCCAATTATATCAAAATTCGACTGGAGTTGGGAAGTTGAATTGGGAGCAGCTATTTGATGGGAGGTCCACATTTGTTATGTGGGAGACTTTCAAAGATAGATTAGAATAGATTCCCTACAGTGTGGAAACAGGCCCTTCCGCCCAACCAGTCCACACCGATCCTCCGAAGAGTAACCCACCCAGACCCATTTCACTCTAACCAATGCACCTAACACTATGGGCAACTTAGCATGGCCAATTCACCTGACCAGCACATCTTTGGATTGTGGGAGGAAACCGAAGCACCCGGAGGAAGCCCATGCAGACACGGGGAGAATATGCACGGGAGGCAGCAGTGCTAACCACTGAGCCACGGTGGTTGAAGATAGTGCAGGATGGACATGTCCCTTTGAAAATAAAGGATAGGAAAGGCAAGATTCATGAAACATGGATCACAGGAGAAATTGTGTGACTAGCCGAGAGCAAAAGGGAAGCATACATTAGGTCCAGGCAGCTAAGAACAGAATGGACCTTGGAGGAATATTGGGAGAGTAGGTCCAATCTTAAACAAGGAATCAAGCGAGCTAAAAGGGGTCATGAAATAACTTTAGCGAGCAGAATTAAGAGAATCTCAAGGTGCTTCATTCATTCATAAGAAACAAGAAGGTAACTAGAGAAAAGGTAGGTCCACTAAGGATAAGGAAGGAAGGTTCTGTGTCGAACCTGAGCAAATGGGTGAAATTCTGAATGATTACTTTGCATCAGTATTCGCTGAGGAGAGGGACAAGATGAATGTTGAGATTAGAGATAGAAGCTTGTATACTCTGGATCACGTTGACATAAGGACGGAAGATATGTTGGGTAGGTAGAGTTTATTAAGGTGGATAAATCCCCAGGACCAATGGAATCTATCCCAGGTTGCTGAGGGAGGTGAGAGAGGAAATAGCTGGAGCCCCGACAGACATCGTTGTAACATTCTTAAACACAGGTGAGATGCTGAAGAACTGGAGGGTTGCTCATGTTGTCCCTCTGTACAAGAAGGGTAGTAGGGATATTCCGGGTAACTACAGACCAGTGAGCCTGACGTCTGGTGGGAAAGTTGCTGGAGAAAGTATTGAGAGATAAAATATTTGGAAAAGAGTAGGCTTATCAGTGATAGGCAATATGGTTTTGTGAGGAGGAGATTATGGATTAGAGTGGTGCTGGAAAAGTACAGCAGTTCAGGCAGCATCTGAGGAGCAGGAAAATTGACATTTCGGGCAAAAGCCCTTCATCAGGAATACAGGCAGAGTGCCTGAAGGGTGGAGAGATAAATGAGAGGAGGGTGGGGGTGGGGAGAAAGTAGCATAGAGTACAATAGGTGAATGGGGGTGGGGATGAAGGATCTGCAGCATTTGCAGTCATTGTTTTTACCGAGGGGGAGATCACGCCTTACCAACTTAATAGAGTTCTTTGAGGAAGTGGCCAAGTTGATAGATGAAGGAAGGGCTGCATTTGTCATTTACATGGACTTTAGTAAGGCAATTGATAAGGTTCCCCGTGGTAGATTAACGGAGAAAGTGGAGTCACATGGTATGCAGGGTATTCTGGCTAGGTGGATAAAGAACTGGTTGAACAACAGGAGAGAGCGAGTAGTAGTTGAAAGGAGTTTCTCAAAATAGAGAAAGATGACTAGTGGTGTTCCACAGGGATCAGTGCTGGGGCTACTGTTGTTTGTGATATACATAAATGATCTGGAAGAGGGCATTGTTGGTCTGATCAATAAGTTTGCAGATGACATGAAGATTTGTGGAGTAGCAGAAAGCATAGGAGACTGTCAATTCCTAAGCATCTGCATCCCTCTGCTCCCCACCTACTTGTGCATCTGTCCGGAGGCTCCTTACATGAATCTACCGTGCCTGCCTCTACTACCTCTGCTGGCAAAGCATTCCAAGGCATCTGCCACCCTCTGTGTAAAGTACTTGCCGCGTGTATCCCCCTTAAACTTTTCACCTCTCACCTTGAAGCATAGGAGACTGTCAAAGAATACAGGAGAATCTAGATAGACTGGAGAGTTGGGCTGAGAAGTGGCAGATGGAGTTCAATCCAGGCAAATGTGTGGTCATGCATTTTGGGAAGTCTAATTCTAGAGCAAATTATACTGTAAACGGAAGACTCGGGAAAAGTTGATGAGCAGAGAGATCTGGGAGTTCAGCTCCATTGTACCTTGAAGGGGGCTACACAGGTGAATAGAGTGGTCAAAAGGCATATGGTATGCTTGCCTTCATTGGACAGGGTATTGCTCATAACAGCTTGCAGATCATGTTAAAATTGTGCAAGACTTTGGTTCGGCCACATTTAGAATATTGCATACAGTTCTGGACGCCACGTTACTAAAAGGATGTGGACGTTTTGGAGGGGGTGCAGAGAAGATTTACAAGGATGTTGCCTGGTATGGAAGGTGCTAGCTATGGAGAGAGGTTGAGTAGGTTAGCATTGCTTTCATTAGATAAAAGGAATTGAGGGGGGACCTGATTGAGGTCTACAAAATCATGAAAGATATAGACAGGGTAGATAGAGATAACTTTTTCCCAGAGTGAAGGATTCATTAATGAGAGGTCACGCATTCAAGGTGAGAGGTGAAAAGTTTAAGGGGGATGCATGTGGCAAGTACTTTACACAGAAGGTGATAGGTGCCTGAAAAGCATTGCAAGCAGAGGTAGTAGAGGCAGGCACGGTAGATTCACTTAAGGTGCTTCTGTACACATGCATGAGTAGGTGGGGAGCAAAGAGATGCAGATGCTTAGGAATTGAGTGAAAGATTTAGAGAGTGAATTTGGATTGGCTCAGACTTGGAGGGCCGAAGGGCTTGTTCCTGGGCTGTGAATTTTCTTTGTTCTTTGTTCTTTCTTTGTGTGTGGAATAAACTTCGTGAAGAGGTGATAGATGCAGATACAATTACAGCATTTAAAAATATTTGGATAAGTACATGAATAAGAAATGTTTGGAGGGATTCGGGCCAAGTGCAGGCAGGTGAGACTAATTTAGTTTGTGATCATGGTCGGCATGGACTGGATGGACGAAAAGCTGGATTAGTGGTGCTGGAAGAGCATAGCAGTTCAGGCAGTATCCAAGGAGCAGTAAAATCGACGTTTCGGGCAAAAGCTTTTGCCCGAAACGTCGATTTTACTGCTCGGATGCTGCCTGCACTACTGTGCTGTTCCAGCATCACTAATCCAGAATCTGGTTTCCAACATCTGCAGTCATTGTTTTTACCTGGATGGACCAAAGGGTCTGTTTCCAAGCTGTATGACTTCATGACTCTCATCTCACCCTACAACCGTCCTGGATCTCTGAGCTCCTTCAATTGTCATGCTTGATTTCCTAGCTACCACAGTGGAATTCTGTCCTCAAGTCTCTCTCTTTCTGAGACTTTTGTTAAAACGAACTTCTTTGAGCAAGCTTTACTCATCAGTCCCACAATATCTACTGATGTAGCTCTGTGATGATTTTTTTCTGTTTAAGAAACAGCTTTGGGATGGTTTCACCACTGCTTAGATGCTGTACAAATGAAAGTAGTTGTTGTAAGGATACTCAGAACCTCAAGGCTCTTCCACACTTCAATTTGATTGATGCTAACCAATACCCAGCTCCATTTCTGCAACTTTCACCTATATTGCTCACTATTTTTCCATATCAAGGAGAAGTGATATAGACAGAATGGACCTTGGGGCTGAACAGGAATTGGTCAGAGAATCTAAATCTTTGGATAAATCCTTGAGGAACTATTTTTATTGGCTTCACTTCCCCTTTCTCCTTCAGAAAAATTCAAAACACGTTTTGAAAATATTCACGAACATAATTTCAGTGGGTTGGAAGCTGAATTTGATAGCCAACTACAAGATCATGTCGTGCTCAATCAGCATTTAATGAGCTGTACCTGTCACAGAGTCATAGAGACCTACAGCACAGAAACAGATCCTTCGGTCCAGTCAAACGAGGCCCTACATAATCCCATATTAAACTAATTCCACCTGACTGCTCCTGGTCCAAATCCCTCCAAACATTTCCTAACCTGGAAGTGTTTCATGAGGACAGTGTCGAGGGAGCTTTAGTTTAGCTAACTTTCAATTGTAGGGCGGGCTTTACCCTGTATGTAATCCCATGCTGTACCTATCCTGGCAATATATGATGGGGACTGTTTGCAGCTAGCATTAATTTTCATTTAGCAGCCAAGTGGTATGTCTATGTTATTCACAAATTTTGCACTTTGGTTGTTTTATGCTGTTAATGGTGCCATTATAATAAAAGCTATTGTTGTTTAGCTGTTCCGGTGAAGATCACACTGGGTCCAGGGATGGAGACCGTGCAGCAGCTCACAGCCTCCGAGTCAATTGTCCTTTGTTGTGAGGTGTCAAGGCCCAACACCAAAGTCCAGTGGTGTAAAGATGGAGAGATCCTCACTCCAAGTGACCGTGTCTCTGTCCATTCGTCAGGCCACGTTCGGAAGCTCGTCGTCCAATCTGCCCGGCCGTCAGATTCTGGACAATACGTCTGTGATGCTGCTGAGGATGCCCTCATGTTCACTGTTAATGTTTTGGGTAAGTACTGAAAAGGCTGGGCATTGTTGTGAGGTTGTTGAAAGTTAGGAGGTGATTTCATGGAGGCATGTGAAATGTTTTGGTAAATTATGTAAGGAAGCTTTTCCTGGTTTCTCTATAAATTCTCTTACCTCCCATGCCCTTCCCTACCTCTGTAACTTCGTCCAGCTCCTACATCCCTCCCTATCTCTGTAACCTCAAGCCCCTGTACCTCTCCCTACCTCTGTAGCTTCTTCAAACCCCTTCACACCGTCCTATCTCTGTAACCTCCTCTAGCCTCTTAATCCCTCCCTACACTCCCCCCTTCGTCTGTCACCTCTTTCGGTCCCTACACCACTCCCACCTCTGTCACCTCCTCCAGCCCAACATCCCTCCTTATTTCTGTAAACTCTTCCATTCTTGAACTTCTTCTCATCTCCAATTTGAATTGCTCCACCATTGCTCACTAATTGTATCTTCAACTGTCTGAATTCTAAATTCTGTCCTTGTATCTCTCTGCATTACTTTTCTCCACTTTCCCTGATGCTGTCCATCATCTGTCCTAATATCTCCTTACTTGGCTCAGGTTTAACTTATCAGGGGTGCTAAATAAATACATGTCGCAGTTATGTGTTGTAATGTTTGAACTGAGCATCAGTTTATGTCAATCAACAGCATGTCACCTCTGAGTCCAGAGATTAAAGGTTCAAGTCCCACTCGAGATGCTTGAGTGAATAATCTTCAGTTAATACTTCAAGCTTGTACTGGTGGAGTGCTGAGTTATTGGAAGTGATATTTCTCAGATAATGCACTAAGGCTATAATTTACCCATTGGTTCAGAGGCACACTGAACGGTCATAATTTGAAGGAAACAATTATTTCTCTGACTCTCTCTAACATTTCTGCTTCAACCACCTGGAGCAAAATCCAATCCTATTTAATAGTCTTTCTTACCTACGTATGAAACACCTTGAAATAAGCTACATTACCATTCTCTGTTTTCATTTAATGAGTTGACTTCGGTGATTAAAATTAAACATAGAATCACAGGATTGTTAAAGTGCAGAAGCAGTGTATCTGCACTGGTTCTATTATCTGGTGCCATTCTCCCGCCTTTGTCACCACATCCCTGCACATTATTTCTATCCAAACAATCATCCAAAATCCTCTTGAATGCGCAAGTAGTTCCATTTATACGGTAGTCATCAATGTAACTAGAGAGAGAGAGCACATTAGAGAAACTGTGAGGAGGGCCGGATGTTGAGTCTTGCTTCTTTCAGATCCCAACTTGTTCTATCCATAAGGATTGGAAAACACTTTTGCCAATCCAGAATAGTCACAGATTCCTGTTTTATTGTCTGTACAGAAAATAAATATATAAATATATTTATATATAAATATATAAATAAATATATTGTGCCAACAACACTAATCTCAATAGATTCTGCTGTCCTTTGATCATTTGTTCTTCAGTCTTAGAAGGTTTAACTCACTCAGCCATTTGAGGCACATTTTCTTTGGACCAGTACGGTGGCTCAGTGGTTAGCAGTGCTGCCCCACAGTGTCAGAAATCTAGATTCGATTACACCCTTAGGTGAGAATCTGAAGGATTTTTATAAATACATTAAGGACAAAACCGTAACTAGGGAGAGATCATGGGACCCTCAAAGGTCAGCAAGGTGGCCTACATGTGGAGCTGCAGGAGATGGGGGGAGGGGAAATACTAAACGAGTATTTTGCATCAGTGTTCACTGTAGAGAAGGGCATGGAAGATGTAGAATGTGGGGAAATGGATGAAAAATGTCCATAAAACAGATGAGGAGCTGCTGGATGTCTTGAAATACAAAGAAGTGGATAAATCCCCAGGACCTGATCAGGATTACCCTAGTACTCTGTGGGAAGCCAGGGAAGTGATTGCTGGGCCCTTGCTGAGATATTTGTATCACCGATAGTCACAGGTGAAGTGCCGGAGACTGGAGGGTGGCTAATGTGGTGACACGATTTAAGAAAGGTGGTAAGGGAAAGCCAGGGAACTACTGATTGGTGAGCCTGATATTGATGGTGGGCAAGTTGTTGGAGGGAATCCTGAGGGACAGGATTTAAATGTATTTGGCAACGCAAGAACTGATTAGGGATAGTCACCATGGCTCTGTGCGGAGGAAATCATGTTTCGTGAACTTGATTGATGTTGGGATTGTATTATAGACCCCCTAATAGTCAGAGGGAAATTGAGAAACAGATTTGTAAGGAGATCTCAGTTATCTGTAAGAATAATAGGCTGGTTATGGTAAGGGATTTTAACTTTCCAACATAGACTGTGAGTATGTGACATGGTGTTAAGAGTTTAGATGGAGCGGAATTTGTTAAGTGTGTACAAGAAAATTTTCTGATTCAGTATGTGGATGTACCTACTGGAGAAGGTGCAAAACTTGACCTACTCTTGGGAAATAAGATAGGCCAGATGACTGAGGTGTCTGTGGGAGAGCACTTTGGGACCAGCGACCATAATTCTATTAGTATTAAAATAGTGATAGAAGCGAGTCAAACAGTTAGGGCAGGCAGGGATAAGGTAAGAGTAATAAATTAAACTGCATTTATTTCGATGCAAGGGGCCTAACAGGGAAGGCAGATTAACTCAGGGCATGGTTAAGAACATGGAACTGGGATATCAGAGCAATTACAGAAACATGGCTCCGGGATGGGCAGGACTGGCAGCTTAATATTCCAGGATACAAATGCTACAGGAAGGATAGAAAGGGAAGCAAGAGAGGAGAGGGAGGGGTGTTTTTGATAAGGGATAGCATTACAGCTGGACTGAGGGAGGATATTGCCGGAAATACATTCAAGGATGTTACTTGGGTGGAACTGAGAAATAAGAAAAGGATGTTCACTATGTTGGAATTGTATTATAGAACCCTTAATAGTCAAAAGGAAATTGAGAAACAAATTTGTAAGGAGATCTCAGTTATGTGTAAGAATAATAGGGTGGTTATGGTAGGGGATTTTAACTTTCCAAACATAGACTTGGGACTATGTGCCAAAGTGTTAAGGGTTTAGATGGAGAGGAATTTGTTAAGTGTGTACAAGAAAATTTTCTGATTCAGTATGTGGATGTACCTACTAGAGAACATGCAAACCTTGACCTACTCTTGGGAAATAAGACAGGGTAGGTGACTGAGGTGACCGTGGGGGGGCATGTTGGGGCCAGCGACCATAATTCTATTAGTTTTAAAATAGTGATGGAAAAGGATAGACCAGATCTAAAAGTTGAAGTTCTAAATTGGAGAAAGGCCAATTTTGATGGTATTAGGCAAGAACTTTCGAAAGCTGATTGGAGGCAGATGTTCGCAGGTAAAGGGACGGCTGGAAAATGGGAAGCCTTCAGAAATGAGTTAATGAGAATCCAGAGAAAGTATATTCCTGTTAGTGTGAAAAGAAAGGCTCGTTGGCATAGGGAATGCTGGATGACTAAAGAAATTGAGGGTTTGGTTAAGAAAAAGAAGGAAGCATATGTCAGGTATAGATCGAATAGATCGAGTGAATCCTTAGAAGAGTATAAAGGCAGTAGGAGTATACTTAAGAGGAAAATCAGGAGGGCAAAAAGGAGACATGAGATAGCTTTGGCAAATAGAATTAAGGAGAATCCAAAGGGTTTTTACAAATACATTAAGGACAAAAGGGTAGCTAGGGAGAGAATAGGGCCCCACAAAGGTCAGCAAGGCGGCAGGTGTGGGAGCTGCAGCAAATGAGTGAGATACTAAACAAGTATTTTGCATCAGTAGTTACTGTGGAAAAGGATATGGAAGATATAGACTGTAGGGAAATAGATGGCGACATCATGAAAAATGTCCGTACTACAGAGGAGGAAGTGCTGGATGTCTTGAAATGCATAAAAGTGGATAAATCCCCTGGACCTGATCAGGTGTACCCTAGAACTCTGTGGGAAGTTAGGGAAATGATTGCTGGGCCTCTCACTGAGATAATTGTATCATCGATAGTCACAAATGAGGTGCCGGAAGATTGGAGGTTGGCTAACATGGTGCCACTGTTTAAGAAAGGTGGTAAGGACAAGTTAGGGAACTATTAACCAGTGAGCCTGACGTCAGTGGTGGGCAAGTTGTTGGAGGGAATCCTGTGAGACAGGATGTACGTGTATTTGGAAAGGCAAGGACTGATTAGGGAGAGTCACCACGGCTTTGTGAATGGGAAATCATGAGGATTGATGAGGGCAGAGCAGTAGATGTGATCTATATGGACTTAAGTAAGACGTTCGACAAGGTTCCCATGGGAGACTGGTTAGCAAGGTTAGATCTCATGGAATGCAGGGAGAACTAGCCATTTGGATACAGAATTGGCTCAAAGGTAGAAGCCAGAGGGTGGTGGTGGAGGGTTGTTTTTCAGACTGGAGGCCTGTGACCAGTAGAGTGCCACAAGGATCGGTGCTGAATGCATTACTTTTCATCATTTCTTTAAATGATTTGGATGTGCGCATAAGCAGAATAGTTAGTAAGTTTGCAGATTACACCATGTTGAAGGTGTCGTGGACAGCAAAGAAGGTTACCTCAGATTACAACGGGATCTTGGTCAGATGAGTCAATGGGCTGCGAAGTGGCAGATGGAGTTTAATTTAGATAAATGCGAGGTGCTGCATTTTGGGAAAGCAAATCTTAGCAGGACATATACACTTCATGGCAAGGTCCTAGGGAGTGTTGCTGAACAAAGAGACCTTGGAGTGCAGGTTCACAGCTCCTTGAAAGTGGAGTCGCAGGTAGATAGGTTGTGAAGAAGGCGTTTGGTATTGTTCCTCTATTGGACAGTGCACTGAGTAGAGGAATTAGGAGGTCATATTGCGGCTGTACAGGACATTTTTTAGGCCATCTTTGGAATACAGGGCGATCCCTGTACCATGGAATCGTTTTCTGTGGTTTCAATTATCCATGATTTCCTGCGGCCCGAACATATTATAGGAAACCTTCTGGAACCAGTGACCAGGAAGGTAAGATTCCAATTGAAATGAGTGGGTTCACTCCTATCTGTGTTTTTGGGTTTCCGCAGTAGGTCAGGGAACGTATCCCTGTAGGTACGTGGTTACTACTGTATTGTGTGCAATTCTGGTCTCCTTCCTATCAGAATGATGTTGTGAAACTTGAAAGGGTTCAGGAAAGATTCACAAGGATGTTGCCAGGCTTAGAGGATTTGAGCTATCAGGAGAGGCTGAATAGGCTGGGGCTGTTTTCCATGGAGCGTCAGGGGCTGTAGGCTGACCTTATAGAGATGTATAAAATCATAAATCCTGGATAGAATAAATATACAAGGTCTTTTCCCTGCAGTGGGGGAGTCCCGAACTGGAGGGCATAGGTTTGGGGTGAGAGGGGAACGATATAAAAAAGACCTAGGGGGCAACATTTTCACACAGAGAGTGGAGTGTGTATGGAATGAGCTGCCTGAAGAAGTGGTGGAGATTGGTACAATAAAAGCTTTTAAAAGGCATCTGGATGGATCTATGAATAGGAAAGGTTTCGAAGGATATGGACCAAGTGTTGCGCATGGGGCTGCATTAGGTTAGGGAACCTGTTCAGCATGAATGAGTTGGACCGAAGGCCTTGTTTCCTTAGGTCCCTTTTATATCTTTCCCCTCTCACCCTAAGCCTATATCCTCCAGTTCTGGACTCTCCCGCACCAGGGAAAAGACTTTGTCTATTAATCATATCCATGCCCCTCATGATTTTATAAACCTCTATGGGAGGCATGGTACATTGAGGAAACCGAGCAAAGGCTACAACAACGGATGAATGGGCACCGCACAACAGTCAACAGACAGAAGGGTTCCTTCCCAGTTGGGGAACACTTCAGTGGTCCAGGGCATTCAGCCTCAGACCTTCGGGTGACCGTCCTCCAAGGTGGACTTCGGGACAGGCAGCAGAGGAAAGTGGCCGAGCAGAGGCTGATAGCTAAGTTCGGTACCCATAGGGAAGGCCTCAACCACAGATATCCCTACACAGAGACACACTCTCACATGCACACAGACACAGGTACACACAGACGCACACACAGACACCCACACACACCCTTATGGACACGCACACTCCCACACTCACACATGCACCCCCTCACATACTTAAGACACTCTGCACGCACACACACACACACACACACACACACTTTCTGAAAGCTAGTGTGCTTCTAATTAAACCTGCTGGACTATATCTTGGTGTTGTGTGATTTTTAACTTCGTACACCCCAGTCCAACACCGGCATCTCCAAATCATGGATAATTACATGAATAGAAAAGGTTTGGAGGGATATGGGCCAAATGCAGGCAAGTGGGACTAGTTTAGTCTGAGAACATGATCAGTGTGGCGAGTTGGACTGATTGGTCTGTTTCCATGCTGCATGACTTTGTGACTCTATAATCTGATATGCATTATAATAATGGCCCCTGAATAGCAACTAACTCCAGGGCCTGGCTTTACACTGCAGCTATCTCTACTGGCAGCTGTTCAATGCACTTGCATTGTCATTTATAACACTTCAGACAAGAATTTATGGTTTCTATAAGTCATTTGTCCTCTCTTGTTGAAGTAGTAACCTCTGGCAATTCCTAACGTATCTATGAATCCTTCTGAATGGATCACAAATATTGACAAATTTAGCTCTGATCACGGACTAGTGAAGTGGGACCAGGGCAGTAGAGAGGGTGCTGAGGAGATTTACTAGGACAGTACCAGGATTAAGGAACTTCGGTAATGTGGAGGGATTGGCAAATCTGGAATAGATCTCCTCAGAGCAACACAAAATCTTATGGAATTGTTCAAAATGCTGAAGGGCTTTGATAGAGTTAATACTATTTCCAATATCATGAGGGTTAGTATCCAGAGGTTTAAGATAAAGTTGGAAAAGGAAGCAGCAGAGATAACGATTTAGATTTCTGTGGCAAGTTGTGATCTGGAATGTGCTGCCTGCTTGGGCGGTGGAAGCAGATTCAATTCAAACTCTGTAAAGGGCTGAGTTGAATAAATAATTTTAAAGCAAAACAAAGTGTGGGAAAGAGCAGAGTCTAACTTGCACTCTGGCTCTTACGTAATTTCTAATTCGCATCTTCACTTTGAAATTACATTCATGCTTTTCCCCTCTATTGTGATGTTTGATATGCCTCAGCGTTTTACAGAGATGACGCACCAGATTATATGACAATAGACAATAGGTGCAGGAGTAGGCCGTTCTACCCTTCGAGCCTGCACCACCATTCAATATAATCATGGCTGATCATCCTTAATCAGTATCCTGTTCCTGCCTTATCTCCATAACCCTTGATTCCACTATCCTTGAGAGCTCTATCCGACTCTTTCTTAAATGAATCCAGAGACTGGACCTCCACTGCCCTCTGGGGAAGAGCATTCCACACAGCCACCACTCTCTGGGTGAAGAAGTTTCTCCTCATTTCTGTCCTAATGGTCTACCCCGTATTTTTAAGCTGTGTCCTCTGGTTCAACACTCACCCATCAGCGGAAACATGGTCTGTAACAGGAACGTATTCACCGTACTTTAAAATATATATCCATGCATACAGCTTTTATTTGCTTCTAATAATTGCAACAGTTTGATTACTTTCCTCTGACTCCACGCGTGGGCTTAACTAGTCAAGTACAGTGAGTGTCGTTAGTAAATAACTCTCATAACCCAATACAGAACAATTGAACACAATACTTATCCCTATAATGCCCTCTAGTGAAGTGGAAGGGAGGACATTATGTGAGGGAATGAGAGCATTCACTGAAGTGAATGCCCCCTAATTCAGGCTCCCTAACCACCCAACCATAGTGGAAACATTTTCTCAACATCTACCCTGTCAAATCCCCTTAGAATGCTGTATGTTTCAGTAAGATCAGCCATCATACTTTTAAACTGTAATGAATAAATACTGAGCTATCCTGTATTCCTGATGAAGGGCTTTTGCCCGAAACGTTGATTTTACTGCTCCTCGGATGCTACCTGAACTGCTGTGCTCTTCTAGCACCACTAATCCAGAATCTGGTTTCCAGTATCTGCAGTCATTGTTTTTACCTATTATTGAGAAGTCAACCCCTTTATCCCCAGGAATAGGTCTAGTAAATCACTTTAAACTTCCTCCAGTGCCAGCATATCCTTTCTTAAATAAGGGAACTAAGACTACACAGTATTCTAGATGCTGCCTTACTAATACCCTGTGCAGTTGTAATAAGGCTTTTACACCGAAGGTTAAAATTCCCTTTGCCTTTTTATATACGTGGGGGGTTGCGAATGTTGTGCTCTTCTTCAAGAAGGGCTGCAAAGAAAAACCTGAGAACTATAGACCAGTAACCTTAACATCCGTGGTAGGTAAGTTACTTGAGAAAATTCTGAGGTATAAGATATACAATCATTTGGAAAGACAGTTTGATTAGGAGTATGGCTTTGTGCGTGGAAGAGCATGCCTCACAACTTTGTTAGAGTTCTTTGATAAAGTGATCAGGAAGGTTGATGAGGGCAGGGTGGTAGAAGTAGTCTATGTGAATTTCCGTACAGCCTTTGATAAGGTTCTACATGGTAGGTTGCTCTAGAAGGTTAGATCACACGGAATCCAGGGAGAGCTGGCAGATTGGATGCATATATGGTTTGATGGTAGGAAGCAGAGGTATTAGTGGAAGGATGCTCGTTGGACTAGAGGCCTGTGACTAGTAGAGTGCCTCAGGAGTTGGTGCTGGACCCATTACTGTTTGTTATCTAGATTCATGATTCGGATGAGAATGTACAAGACATGACTAGTAAGTTTGCAGGTGACACTAAAACAGGCGGTCTTGTGGATAGTGAGGAAGGTTATCATAAATTGCAGCAGGATCTTGAACAGCTGGGGAAGTGGACAGAGAAATGGCAAGTGGAGTTTAATATAGATAAGGTCTTGCATTTTGGAAAGTCAAATCAAGGTAGAAGTTTCATGGTGAATGATAGGACCTTAAGGAGTGAAGTGGAAGAGAGGAACTTTGGAGTTCAGGTCCATAGTTCTCTGGAAGTGGAGTCACAGGTAGACAGGGCAGTGAAGAAGGCTTTTGGCAGATTGGTCTTCATCAGTCAGGGCATTGAGTATCAAAGTTGGGAAGTCATGTTGCAGTTGTGCAGGACATTGGTGACGCTGCACTTGGAGTATTGTGTTCAGTTTTGGTCATCTTGCTACAGGAAGGATGTTATTAAACTAGAAAGAGTGCAGAAGAAATTTACAAGAATATTGCCAGACCACAAGGGTCTGAGTTATAGGGAGAGGTTGGATGATCGAGCACTTTTTCTTTAGAGCGAAGGGAGACTGAGGAGGGGATCTCATGGAAGTATATAAAATCATGAGAGGCATGGATAGAGTGAAAGCACTCAGTCTTTTTCCCAGGGTTGGGGAATTGAGGACTAAAGGGCATCAGTTTAAGGTTGGAGGGAAAAGAATAAAAAGGACCTGAGAGGCAGATTTTTTTTACACGGAGGGTTGTATGCATATGAAATGAGCTGCCAGCAGAAGTGGTTGAGATGGATACATTAACAATATTTAAAAACATTTGGAAAAATACATAGATAGGAAGGCTTTAGAAGGATATGGTTGAAGTGCACGGAAATAGCACGAATGGACATTTTGGTCAGCCTGGACTAGGTTGGGCTGAAGGGCCTGACCCTGTGCTGTTGGATTCTATACATGCTGCGCTGAGATGTAATTTTTTAATGTTTTACGTACTTGTACACCCAGATTCCTGTGCATTATACTTTTTTGGAATCCATTTAAATAGTCTGATCCTTGTGGTACACCACTAGTGACATCTTTCTCATGTGAAAAAGACCCAATAATCCTAATACTCTATTTCTGTAGGACTGAGAGTGACAATATTAATTAAGGGCCTGAGAGAAGCTAGAGAGCATTAACTAAGGTTATAAAGGATGAATGAGAGCATTAACTTTGTAAGCAGGGTGTGTGTGTGTGTGTGTGTGTGTGTGTGTGTGTGTGTGTGTGTGTGTGTGTGTGTGTGTGTGTGTGAGAGAGAGATGTTGGACTGAATGAATGTGTTAATTGGAGGAGTGAGGGCTGAGTGACAGTGTGCTTCCATATGAATTCACTGCAGTGTTCCTGTTGTGATTCTGTTCTTTCAGAATCTCCAGTGAGGATAGTGAATACAACCGATGATACAAAGATGGAGTATCTCACTTCGGAGTGCATTGTGTTGACTTGTGAGCTCTCCCGCTCCAATGCTGAAGTGAAATGGTATAAAAATGGACTGGAAATCGAAGGAAGTGGAAAGGTTAAGATGGAGTCACATGGAGTCCACAGGAGTCTAATTATTGAGAAGGCTGGAACAGAAGATTCTGGAGAATATGTCTGTGATGCAGGGGACGATTCCATCTTCTATGACATCACCGTGAGAGGTTCAGTACCATATTAATATTCATAGAGTCATAGAGATGCACAGCACAGAAACAGACCCTTCGGTCCAACTTACGCATGCTGACTAGGTATCGCAACCCAATCTAGTTCCACCTGCCAGCACCCAGCCCATTTTCCTCCAAACCCTTCCTATTCACATCCCCATCCAGATGCCTTTTAAATGTTGCAATTGTACCAGCCTCCACCACTTCCTCTGGCAGCTCATTCCATACACATACGACCCTCTTCATGAAAAACTTGCCCCTTAGGTCCCTTTTGTAGCTTTCCCCTCTCACCCAAAACCTATGCCCTCGAGTTCTCGTCTCCCCCACCCCAGAGAAAAGGCTTTGTCTATTTATCCTGTCCACGTCCCTCATGATTTTATAAACCTCTATAAGGTTACCCCTCCGATTCCGACGCTCCAGGGAAAATAGCCCCAGCCTATTCAACCTCTCCCTCTAGCTCAAATCCTCCAACCCTGGCAACATCCTTAAATCTTTTCTGAACCCTTTCAAGTTTCACAACATATTTCCGACAGGAAGGAGACCAGAATTGCACGCAGTATTCCAAAAGTGGCCTAACCAATGTCCTGTACAGCTGCACATGACCTCCCAACTCCTGTACTCAATACTCTGATCAATAAAGGAAAACATATTAAACACCTTCTTAGAGTCATAGAGATGTACAGCATGGAAACAGACTCTTCGGTCCAACCCATCCATGCCGACCAGATACCCCAACCCAGCCTAGTCCCACCTGCCGCCACCCGACCCATGTCCCTCCAAACCCTTCCCATTTATATACCCATCCAAATGCCTTTTAAATGTTGCAATTGTACCAGCCTCCACCACTTCCTCTGGCAGCTCATTGAATACACCATACACGTATCACCCTCTGTGTGAAAAAGTTGCCCCTTAGGTCTCTTTTATGTCTTCCCTCTCTCACCCTAAAGTTTTGTCCTCTAGTTCTGGACTCCCTCATCCCAGGGAAAAGACTTTGCCTATTTACCCAATCCATATCCCTCATAATTTTGTAAACCTCTATAAGGTCGCCCCTCAGTCTTCGACGCTCCAGGGAAAACCACCCCAGCCTGTTCAGCCTCTCCCTATAGGTCAAGTCCTCCAGCCCTGGCAACATTCTTGTAAATCTTTTCTGAATCCTTTCAAGTTTCACAAAATCTTTACAATAGGAAGGAGACCAGAATTGCACGCAATATTCCAACAGTGGCCTCACCAATGTCCTGTACAGCCACAACATGACCTCCCAATAAAGTCTCTGACCAATAAAGGAAAACATACCAAACACCACCTTCACTATCCTATCTACCTGTGACTCCACTTTCAAGGAGCTACGAACCTGCACTCCAAGGTCTCTTTGTTCAGCAACACTCCCTAGGACCTTACCATTAAGTGTATAAGTCCTGCTAAGATTTGCTTTCCCAAAATGCAGCACCTCGCATTTATCCGGATTAAACTCCGACTGCCACTTCTTAGCCCAAAGGCCCAGCATCGATCCTTGTGGCACTCCACTGGTCACAAGCCTCCGGTCTGAAAACAACCCTCCACCACCACCATCTGTCTTCTACCTTTGAGCCAGTTTTGTATCCAAATGGCTAGTTCTCCCTGTATTCCATGAGATCTAACCTTGCTAATCAGCCTCCCATGGGGACCCTTCTCGAATGCCTTACTGAAGCCCATATAGATCACATTTACCACTCTGCCTTCATCAATCCTCTTTGTTACTTCTTCAAAAAACTCAATCAAGTTTGCGAGGCATGATTTCCTATGCACAAAGCCATGTTGACTATCCCTAGTCAGTCCTTGCTTTTCCAAATACGTGTACATCCTGTCCCTCAGGATTCCCTCCAACAACTTACCCACCACCGACATCAGGCTCACTGGTCTATAGTTCCCTGGCTTGTCCTTACCATCGTTCTTAAACAGTGGCACCACATTAGCCAACCTCCAGTCTTTCGGCACATCACCTGTGACTATCGATGATACAAATATCACAGCAAGAGGCCCAGCCATGATTTCTCTAGCTTCCCACAGAGTTCTCAGGTATACCTGATCAGGTCCTGGGGATTTATCCACCTTCATGCCTTTCAAGACATCCAGCACTTCCTCCACTGTAATATGGATGTTTTTCAAGATGTCACCATGTATCTCCCTACATTCTATATCTTCCATGTCCTTTTCCACAGTAAATACTGATACAAAATACTCGTTTAGTATCTCCCCCATTTTCTGTGGTTCCACACAAATGCTGCCTTGCTGATTTTTGAGAGGCCTCTCTCCCTAGTTACTCTTTTATCCTAATGTATTTGTAAAAACTCTTTGGATTCTCCTTAATTCTTCTTGACAAAGCTATCTAATGTCCCCTTTTTGCCCTCCTGATTTCCATCTTAAATATACTCCTACTTCCTTTATACTCTTCTAAGGGTTCACTCGATCTATCCTATCTATACCTGACATATGCTTCCATCTTTTTCTTAACCAAACCCTCAATTTCTTTAGTCATCCAGCATTCCCTATACCTACCAGCCTTTCCTTTCTCCCTAACAGGAATGTACTTTCTCTGGATTCTCGTTATCTAATTTCTGAAGGCTTCCTATTTTCCAGCCGTCCCTTTACCTGCGAACATCTGCCAATTCTTCACTATCCTATATACCCGTGGCTTCACTTTCAAAGAGCTATGAACCTGGACTCCAAGGTCTCTGTTCAGCAATACTCCATAGGACCTTACCATTAAGTGTATAAGTCCTGTTCAGATTTGCTTTCCCAAAATGCAGCACCTCACATTGAACTAAATTAAACTCCATCTGCCACTTCTCAGCCCATTGGCCCACCTGCTCAAGATCCCGTTGTAATCTTAAGTAACCGTCTTCACTGTCCACTACACTTCCAATTTTGGTGTCATCTGCAAACTTACTAACAAAACATCGAGGGCCGAAGGGCCTGTACTGCGCTGTATCTTTCTATGTTCTATGTTCTATGCTCTAAAACCTCTTATGCTCACATTCAAATCATTTATATAAATGAAAAGTAGTGGACCCTGCACCAATCCTTGTGGCACTCCACTGGTCACATATTCCAAAACAGTAGGTGTTGGTCATGAACTGTTTTGGGTACCAGAGGATGGGGTACTGTGTATGGTGTAGTTGTTAGGATGCTTATATCTGAGTGAGAAGGTTGTGGGTTCAAATTTTGTTCCAGGCTCAAGCATAAAAATGAAGGCTGCTACTCTGGTGCGGTACTGTGGGAGTGCTAAGATGCAGGAGATGTTGTGGCTCGGATAAGAAATTAAACCTGAGGTTCATCTGCCTTCATAGGTGGATGAGAAAGATCAAAGATCAGAGGAGTTTGTTATGGCATTTATTCCTGGATGGGGATTGCTTTAAAAAAAATTCTCTGGTCATTACCAGATTGCTATTTGTGGGAGCTTGCTTGCTGTGTGCAAGTTAACTGCTTCATTTTCTACATTACAGCAATGACTACGCAGCTAACAAAGTATCTTGTTGGCTATAAAGCACATTGAGAGCATAAGAAATAGAATCAGGGGTAGTCAGTTTAGCCTTGTACTTCCATTCAATAGGATCATAGTTATTGTAACATTTCTCATGTTGACTATTGTGCCCTTTCTCTGTAACTCTTGATTTTCCTGCTAATCAAAAATCTATCCATCTCATTCTTTAGCATACATCAGGAAACCCACCCCCATCCCAACCCACCTCACCTCCACCTCCCGGCTGTTTATGGCAAGGAATTCCAAAGATTCTCAACCCTCTGAGACAAGAAATCCCTCCTCATCTGTCTTAAATTGGTGCCCTGATATTCTAAGACTATACCCTCTGGCCTTAGATTCTACTAAGAGGGGAACATCCTCTCAGCATTTACCCTGTTAAGCCCCTTAAGAATCCTATATGTCTCAATGAGATCACCTGTCATTCTTTTAAACTCCAGTGAGTAGAGTCAAGCATACAGCAGAAGGTACATAGCTAAGCTATTTAAGTCTTGGTTAAGAGAGAATATGTTGCTACAGAAGGACATGGGCTCAGTCTTTATTCCAGAGACTTGCACAAAATATCCAGGCTGATACTCTCAGTATTGAATCTGGAATGATACCTGTAAATCGGATGGGAGCCAGTGTCTCCCTACTATTTAAGAAGAGACCAAGAGAGAAAATAGAGAGAGATATATGCCTGTCAACATCCTATCAGTAGTGGGAAGCATGTTGAAATCAATTGTAAACCTAAAAATCTCACAATACCAGGTTATAGTCCAGCATGTTTATTTGGAAGCATCGTCTTTCAGGCAGCAACTCATTCATCCAAAAGCTAATGCTTCCAAATAAACCTGTTGGGTTACAACCTGGTGTTGTGAGAATTTTAATTTTGTACACCCCAGTCCAGCACTGGAATCTCTGAATCATTATTATAAACCTGTTTGATAATTATCTGATTGGGCATCATCAGCCTGGATTTATGAATGGAAAATTGTATTTGATGAACTTTTTGGAATTTTTCGAAGATGTTATTGACAAAATTGATAAAAGAGAGCTGATGGATGTAGGAGATGATGAGGTGTAGGAACAGAAGTAAGCCCATTCAGACAATCGAGTCTTCACCACCATGGTTGATTTGATAATCCTCAACTCCACTTTCCCTGCCAATACACTTAGATTTTCAGGTGGCTTTCGATTAGATTCCTCACAAGAGACTGCTTATAAATATTAGAGGACCTGGGATAGGAGGTAATGTATTGACATGGATTAATGGTTGACTAATAGACAGAAAACAGAGTGCAGGAATAAATGGATCATTCTCACAAAGGCAGACTGTGATGAAAAAAGGATATGTAGTTGGGCCTCAGCTTTTCATAAAATATCTCAATGATTTGGAGATAGGAACCAAATGATACAAAGCTAAATGGGAATGTGTATTGTGAGGAGAATGTACAGTGGTTTCTGGAGGATTTGGACAGAGTTAGCGAATGGGCAGGAACATGGTAGATGGAATATAATGTGTAAAACGTGAGGTCATGCACTTTGGTAGGAGAAACAGATATGCAGAATATTTCTTAAATAGTAAAATGTAGATGTACAAAGGACCTTAGTGTTTTTGTCAGTAAGTTACTAAGGCTAATATGCAGGTATAGCAAGGTATAAGAAGGGCTAATGGAATGTCAGACTTTATTGCAAGGGGGTTCAAGTACAGGAGCTGTGAGATCTTGCTTTAGTTGAACAGGAACTTGGTGTATGTAATTTTGGTCTCCTTATCTCGGAAAAGATATTACTTTCATAGAAGGAGTGCAGTAAAGGTTCACTCGACTTGTTCCCAGAACAAAGAACAAAGAAAAATCTACTGTCTAAACCTATCTCTCAGTTCCTAAGCATCTGTGTAGCCCTCTGCTCCCCACCTACTCATGCATCTGTCCAGACACACCTTAAACAAATCTGCCGTGCCTGCCTCTACTACCTCTGCTGGCAATGCGTTCCAGGCACCTACCACCCTCTGTATATCCCCCTTAAACCTTTCACCTCTCATCTTGAACATGTCATCTCTTGTTATTGAATCCCTCACCCTGGGAAAAAGCTTATCTCTATCTACCCTGTCTATATCCTTAATGATTTTATACACCTCAATCAGGTTCCCCCTCTATCTCCTTTTTTCTAATGAAAACAGTCCTAACCTACTCAACCTCTCTTCGTAGCTAGCACCTTCGATACCAGGCAACATCCTCGTAAACCTTCTCTGCTCCCTCTCCAAAGCATCTACATCCTTTTGGCAAAGTGGCGACCAGAACTGTACACAGTATTCTAAACACAGCCGAACCAATGTCGTGTACAATTTTAACATGACCTACCAGCTCTTATACTCAATACCCTGACCGATGATGGCAAGCATACCATATGCCTTCGTGACCACTCTATCCGACTGTGTAGCTAACTTCAGGGTACAATGATCCTGAACTCTCAGATCTCTGCTTGTCAACTGTTCCCAAGGCTCTTCTGTTTACAGTGTAGTTCGCTCTAGAATTAGACTTCCCAAAATATATCACCTCACATTTGCCTGGATTGAACTCCATCTGCCACTTCTCTGCCCAACTCTCCAGTCTATCTATATTCTCTTGTATTCATTGACAGTCCCCCATGCTTTCTGTTACTCCACCAATCTTTGTGTCATCTGCAAACTTACTGATCATACCAACAATGCCCTCTTCCAGATCATTTATGTATATCACAAACAACAGTGGCCCCAGCACAGATCGCTGTGAAACACCACCGGTCACCTTTCTCCATTTCGAGAAACTCCCTTCAATTACTGCTCTCTGCTCCTGTTGCTCAACTAGCTCTTTGTCCACCTAGCTACAACACCCTGCACACCACGTGACCTCACTTTCTCCATTAGCTTACAATGAGGAACCTTAACAAACACCTTACTAAAGTCCGTGTATATGGCATGTACAACCCATCCTTCCAAGGATGGCGGAACTCTCCTCTGAAGAAAGATTGGACAAACTGGGCCTGTATTTTCTTAAGTTTCAAGAACAATACTTAAAGGGACAGACTGGGTAGAGATGTAGGTAAGTTGTTTCCTCTGTTTGGAGAATCTAGATCCTGGGCACAATTTAAATATTGTGGGGAGCAATGGGGGTCTCTCTTTGGAGATCAACACACACTGTTTTCCTGGCCAACACTTCTGTCTCAGGCCTGCTGCATTGCTCCAGCAAAGTTTAATGCAAGCTGAAAGAACGGCATCACACTTTCCTGCAAGACTGAATATTAAGTTCAATAAATTTAGAACATGAACACGTCTTTCCATGTTCTTTACCCATCTCTGCAACCCAGATCCTGTCATGATGCGGGCTGCTTTCAACACAGCCAGCCCATTTTTACCTAGTTTTAGTCCTCATTATCAACTCTTCTTCCTCCCTGGCATACAAAAGCTTTAATAGCTCCTTTAATACTGTCTTGTACTGCTGAAAATGTGTGCTGTTTTGATTTTTCAAATTGCACAACTCTGCTAGTATTTCGGCTGTATAGAAATGTCTGACATCCATGCCAGTTCATAATACAAAGAGGAAAAATATGTGGAAGTATGATGTGGTGGTAATACAGAGGCAGTAATACCGAGACACACGAGACTGGGAGTTAAATATTCCTGGGCAGAATGTATTGAGAAAAGAAAGAGGAATAATTCAGTAGGAAGATTAGAAAGATATATCAACATTTTAGCATAGATATAATGAGTGATTCAAGTATAGAATAAAAGACTGGTAGTATGCAGGGCAGCAAAGGGTAAATGTTCCTATATTATGTTGGGGAGATTTTTCTACATCAATGTGTCCAGTTCAACAAGAAAGGATGCATTGTTGGACCTAGTCCTTGGGATTGAAGTGTGTCAACTGGATCACGTGACAGTGGGGGAACATTTAGGAGTCTTGGATTGTTATTTTTAAAACCTAAAGAACTGCAGATGCATTAAATCAGAAACAAAAACAAAAATTGCTGAAAAAGCTCAGCAGGTCAGGCAGCATCTGTAGAGAGAAACCAGAATTAATGTTTCACATCAGTATGTTATAAGGTTCAGGATGATGGTGGGGAATGATATGCAACAATCCAGAGTGAGAAGGTTCAGTAGCTGGAAAATGCATTTAAATGGGGCAAGAACAGAGCTGAGCAGGTTTAACTGGAAAAAGAGGGTGGTGCGAAAATCTGTAACTGAGCAATTGGTTACTTTGAAAGATGAGGTGGTTTGGTTACAGCCCAGGTATATGTCCTCAAATGGAAAAGATAAGACATTTATTAAAATTACATCAACTTAATTTCAAAACCACACTGCAGCTGTCATCTTCGGTGTCTTTCTTTTTCCAGCTAGAGATCTCCCTGGAGATAGAAATTAATATTAAAAAGAGAGCGTGCTAATGGCAGGTGTCACAAAGAAAACGAGTGATAAAAGGAGTAGGGTCAGTTAGGGACCAAAACAGGGATTTACAGCTCAAGGCAGGGGGCATGATTGAGGCGTTAGAAGAAGACTTTGCATCTGTCTTTACAAAGGAGGCAGATGCTGTCCAGGTCATAGTACAGAAGAGGCAACTCAGTCACTAGAAGTATTCAAATTAATTAGGAAGATATCTTAGATTGTTGGTTGTTGAAGTTGACAAAGCACTGTGACCGGATGAGATGCATTCAAGGATTCTGAAGGAAGTGAACATAGAAATTGTTGGGGGAACGGGGTACAATCTTTTACTCTTTCACAGGAGGTTCCAGAAGACTGGAGATTTGCAAACATTATGGCCTTGTTCAAGGAAGTTTGTAAAGATTGGACCAGAAATTACAGACCAGTCAGTTTAACTTAAGCAGTGGGAATCTTCGAGAAACAATTTTTCAGAATACAATTAGTAGTTACATGGAAAAAGGTGAGTTGGTTAGAAAGGGTCAGCATGGATTTATAAAGGGAAAATTGTAATTTACTTACTGGCTGAAGTTTTTTGAGGAGGTAACAGGCTCGGTTGGGGGTTATGCTGTTGGTGTGGTCAACGTGGATTTCCAGAAGATGTTTGATACAATGTCATGCAACAGACTTATTGTTATGAAGTTGAAGGCATGTACTGTGCCTTTAAGAGAGAATGAATGTTGTTTTGCACTGAGAACTTACATGTGTGATATGACTAGATATCAGTCTCAAAGTGTACTGAAAAACTGAAAATGTGTAACATTTGGCTGTGAAGTGGATACCTGAGTTGGTTGCTGTTTTGATGACAATTCACAGTTTAAATTATGCCCCAGGATACTGAAATCCAATCGCGTTTGAATTTATTATTTTGTCAACATCGAACCAATGAGACGATCTGATATTGTAGATATAAAAATGCAGATGTTTTGAAAATTGCAGTCAGAGCAACTGCCATCGAAAGAGACCCAAGAAATTAGGAAACACTCTGTCAAAGGTATCTTTTCATATGAAATATATTCGCAGTAACAAAAGAGATGATGGCCTGGGGTGATCTTCATCCGGAAGAAGAAAGACATCGAAGACTACATGTGCTGTGTGGTTTTGAAATTAAGTTGATGTAATTTTAATAAGTGTATTATTGGAACAGTATATTGTTAGAGTTGGAAGCAGGTAATAAGCAGTTAAGAGAAAGGGGGGCTTAGAGTTGTGACTAGTTGTTATTTAATGTTCACTTTTAGAGTTAAAGAATAAATTGATATAATTTGCTTTAAATAGTGGAATTTGGGAGTTCTCTGTCACTCACATTTTAATAGATTACGAGGCGAGATGAACTTGTTTGGCTGTATGGTTTAATTAACAGAAGGATTCACTGCATTGTCATAACACTTGGGAAGAAAGTTATAGGTCATGATATAAAAGGTACAATAGCAATGTAGATACAAAATAGGTTAAATGATAGGAAACAGCATTAATCGATGGATATTATTTGGGCCAGAGGAAGGGTAGTGGAGTTCCCTAGGTGTCAGTATTGGGCCTCTTGCTTTTCCTGATTTATCTCATTGATCTGGATCTTAGTGTGCAGGGGCTAGTTTCAAAGTTTGGAATGAAGCTTGGAAAGATTGTAAACTGTGAGGAGGACAATGTGCAACTCCAAAAGGACAATTTAGTGGATGGGGTGGATAGGTACAGATGAGGTTCAATGCAGGGAAGTGTGAAGTGATGCACTTTGATAACAAGAACATTGAAAATCAATATGAAGTAGGGGGTAAATTCTACAGGAGTGCAGGATTAGAAGGACCTGGGTGTTTATGTGCACAAACATTGAAGGTCACAGAATAGGTGGAGAGAGCAGTTAATAAAGCACACAATGTTCTCAGTTTTGTTGAGAGGCATAGAAAAGCAAAGAGGTGCTCAGAAACAAAGCAGAGGAAGGATCATTAGACCCAAAATCTTAACTCTGATTTCTCTGCACAGATGTTGCCAGACATGCGGAGCTTTTCCAGCAACTTCTGTTTTGTTTCTCATTTACAGTGTCCATAATTCTTTTGTTTTTTATTTAGCAAGTAGGTGATGTTGAACATGTAGAAGACACTCATTAGACCTCAACTAGCGTATTTTATACAGTTGTATGTGCAACATTGTAGGAAAGGTGGGAATGTATTGAAGAGGGTATAGAATCGATTTATAAGAATGGTTCCAGGAAAGAGAAACTTCAGTGATGAGGATAGATTGAAGACATTGGGATGATTCTCCTTGGAGAGAAGAAGGCTGAGAGGAAATTGCATAGAAGTTTTCAACATGAATGGACTGGACTAAGCATATAGGGAGAAACTGTTCTAGCTCTCCTGTGGAAACAACCAGAACTCTATCAACAAACACATTGACTTGGATCCCATTTGTCACCCCTGGGAAAACAAACCGGAAATGATGTCACCACAGGAAATGACATCACCAACCCAAGGAAACCTAAACATATAAATTGAAAGCGAGACATGCCCCCACTGCTTTATCCAGAGGCTCACTGATAATGTTACCTAATATGGTGACAAAACGTCTGAAAACAAACCTTCCAGCTCAGTGAGCAAACGTACATCCAGAACCTCAACCTAAGTTACAAATCTTCTCAAAACTCGCTAAAATACAAAATTGTTTGGGTGCTGGAGACCTGAAACAAAAACAGAAATTGTTTCGCATATGCAAGAGGTCTGGCAGCACCTGTGGAAAAGAAGCAGAGTTAATCTTTTGAGACCAATCTGACTCTTCTGATGAAGATAGATTAAATAGATTCAAAAGTGACATACAAGTGAAGTAAGGGTGAAGTGAGCAAAACATTTTCACTCAGCAAGTAGTTAGAGTTTAGAGTGCACTGCCTGGAAATGTGATGGAGGCAAATTCAATTGAGGCTTTCAAGAGGGTATTGGATCATTAATTAGCTAAAGATAATGTACAACAGTATGGGAAAAAAACACGAGAGTGGCGCATGGTAATGATGCTCGTTTGAACAGCTGTTGCACACATCATGGGCTGCAGGAAAAGAAAAAAAATTGTTGCTGTAACAGCCACTCCTTTTTTGAGGTATTATAGGTGTTGGAGGTGATTTCCTTGAATTCCAGGAACAGCAATTACTGGTTCATATGCTGTTGCATTGTTTTAGAACTTTGTGGGTGGGGGAAGATCAAAACAACAGCACTTTAAAAAGGAGAAAGACAGAGAAAGGTAGTGACTACATGGTCAGAGAAAGAAACCAATACTGCTGTCAGTTACTGCCTTTGTTATTTAAGTTCAAATATCTCTGGACATCGGAGTGCATCTAGTGAATAGTGAAATTCATAACTTTGGAGGAACTTATGTGGGAGAGCTCATAACACAGGAACAGATAAGTGCATAATTTTTAAGTGTAACCTTGCTGTAAATCTACAATAGTTAGTAGAGTGATATGCCTGATTAATATCTGTCTGTTGATTACATGTAAAAAATATAAACCATAAGTACTAAGTTAGCCTGGCGCAGTGAGTTTTTAGAGCAATAATACAGCGATATTTTCTGTCTGTATGGATTGTGAAGGAGCAAAGATGGTCTTAAGTGGAGTACTGTGCTCTTCGTGTTGAATGTGGGAGTTTATGGAGAGTTTCCATGTTAGTGATGATTATATCTGCAGGAAGTATCTTTGGTTACGAATCCTATTGGATCGCATGGATCGGTTGGAACAGCAATTATAGGCAATAAGGAACTTACAGGAGCTAGGGGAAAAACTAAGTAAAAACAATGACTGCAGATGCTGGAAACCAGATTCTGGATTAGTGATGTTGGAAAAGTACAGCAGTTCCGACACATCCGAGGAGCAATAAAATCGACGTTTCAGGCAAAAGCCCTTCATCAGGAATACAGGAAGAGTGCCTGAAGGGTGGAGAGATAAATGAGAGGAGGGTGGGGGTGGGGAGAAAGTAGCATAGAGTAGATTCTTGTAGAGAGAGGAGGAAAACTTCTCAGGTAGGGGATGTGATGGATGCAATTATAGGAAGGGAGAAAAGCTGCAGATACAATCAGGTAGATGGGTTAACTTGAGGAAAAGTAGGAGAGGGAGGCAGGTATTGCAGGAGTCTCCTATAGCTGATACAAGTATGGTGTTTTGGAAAATCTAGGGGGTGATGGACTCTCAGGGCAATATAACGTGAACAGTCAAGTGTCTGATACCGAGAATGTATCTAATGTAATGAGGGGTACGTCAGGTTCCACGCAATTGATTGTGATAGGGGACTCTCTCATCAGAGGCACAGATAGACATTTCTACAGCCGGCAGTGAGAAATCAGAATGGTGTGTTGTGTCCCTGGTTCCAGGATCGAGGTTATCTCAGAAAGGGTGCAGAATGTTCTCAGAGGAGAGAGCGGCCAGCTGGAGGTTGTTGTAACATTGGAACTAACAACATAGGAAGGGAAGAGGATGAGGTTCTAAAGGGAGAGTATAGAAAGTTAGGCAGGAATTTAAAAAGGATATCTTTGAGGCTGGTAATATTTGGATTATTCCCGGTGCTACAAGTTACTGAGGGTAGGAATAGCAGGAGAGAACAGTGAATGTATAGCTGAGGAGCTGGTGCAGGGGAGAAGCATTAATATTTTTGGTTCATTGAATCTCTTCTGGGGCAGAGTGACCTGTACGAGAAGGATAGATTGCACCTGAATTGGAAGTGGACTAATATACTGGCAGGAAGATTTGCTAGAGCTGCTCAGTAGGATTTAAATTAGTAAGATGGGAGAGTTGGGACTCAGGGAGATAGTGAGGAAAGAGGTCAATCTGAGACTGGTACAGTTGGGAAAAGGAGCGAGTCAAACAGTCAGGGCAGGCAGGGACAAAACAGAGAGCAAGGTAGGACTAATAAATGAAACTGCATTTATTTCAATGCAAGAGGCCTAACAGTGAAGGCAGATGAACGGAAGGCATGGTTAGGAACATGGGACTGGGATATCATAGCAAGTACAGAATTGTGGCTCAGGGATGGACAGGACTGGCAACTTAATGTTCCAGGATACAAATGCTACAGGAAGGGTAGAAAGGGAGGTAAGAGAGGAGGGGGAGTGGCGTTTTTGTTAAGGGATAGCATTATAGCTGTACTGAGGGAGGATAGTCCCAGAAATACATCCAGGGAAGTTATTTGGGTTCTACTGACAATAAGAAAGGGATGATCACCTTATTGGAATTCTAGTATAGACCCCCGAATAGTCAGAGGGAAATTGAGAAACAAATTTGTAAGGAGATCTCAGTTATCTGTAAGAATAATATGGTGGTTCTGGTAGGGGATTTTAACTTTCCAAACATAGACTGGACTGCCATAGTGTTAAAGGTTTAGATGGAGAGGAATTTGTTAAGCATGTACCTGAATGTGCCTACTAGAGAAGGTGCAAAACTTGACCTATTCTTGGGAAATAAGGTGGGACAGATGACTGAGGTTTCAATGAGGGAGCACTTTGGGTCCAGCGACCATAATACTATTAGTTTTAAAATAATAATGGAAAAAGGTAGACTGGATCTGAAAGTTGAAGTACTAAATTGGAGGAAAGCCAATTTTGAGAGTAATAGGCAAGAACTTTGAAAAGTTGATTGGGGACAGATGTTCACAGGTAACGGGACAGCTGGAAAATAGGAAGCCTTCAGAAATGAGATAATGAGAGTCCGGGGACAGTATATTCCTGTCAGGGTGAAAGGCAAGGCTGGTAGGTGTAGGGAATGTTGGATGAGTAGAGAAATTGAGATTTTGGTTAAGAAAAAGAAGGAAGCATATGTCAGGTAGAGACAGCAGAGATCGAGTGAATCCGTAGAAGAGTATAAAGACAGTAGCAGTATACTGAAGAGGGAAATCATGAGGGCGAAAAAGGGATGTGACATAGCTTTGGCAAGTAGAGTTAAGGAGAACCCAAAGGGTTTTTACAGATACATTAAGGACAAAAGCGTAACTAGGGAAAGAATAGGGCCCCATAAAGATCAGCAAGGCAGCCTGTATGTGGAGCCACAAGAGAAGGGGAGATATGAAATGAGTATTTTACATTAGTGTTCACTGTGGAGAAGGACGTGGAAGATATGGGGAAATAGATGGTGACATCTTGAAAAACGTCCGTGTTACTGGATATCTTAAAACTCATAAAGGTGGATAAATTTTCAGGATCTGATCAGACGTACCCTAGAAGTCTGTGGGAAGCTAGGAAGTGATTGCTGGGATATTTGTGTCATATTTGTATAGTCACAGGTGAGGTGCCGGAAGACTGGAGGTTGGCTAACTTGATGCAACTGTTTTAAGAGAGGTGGTCAGGAAAAGCCAGGGAAGTACAGACCCATGAGCCTGACATCTGTGGTGGATAAGTTGTTGAGAGAATCCTGAGGGACTGGATTTTCATGTATTTGGAAAGGTAAGGACTGATTGGGGATATTCAACATGGCGTTTTGCATGGGAAATCATGTCTCACAAACTTGATTGAATTTTTTGAAGAGGTAATGAAGAGAACTGATGAGGGCAGAGCAGTGGATGTGGTCTATCTGTACTTCAGTAATGTGTTCAACAAGATTCCTCATGGTAGACTGGTTAGCGAGGTTAGATCACATGGAATATAGAGAGAACTAGCTATTTGGATACATACAGATACAAAATTGGCTCCAAGGTAGAAGACAGAAGGTGGTGGTAGATGAATGTATTTCAGACTGGAAGCCTGTGACCAGTGCTGTGCCACAAGGATCAATGCTGGGTCCACTGCTTTCATCAGTTACATAAATGGTTTGGATGTGAACATGGGAGGTATAGTTAGCAAGTTTGCAGATGGCATGGAAGTGGAGATGTAGTGAACAGCAAAGACAGTTACCAGAGTACAATGGGATCTTGATCAGATAGGCCAATGGGCTGAGGAGTGGCAGATGGAGTTTAATTTAGATAAATGTGAGATGTTGCATTTTGGAAAGGCAAATCAGAGCAGGACTTATACACTTAGTGGTAAGGTCCTGGGAAGCATTGCTGAACAAAGAGACCTTAGAATCCAAGTTCATAGTTCCTTGAAAGTGGAGTAGCAGGAAGAGAGGATAGTGAAGGAGGCATTTGGTATTCTTTCCTTTATTGGTCAGGTCATTGAGTATAGATTAGATTTCCTATAGCATGGAAACAGGCCTTTCGGCCCAACAAGTCCACATTGACCCTCTGAAGAGTAACCCACCCAGACCAATTCCCCTACCCTACATTTACCCCTGACTATTGCACCGAACACAATTTAGCATTGCCAATGCACCTAACCTGCACATCGTTGGATTGTGGGAGGAAACTGGAACACTCAGAAGAAACCCACGCAGACACGGGGAGAACATGCAAACTCCACACAGACAGTTGCCCGAGGCTAGAATTGAACCCAGGTTCCTGGCACTGTGAGGCAGCAGTGCTAACCATTGAGCCACTGTGCCGCCCGTAAGAGTTGGGAGATCATGTTGCAACTGTGTTGGACATTGGTTAATCCTCCTCTGGAATATACTGTGTAATTTTGGCCTCCCTTCTATCAGAAGGATATTGTAAGTCTCTTCTGAACCCTTTCAAGATTCACATAGACGTTGCTCAGGTTGGAGGGTTTGATCTATATGGAGAGGCTGAATAGGCTGGTGCTGTTTTCCCTGGAGCTTTCAAGGCCGAGGAGTGACCTTATAGAGGTTTATAAAATCTTGAAGGTCATGGATAGGGTAAATCTCTAAGGTCTTTTCCCCAGAGTGGGGGAATCCAGACCTAGAGGGCTTAAGTTTAGGGTGAGAGAGGTAAAACTTAAAAAGGACCTAAGGGGCAACCTTTTCACACAGAAGGTGGTGCGTGTATGGAATGAGCTGCCAAAGGAAGTGGTGGAGACTGGTAAAGTTACAACATATAAAAGGCATCTGAATGGGTATATGAATCGGAAGAGTTTAGAGGGATATGAGCCAAGTGCTGGCAAATGGGACTAGATTATCCTAGGATATCTGGTCAGCATAAACAAGTTGGTCCGAAGGGTCTGTTTCCATGATGTACATCTCTATTCCACTATCTCCTTTAAACTTTACCCCTCTCACCTTAAACTAAGGCCCCTTGGATTTGATATTTTCATTTTAGGCTCAAGACCCTTGACTATCCATCCTATACATGCCTCTCATAGTTTTATATTTTACTATCTGGATCAGGTTGTCCCTCAGCCCTCAGCCCTCTTGCGAAGATAATCCAAGTTTGCCGAACCTCTTCTTATAGCTAATATGTTCCAACCCAGGCAACATCCTGTTAACCCTCTTCTGCTTCCTCTCCTAAGTTCCGCATCCTTCCTGTAGTGTGGTGTCCACACTGCACAGAATATAAATGTGGACTAACTCAAGTTTTATGTAACTGCAACTTGCCAACATGTATACTCACCGGTGCGATTGATGAATGCAAGCATGCCATTCGTCTTCTTTACCTTGTGCATGAATTGCAGAAGGTTGTTTGCAGGTGCATCTCTATGACTTTATGAATAGCCACATTGTGGGCCATAACAATTCAGTGGTCCTTCACAGTAGATTCAAATGTTAAAGCATGAGGGCTGGTGACACAGATTAGGTTTGTTCAGAAGTATTTTCTAATCAACTTGTTCTGAGATGTTATTACACACCTCTGGAGTAGGTGGCAATTTAAGCTAGGTCCCTGGCTCAAAGTTAGGGCAGTACCAATGTTGTACAAAAAGAGTGAGGAGTGATTTGATTCAGATCCTTCAATTAATAGAAGATGTTGACAGGATCAATAGAAAAACTATTTCCTCTGATGTTTTAATGGGGTATGGTGCAGTTGTATGGGGGTGAAGTCCAGACAGGGATTCAAAGGGCAGCCTGTTCATGGACAATGCCAAAAGATGGGGTGGGGAGGGGGGTGCGGAGGGGGGAGGGGGGCGCGGTGCTTGAAGCTCTGGTACAGATCAGTCATGGGTCTTATTAAACGGTGTAATGGGTTTGGAGGGACCAAAGGGCCTCCTACTTTGTTAAACACACAACTGATTCAGTACTGTTCTTCAGGCCATACAAACCTGAGGTCCCACCAAGTCTGGGTGTGCAGTCCCAGGGTGAGCAGTACCCTCTCTTCTGTCTGTGTTTCTCCATCTCATCCTTTCTCTACCTCCTTTCTCACTCCCTCTACCAGTCACATCTTGCTGTCTCTCGTTTTGTTTTCTCTCCTGTTGCACAGTCATCCTTTTGCTTTTATTCTTTTTTTTTGATTTTGTTAATTTTTCTTTCTCTTTCTGTGTTGGACCCAGAGCCTCCAATGAGAATTGTCAACAGTTCCTCTTCGGTGTTGAGTGTACTGACTGGGGGTGAAATTGTCCTCTCGTGTGAGGTCTCACAACCCAAGGCAGAAGTGAGATGGTACAAGGATGGAGTGGAGGTGGAGCAGAGTGAGAGATCCATGATGGAGGTGGACAGAAGGTACAGGAAGTTGACCATTTGCCCAGCTGCTCTGGGGGACCAAGGAACGTATGTGTGCAAAGCAGTTGACAACTCAGCGAAGTTTGAAGTGACTGTGTCTGGTGAGTCCTCAGTCAAGCCGCACTTGAACCATTGACATTCTTTCATGTGGTGGGGAGAGCACAACTTTCATTCAGAGTTATAACAGAAGAGACAGAGAAATCCGAGCAGGACCTTTGGATAAGTTGTCATGCTCCCAGATATCCTGCCTTTTTACAGAGGGAGAGTGAGAGCATTTATTAATTTTTGGTTTCAAGGATACTAAATGCATGGTCAGTAGTGGAATGGTTGGAGGGGGGAAACGGGAATGATTGAAATCAAGAATAGTCAAGAGGCAAAACTAGGTGGAGTTCAAAGATCCCAGAGAATCTGGTTTAGTATTAGAAACTTGTCAGCCAGGTTTCTTCAATTTACCAAAAAAAAGCGTATTGTAAATAAAGCCTACTCAAACAACTCACGCAGAGATTTTTAACAAAGAAATGTTCGGACTCTGCAAATTTCAATATGATTTATATTAAATTTAGAATGTTAGAATATGAAGCACCTTTGAGTGGCAGAATCCATTGTTGAACAGCAGCACTGAACATATCAGATAGCAAACATGTCCGAGGCTGATCTCTCAGATCTCTTAGCAACCCCCTCTGGACGTTAATGATGATGTGGGCCACTAATTCACATCGAAGCTTCACAAAAGATTCCATTTCTTCTTTTTTGACAATTAAGCCTTGAAACCTCTACCATGATTGCTGATGTTCACTAAATGCCACCTTGTTCTCTTGGTCTGCACTCTCTTGATGTCTGGAAACTACACTCCAGCACTTAAATCCTGACACAGTAAGCTTCACTGACCCAGTGCTGCGTGAGTTTATTTTTAAGCTCTAATTTGGTTTAGTTGCGCAGGTAGAAAGTTCCCTTCATCCTCACAGCTGTTCTGAACCCTTAGTGACACAGGGCTCCTCTGAGCTCCCTCAACTCATTGGACTTTTCTGCAGCCTGGATTCCAACAACCAGCTGTCTGCTATTTCCTAGAAGTTGTCCATTCATTCTATCATCACAGCTATTTAACTGCTCTTGACTTGCCATGAAATCCCCAACTATAGGGGGATTTCAGTATGGAGCAAAAAAACTTTTCAGTAATTCCTCAAAGTCTTTCCACATTAAGATTGAATATGTTTCTGTCTTCCTCTCCAACTAAGTGTGATCCAGTAACTACTTTACAGTATTTTGGTGTGATCTATTGAAAACATTGCAATGGGAATATTCTTTATCCTGTAATTTCAACAAAATTATATCTGTCCTGTACCAACTTTCTTTTCATCTTTTTCATTTTCTTTCATTCTCTGAATCACTTTTTCTCTCACTCTTTCATATTATGTTTTTCTTTTTTTAATTCTAGTTCTGTCTTTTTCTATCTCTTTACTCTTATTTCTCTTTTTTCTATTTCTTTGTGCCATTATGATTTTTTAATTTCATATTCTTCTGCATGCCTCTCTTCCTCCTCTGTCTATCTCCCTACCTTCCTCTTCCTCTGCTTTTTTCTGTATATTGCCCTGCTCTCTAACAATCACTTTCCTCTTTGAATTTCTTTGTCACCCCTCCTCACACTCCCTTCCTTTATATTTTAGCTAATTTCCCTCACTCTTCTTTCTCACTCCTCTCTCTTTTTCCCTCATCTCTGTGTTGGATCTAGATCCTCCGGTGAGAATTGTCAACAGCACCTCTCCGGCGTTGAATGTACTGACCGGGAGTGAGCTTGTTCTTTTGTGTGAGGTCTCGCAGCCTGAGGCAGAGGTGAGATGGTACAAGGATGGGGTGGAGGTGGAGCACAGTGAGAGGGCCATGATGGAGGTGGACGGAAGATGTAGGAGGCTGACGATCCACTCTGCTACTATGGGGGACCAAGGAACATATGTGTGCGACGCAGTTGACATCTCAGCCAAGTTTGAAGTGACTGTGTATGGTGAGTCCCCAGTCAAGCCGCACTCTCTAACTCTTGACATCGTTCCCTTTGGTGTGGAGGGCACTGCTTTCATTCAGAGTTACAACAGGGAAGAAATCACAACAGGATCTCAGGGATAGATTGTCATATTCTCAGATGTCATGCCTATATAGAAGCCGAATGGGAAAGTTGTTCAATTCCTTGCTTCAAGGTAACTGAAGACATGGCCAGCAATGGGGGAGAGGTGGGATTGGTTAGTTAATTAAATCAGGAACAGTTACATTTGTCCTACCTAATCTTTTCCTTTTCATAATTTCCTGTCAACCATCTGTAAGGCACACGTCAAGATTGTGATAGAATATATGTGCCTGGATGGGTGCAGCTCCAACAGCACTTAAAAAGTTTAACACCATCCAGGATAAAGCCGCCTGCTTGAATAGCAACACATCCACAAGCAACCACTCAACACTCAGTAGCAACAGTATGTATCATTCAAAAGCAATGTAGAATTTTCCAAAATACCCTTAGACAACACCTTCCAAACCTATGACCAATACCATATCGAAGAACAAGGGCAGGAGATGGGAACACCACCACCTGCAAGTTCCCGTCCAAGTCACTTACTATCCTCACTTGGAAATATATTGCCATTCCTTCACTGTTGATGGGTCAAAATTGTGGAATTCCTTCCATTAGGGCATTCTGGGTCTGCTTACATCACATGTAGCACTTTAAGAAAGCAGCTTACCAACATCGTCTAAAGGGCAACTAGGTCTGCCAACTATGCTCTTGTCCCCGACTGAATAAAGAACAACCTAGGGAAGCTTTTACAGTTCCATTCTTGCTAGTTTGCAATCATAATCATTTGCCATTTTTTTAAAAAACAGCTTTTGGCCCTCCTTTGCTGAGATTACCAATTCTCCAGATTCATATAACCTCACATTGCTGCCAGGGAAAGAATGGATTGAATTGCTAAGGAATGGAGTTTAGAGAGGCGACCAAAACAGTGGCTTCAATTTCCCTGCTGTTTAACTATCTGAAGTTTCCAAAATAGCCAATAGTGGAGGAATTGAGACTGATGGTAATGAATTAGAGCTGGGTGTTTACAGTGCACAGGTGAAAACTGACATTACCCCTTAGGATTTAAGATTTTTTGTGTTGCACATGATATTGTTCCTGTTCCTGTAAACACCAAGCCACTAGTTCAATTTGAGCTGTGTGATAGGGTCACTATTACTGTAATACCTTCCTTCTTATCTTTCTGTTTGTAATTCATTCCAAATTCTGCTGCACCTATCCAATTCATTTCTCTCCCTCTCTTTCACATTCATTCTTCCTGCTGTATTTTAATATTTCCGTATCTCACTATTTTATGTTCTGGCTCCAAGCCTCCCTTCCTCCTCCATAAGTGTTTCTCAGTTTCACCCTTTCTCTGCTTTTCCTATCTCTCTTCACTCCACTAACATTCAACCACTTGCTCTCCATTGTTTTCATTGACCCTTCTCCTTGCATCCTTTCATTTCTCTCCTTCTCGGTCTTCTTTTTCCACATTCTCTCTCTCTGTCTCTGTGTGTTGGATTCAGAACCTCCGGTGAGAATCATCACCAGTTCCTCTCCAGTATTGAGCGTACTGACCGGGAGTAAAATTTTCCTCTCGTGTGAGCTCTCTCAGCCCCAAGGAGAGGTGAGATGGCACAAGGATGGGGTGGAAGTGGAGCAAAGTGAGAGATCCACAATGGAAGTGGATGGAGCGTGCAGGAGGCTGACCATCTACCCAGCTGTGATGGAGGACCAAGGAATATATATGTGCGATGCAGTTGATGACTTGGCCAAGTTTGAAGTGACTGTGTCCGGTGAGTCCTAAGGTAAAAACAATGACTGCAGATGCTGGAAACCAGATTCTGGATTAGTGGTGCAAGAGCACAGCAGTGCAGGCAGCATCCGTTTCGGGAAGTCGATTTTACTGCTTCTCCGTTGCTGCCTGAACTGCTGTGCTCTTCCAGCACCACTAACCCAGAATCTGGTTTCCAGCATCTGCAGTCATTGTTTTTACCTAGTTGATTTTAACACTACTGCGAATCCTCTTGTAAGCATGCCTGCCTTGAAGAAGTTTTCCTCCCTGTATTCCCGGTGAATCCTAAGTCAAACCACATTTGAATCATTAACATTGTTCTCTCTGGTGGGATGAGGTGCACTGCTGTCAAAGAACAAAGATCTGTCTAGCACAGTAACAGGCAGTTCGGTCCACCAAAACTGTGCCGCCATGTAACACCTTTCTAAACGAGAAACCTCTTGCCTCTATGCAGTCTGTATCCTTCTATTCATTCCTTTTTATGCATCTGTCGAGATACCATTTAAATTTTGCTATTGTATCTGCCTCCATCATCCTTTCTGGCAGTGAATTCTAGGCATTTAATACTGTTTGTGTAAAAAAATTGCCTCTCTTATCTCATAAACCTTCCCATTGTTTTCCTTAAATCTGTGTCCTCTTGTAATTGACATTTCTACCATGAGAAAAAGACTCTGACTCTCCCTTCTATCTGTGCCACTCATAATTTTGGAACTACTATCAGGTTGTTCCTCAACCTCAGATGTTCAAGTGAAAAAACCTGCTTCAGAGTTACAACAGGATACACAGAAAAATTCTGACAGGATCTCAGGGATGGGTTGGCACACTCCCAGATTTGTTTGAGGCGGAGTGAGAAAGCTAGTCACTTTCTGGCGTTAACGAAATTGAAGGAATGGGCAGCAGTGTGACAGAGGGGTGAGTCATTAAAATCAGGAATGGTCAAGAAGCATTAGGAGATCCTAAAGGGTGATGAGGTTGGAGTGGATTACAGTTATAGTAAGGGGAGAGGAAATGGAGGGATTTAGAAACAAGGATGAGAATTTGTAAACCATGGTGGGGCTCTGGGGAGTGTTGTCGAACAAAGGGACCTAGAGATGTGGGTGCATAGTTCCTTGAAAGTAAAGTTGCAGGTATACATGTTTGCCTTCATTGGTCAGTGAATTGAGTATAGGGTTTGGGATATCATGATGTGGCTGTGCCGGACATTGGTTAGACCATATATAGAAGACGGTATTCACATTTGGTCTCCTTCCTATAGGAAAGATTCACAAAGATATTGCCAGGATTGGAGGATGATCTATAGAGAAAGGCTGAATAAGCTGGGGCTTTTTTCCATGGAATGTTAGAGGCCGAGTGTTGACCGTATATAGGTTTATAAAATCATGAGGGGCATGGATAGGGTGAATAGCCAGAGTCTTTCCCCCAGGTTGGGGGGGGGTCCAAAACTAGAGGGCATTGGTTAAAATAAGAGGGGAAAGATTTAAAAGGATCTAAGGAGCAATGTTTTCATGCAGTTGATGGTATGTGTATGGAATGAGCTGCCAGAGAAAGTGGTGGAAATGAATACAATTATGTCATTTAAAAGGCATCTGGCTGGATACATGAATAGGAAGCATATAGATGGATATGGACCAAATGCTGACATTCGACAAGGTGCCACACAGAAAGCTGGTGCATAAGGTGAAGGTGCACAGCATTACAGGTAATGTATTAGTAAGGATAGAGGATTGCTTAACTAACAAAGCAAAAAGTGGGGATAAATGGGTGTTTTTCTGGTTGAAGATCAGTGGCTAATGGTGTGTTTCAGAGATCAGTGTTGGGACTGCAATTGTTTACAATTGATTTGGAGTTGAGGACCTAGTGTAGTGTATCAAAGTTTGCAGATGACACTAAGATGAATGGTAGAGCAAAGTGCACAGAGGATATTGAAAGTCTGCAGAGGAATACAGAAGGGAGAGGCGATGGCCCAGTGTATATTATCGTTTGACCTTCAATCAGCGACATAGACCATGTTCTCGGGACCTGGGTTCAAATCCTGCCATGGCAGATGGTGGAATTCAACTTTAAAAATCTGGAATTAAGTGTCTAATGATGACGATTGTTGAGGAAAACCCATCTTGGTCACAAATGTGCTTTAGGGAAGGAAACTGCCATCCTACCTACTTGTGACTCCAGACCCACAGGAATGTGGCTGACTCTTAACTGCCCTCTGGACAATTAAGTAAATACTGTCCCAGTCAGTGATGCCCAGATTCTATGAATGAATTTTAAAATACACTGTGTTGGGAACTTCCGTTGAGCAACGTGACAGGGTTGCTGTTATGATAAAACAAACCAGAGGTGGCATACCATGGACAGGGATTGTTCAAGACATTATGGAGACATTGGAAATGGGTCATGGACATATTCTCTATTCCATGTTTTCAACAATGTTATATTTGCCCTAATATCATTTCCAAGGTAAATATAACTCACCCTCTTTTTCACTCTCTTTCAATCTCTGCATCACTTTCACATTATGATCTTCTCTCTCATTTATTTCTTCATTTTACTTTCACTCTCTCTTCCTTCAATCTCTTTCTCTGTTCCTTTCTTCTGTTATATTTTTACATTTCCCTTCCTTTCTACTTCATGATCTTTGTCCATTCCTCTTGTCAAGGATGGTAACACCATTGAATGTCAAGGGGTGGTCGTTGGATTGTCTCTTATTCGAGATAGTCATTGCTTGAATTTTTATGGTGTGAATGTTACTTGCCACTTGTTAGCACAAGTCTAGATATTGTCCAAATTTTGATGCATTTGAACATGCATTTGAGGAGTCGCAAATAATGCTGAACATTATGCAAATATTGGCAACAATCCCCACTTCTGATCTTATGATGGAGGAAGGGTTATTGATGAAGCAACTGAAAATGTGTGGGCCTAGAACACTATCCTGGGGAACTCCTGAAGACATGTTCTGGAACCATGATGACTAACCTCCAGCAACGACAACCATCATCCAATATACCAGCTACAGCTCCAACCAGTGGAGAGTTTGCCCTGATAACCATTGATTTCAGTTTTGCTAGGGTTCCTTGATGCCACACTTAGAGGCATAGAGTCATAGAGATGTACAGCATGGAAACACACCCTTCAGTCCAACCCGTCCATGCCGACCAGATATCTGAACCCAGTCTAGTCCCACCTGCCAGCACCTGGCCCATATCCTTCCAAACCCTTTCTATTCATATACCCATCCAAATGCCTCTTAAATGTTGCAATTGTACCAGCCTCCACCACATCCTCTGGCAGCTCATTCCATACACGTACCACCCTCTGTGTGAAAAAGTTGCCCCTTAGGTCACTTTTACATCTTTCCCCTCTCACCCTAAACCTATACCCTCTAGTTCTGGACTCCCCGACCCCAGGGAAAAGACTTTGTCTATTTATCCTATCCATCCCTCATAATTTTGTAAACTTGGTCGAATGCAGCCTTGATATCAAGGACTGTCACTCTCACTTCCCCTCTGGAATTCAGCTCTGTTGTCCATGTGTAAACCAAGGCTGTAATGAGGTCAGGAGCTGACTAACCCAGGCAAAACTCCAATTGAGCATAACTGAGTAGGTTATTGCTGACCAGGTGCTGTTTGATATCATTGTTGATGACGCCGTTCATCGCTTTACTCATGATGAAGACGAGACTGATTTGGTGGTAATTGGCCTGCTTGGATTTGATCTGTTTTTTGAGGACTTCCCATACATGAGCAAGTTTCCACAATGGTAGATGGCAGTGTTGTAACTGTACTGGAACAGCTTGACTAGGGGACTGAAAAGTTCTGGAACGTAGGTCTTCAGTACTGTTGCTGGAATGTTGTCAGGGCCCATAGCCTTTATAGTATCTAGTGCCTCTAACCATTTCTTGATATCACATGGAGTGAATCGAATTGACTGTAGACTGGTATCTGTATTGCTGGGTATCCTAGGAGGAGGCTGAAATGGATCATCTCCTTGTCACTTTTATCTGAAGGTTGCTGTGAATGCAGCAGCCTTATCTTTTGCACCTATATGTAGTTGTGCTCTTCCGTCATTGAAAATTGGCATATTTGTGGACCCTCCTCCACATATTTGTCCACTACTATTGATGACTGGATGCCGCATGACTCCAGATCATATACCTGATCATTTGGGTTTGGGATTGCTTAGCTGTGTCTATCACTTGTATGTTGTTTAACATGCAGGTAGTCCTGTTTGACCTGTATCCCTCTGTTCCCTGCCCTTTCATGTATCTATCAAGATGCCACTTAAATGTTGCTATTATATCTATTTCTCCCACCTCTTCTGACAGTGCATTCGCAAGTACCTGACACCCCATGTGAAAGCATTTGCCCTTACAGCTCCTTGAAACTTTCCCCCTTTTACCATAAATCTATGTCCCCTAATAATTAACAGTTCTCCCTGGAAAAAAATACCAGCTATCCCTTCTATCTATGTCTCTCCTAATTTTGTAATCTTCTAACAGGTCGTCTCTCAGCCTTTTAGGTTCAAGTGAAAAAAGTTCATTCAGAATTACAATAGGAGACACAGAAATCATGACAGGATCTCAGGGAAAGGTTGTCACACTCACAAATGCCACACTTTTTGCAGAGTTGGACAATAAGTCTGCTCACTTTCAATAAGATTTGGGAATTCAAATTCAGGATTCTCGCAAGGTAAACTTGCAGGTTGAATCAGTAGTTAGGAAGGCAAGTGCAATAATGGCATTTGTTTTGAGAGGACTTGAATATAAAAGCAGGGATGTACTTCTAAGGCTCTATAATGCTCTGGTCAGACTACATTTGGAATATTGTGTGCAGTTTTGGGCCCCATATCTCAGGAAGGATGTACTGGAGCGTGTTCAGAGAACGTTCATGAAAATGATCCAAGGAATGAAAGGCTTAACATATGTGGAACATTTGAGGACTCTGGCTTTATACTTGTTGGAGTTTAGAAGGATGAGGGGGGATCTAATTGAAACATGCGGAAAACTGAATGACATGGAAAGAGTGGATGTTGGGAACATGTTTCCATTCATAAGAGAGATTAGGACCCAAGGATATAGCCTTAAAGTAAAGGGAAGGCCTTTTAGAATGGAGATAAGGAGAAATGTCTTCAGCCAGAGAGTGGTGAATCTGTGGAATTCATTGCCACAGAAGGCTGTGGAGGCCAGGTCATTGAATATATTTAAGACTGAGTTAGATAGGTTCTTGACTATCAAGGGGATCAAAGGTTATAGGAAGAAAGTGGGAGAATGGGGTTGAGAAAGTTATCAGCCATAAATTATTGGTTGAGCAGACTCAATGGGCTGAATGGCCTAATTTATGCTCCTATGACTTATGGTCTTATGGCTTCTGAGGAAATTGAAGGAATGGTCAGAAGTGAGGCAAGGATGATTGAAATCAAGAGCATCAATGGATAAGAATAGAAAGAGCTCAGAAATCCTGAAGGATGGTGACGTTTGAGAAGATTATAGAGATAGTGAGAAATGACCTCATTTGCCCTCTTCGTTACTTCAAAAAACTCAATCAAGTTTGTGAGACATGATTTCCCTTGCATAAAGTCATGTTGACTATCCCTAATCAGTCCTTGCCTTGCCAAATGCATTTAAATCCTGTCCCTCAGGATTCACTCCAACAACTTGCCCACTACCAATGCCAGACTCACTCGTCTGTAGTTTCCTGGCTTTTCTTTACCACCTTTCTTAAATAGTGGCTTCAAGTTAGCCAACCTCCTTTTTTCCGCCACCTCACTTGTGACTATCGGTGATACAAATATCTTGGCAAGGGGCCTGCAATTACTTCCCTAGCAGCCCACAGAGTTCTAGACCCTGAGGATCTATCCACTTTTTTGCATTTTAAGACATACAGTAACATGGAGATTTTTCAAGCTGTCACCATCTGTTTCCCTACATGCTATATCTTCCATGACCTTCTCCACAGTAAACACTGATGCAAAATACTCATTTCGTACCTTCCCCGTCTCAAACATAGGCTGCCTTGCTGATCTATTCTCTTCCTAGTTATTCCTTTGTCCTCAATGTCTTTGTAGATTCCCTTTGGATTCTCCTTAACTCTATTTGCCAAAGCTATCTCATGTCCCTTTTTGGCCCTCCTGATTTCCTTCTTAAGCATACTCCTATGGGTTCTAGTATTAAACATTTCAACTCTGAGGAGGAGATTCAGACTGTCAGCCCTTAGCCTCTCATAATTTTATAAACTTCTATCAGGTCTCCCCTCAGCTTCGTATGCTCCAGAGAAAACAACCCTAATTTTTCCAGGCACTCCTTGTAGGTCAGACCTTCTAACCCAGTTGGCATCCATTTCTGGACATTCAAGGCATCAAAGGGTATGGGTGAAAGTGGGAATATGGCATTGAGCTGGAGGATCATCCATAATTGTATGGCATGATGGAGTAGACATGAATGGGTGATGGCTTACTTCAGCTCTTAGTTTCCATGTCTTTCTCAATTGCGAATTGTCAAGCAATCTCTCAATCCCAGTTTTGGATATACCTCAATAAACCTCAAGGTTCCACATACCTTTGGTATGGAGAATTTCAAAGATTTATCACAAACTGAAGGAAGAACTGTCTCCTCATCATCATCTGAAATGGCAGGCCCCTTATCCTGCGAATAGACCATTGTTGTATTTTTCACAACATCAGTGGCCCTAATGAAAGAAGAGCAGAAAAAAAGCTTTGTATGTCAGAACAAAAGCATTCTTGTCCCTCTGAATGTCATCTCCGTATCTCACCTTCTGCAGTGTGGTAGGGTCAGCGTTACAGTAACACAAACCAAAGAGAGCACTGGGGACAGCGATTCTTCACAACCAGCTTCTTTCTGCTCTTCCCCTCTCTGTCCAAATCACCAGTGCACCCTTGCTGTTTATGTTTCCTCCTTCCTTGTCCCTTCCTCCCAGTCTTCCTAATTTTCTCTTCCTTTCCCTCATTTTCGCTTTTTCACTTCCTCCCTTTGTTCCTCTTTATTTTACTCTCTCCATTTAGATTTTCCACCCTCAAATTCTCCAACTTCTCTCCCTCTGCCTCTCTCTCACTGTCACTCACATACTTTCTCTCCCCTTTTGTATTGTATCTAGAACCTCCGGTAAGAATCATCAACAGTTCGTCTCCAGTGTTGAGTGTATTGATTGGGGCTGAGGTTGTCCTGACGTGTGAGCTCTCTCGGCCAAAGGCCGAGGTGCGTTGGTCCAAGGATGGAGTTGAAGTAAAGCAGAACGAGAACTGCAGGATGGAGGTGGATGGAAGATTCAGGAGACTGACCATCCGTCAGGTTGCAGTGGGGGACGGAGGAACATATCTGTGTGATGCAGTCGATGATACGGCCAAGTTTGAAGTGACTGTGTCTGGTGAGTCCTAAGTGAACCTACAGTTGAAGCATTGACATTGTTCTGTCTGGATGGGGGTCACTGCTGTCAATCAGATTTATAACAGTAGACACAGAACTCCCTTCATGATCTCAGGGATGTGTTTTCACGCATCCAGATGTTATGTCTTGTTGCAGAACCAAAACTATCTTGGAATTGAGAAAATGCTTTATTGTCTGATATTTGTTGTGAGTTGGGGATACACAGTTAGTCTTTAATTAGGATACCAGGATAAGATCTCACAGGTATGGAGCAGGAGCAGGACATTTGACGTCTCAAGCCTTCCCTAACTTTCAATTAGATAATGATTGAATCTCTACCTTTAGCCAACCTTGCAGGTTACTTAGGGCTCTTGTGGTGGCATCTCTAACTCAGACCTAGAAGCTCCAGGTTCTAATCCCAGTTGAAGCATGTCATGTCACATCTACGTCTGGTCCAGAGCCTGCATGTTTTGTTTTTAAGAATGAGTTAGATTTAGTTAGAACATGGTTGAAAAGTATGACGCTGAAAAAGCTCAGCAGGTGAGGCAGCATCTGAGGTGGAGGAGAATTGATGTTTTAGGCATAAGCCCTTCATCAGGAATGTGGGGCGAGGTGGGGGAGAAGGCTGAGAGATAAATAGGAGGGTTGGACTAGGGCTGGGGGAATGTAGCTGGGAAGGCAATAGATGGATGCAGGTGTTGGGGAGGAGGGGTGATGATGAAAGTTCGGAGCGGAGTGTGGAGCGAACAGGTGGGAAGGAAGATGGACAGGTGGAACAGTTCAAGAGGGCAGTGCTGAGTTGGAGGATTGGATCTGGGATGTGGTGGGGGCAGGAGAGATGAGAAAGCTGGTGACATTGGCGTTGATGTCATGTGGTTAGAGGGTCCCAAGGCAGAAGATGAGAAGTTCTTCCTCCAGGTGTCAGATGGCTAGGATTTAGTGGTGGAAGAAGCCCAAGACTTGCATGTTCTTGGAGGAGTGGGAGAAGGAGTTGAAGTGGTCGGCCACAGGGCAGTGGGGTTTTTGGTTCATGTATCCCAGAGATGTTCGCTGAAAACGTTCCGTGAGTTGGCATCCTGTCTACCCAATGTGGAGGAGCCCATATTGAGAGCAATGGATATAGTAGACATTTCAAACATGGTACAGTACAGCACAGGAACCAGCCCTTTCAGCCCACAATGTTGTGCCGAACATGGTGCCAAATTAAACAAATCACTTTTGATTGCGCATGACCCATGTTCCTCCTCTCCTTGCTTATTCATGTGCTTAACCACAAGCATCAAAACACACTTATTTTGACTGCCCCACCACTAACCCTAGCAGCGTGTTTCTGACATCTACCGCTCAGTTAAAAAATACTTGCTCCTCACATCTCATTTCTTATTTTAAGTGTATGTCCTCAAGTATTAGACATTTCAAGTCCTGGAAAATTATTCTGACTGTTAACCCTTTCTAAGCCTCTCATAGTTTTGTAAACTTTAATCAGGTCCCTCCCCTCAGCATGCACTGCTTCAGAGAAAATAACCCTAGTTTCTCTAGCCTCTCGCAATAGCTCATGCCCTCTAATTGAGGCAGCAGCCACTTCTCGATGTTCTAGACATCAAAGGGTATGGGAAGAAAGTGGGAATGTAGTTTTGGGATAGAGGATCAGCCATAATCATATGTAATGACAGAGCAGCCTTGAAACACTGAATGACTTCCTTCAGCTCTTAGTTTTTACTTTTCCCTCAATTGTGAAGAGTCAAGCAATCTCTCTATCCCAATCTTGAATATACCTCAATGAGTGAGGACCTACTTTGCTCTGCTGTGGGGAATTCCAACAGTTTGTCATTTCCTGAGGGGAAGAAATGTCTCCTGATCATTGTCTGAAGTTGTTGGCTCCTAATCCTGAGCTTAGCCCATTGTTGTGGATGTATTTTTCACAATATCAGTGTCATAATTGAAGAAGACCAGAAAAAAACTCTTTGTGTGTCACAACAAGGTTAAAAATCATACAACAATTTATAGCAAATCTTTATAGTCCTTCAATTCTGTGTCTTACAATCTTACTTTCCACAATCACCTGCTGAAGGGGCAGTGCTCCGAAAGCAAGTGCTTCCAAATAAACATATTGGACTATAACCTGGTGTTGTGTGATTTTTAACTTTGTACACCCCAGTCCAACACCGGCTTCTCCAAATCATTTTTCAACAAGAGCATTCTTGTTCCTCTGAACACCACATGAATATCTCATCTTGAGCAGAGTGACCAGGTCACTATTACTGTAACACAAACCCAGGAGAGCACTGTGGACAGGGATTCTTCACAAGTCTCTTTCTGCTTTTCCACTCTCTGCCCAAGTGTCCAACGCGGTCTCACTGTTTTATGTTCTGTCATTCCTCGACTCTTCCTCACAATCTCTCTTATTTTCTCTTCTTTTCCCTCATTCTCTCACTTTTTTTCTCTTTTCTCCTCTATTTCACTCCCTCCATTTGTATCTTCCTTGCCCAAATCCTCCCACTGCTCTCTTTTTCTTTCTTTTTCTGTCTATCTCTCTCTCTCTCTCTCACTCACACACACACACACACACACACACACACACACACACACACACTCAAACACACACACACTCAAACACACACACACTCAAACACATACACACTTAAACACTCTTCCTCTTCCCCTCTCTCTCTCTCTCTCTCTCTCTCTCTCTCTCTCTCTCTCTCTCTCTCACTTTTTGTTTGTGTTGGATCCAGAGCCTCCTATAAGAATCATGAACCATTCCTCGCCGGTGTTGAGTGTACTGATCGGGAGCGAGATTGTCCTGTCATGTGAACTCTCACGGCCCGAGGCCACGGTGAGATGGTACAAGGATGGGGTCGAGGTGGCCCAGACCAAGAGGTCCACAATGGAAGTAGACAGAGGCTACAGGAGGCTGACTATCCGCCAGGTTACATTGGGGGACCAAGGGATGTACCTGTGTGACGCAATTGATGACTCAGCCAAGTTTGAAGTGACCGTTTCTGGTAAATCATAAGTCAAGCCACCTTCGAACCATTGGCGTTGTTCCCTCTGGGTCGGAATGAGGGGAGGGGTCACTACTGTCATTCAGATTTACACTCACTCTCTCTCTCTCTCTCACACACACACAGACACACACACACACACTCAAACACACTCAAACACTCTTCCTCTTCCCCTCTCTCTCTCTCACTCTTTGTTTGTGTTGGATCCAGAGCCTCCTATAAGAATCATGAACCATTCCTCGCCGGTGTTGAGTGTACTGACCGGGAGCGAGATTGTCCTGTCATGTGAACTCTCACGGCCCGAGGCTACGGTGAGATGGTACAAGGATGGGGTCGAGGTGGCCCAGACCAAGAGGTCCACAGTGGAAGTAGACAGAGGCTACAGGAGGCTGACTATCCGCCAGGTTACATTGGGGGACCAAGGGATGTACCTGTGTGACGCAATTGACGACTCAGCCAAGTTTGAAGTGACCGTGTCTGGTAAATCATAAGTCAAGCCACATTCGAACCATTGGCGTTATTCCCTCTGGGTTGGAATGAGGGGAGGGTTCACTACTGTCATTCAGATTTACACTCACTCTCTCTCTCGCTCGCTCTCTCTCTCTCTCTCTCTCTCTCTCACACACACACACACACACACACACACACACACACACACACACACACACACACACTCAAACACTCTTCCTCTTCCCCTCTCTCTCTCTCTCACACTCTTTGTTTGTGTTGGATCCAGAGCCTCCTATAAGAATCATGAACCATTCCTCGCCGGTGTTGAGTGTACTGATCGGGAGCGAGATTGTCCTGTCATGTGAACTCTCAGGGCCCGAGGCCACGGTGAGATGGTACAAGGATGGGGTCGAGGTGGCCCAGACCAAGAGGTCCACAATGGAAGTAGACAGAGGCTACAGGAGGCTGACTATCCGCCAGGTTACATTGGGGGACCAAGGGATGTACCTCTGTGATGCAATTGATGACTCAGCCAAGTTTGAAGTGACCGTGTCTGGTAAGTCATAAGTCAAGCCACATTCGAACCATTGACGTTGTTTCCTCTGGGTCGGAATAAGGGGAGGGGTCTCTACTGTCATTCACATTTACACCAGGAGACACAGAGAACTTTGTTCAGTGATTGAGGGGTGGGGTTTCATGTCCCCAGATGTCATGCCTTGTTGCAGAGTGAGAAACACCTTGGAATTGAGAAAATCTGTCATTGCTTGATGTTTGTTGTGAGCTGGGGGGACAGGCACATAGTCTTTAATTAGGATATCAAGGTAAGATCGCAAGGATAAGGGGCTAGAGTATGACATTTGACCCCTCTAGCCCTACCCCAACTTTCAGTGAGATCTTGGCTGAACCTCTACCATTAGCCAACCTTTCTGGCCACTGAGGGCTCTTGTAGTGCAGTGGTGCTATCTCTACCTCAAAACTAGAAGACCTACATTCTAATTCCAATGAGCTATGTCAGAAAACATCCAAGCAAATTGATTCATGTTGTAAATGTATGCATCTAAATAATTCTTAAAACCAAACACAGGCTCTAATTTGGTAGCATTGAAATGACAATAGAAAACTGATCAGGACAACACAGGAACTGGTTCTTTGGCCCACAATGTTATGCCGAGCATTTTGCCAAATTAAACGAATCCCTTCTGCCTGCCCATGGTCTTTATTTGTCCATTCCTTTCTTGTTCATGTACTTTTCTAAAAACTCCTTAGCTGCCCCTATCGTACCTGCCTCCATCACCACCCCTGGTAGGGTGTTCCAGGCATCTTCCATTCTCTGTGTAAAAGCACTTGCCCCTCACATCTCCTTTAAACTTTCACCCTTTTTTGTTCAATGCACAGGGTCTAATATTAGATGTTTTAAATCTAGGAAGAAGATTAAGACTGTCAGCCCTTTGCCCCTCCTAATTATCTAAACTTGTATCAGGTCTCCCTCTGCCCAGTCTGCTCGAGAGAAAACAACCCTAGGTTTTCCAGCTGCATTTATAGCTCATACCTTCTTATCCAAGCAGCATGATTTTCTAGACGTTCAAGGCACCAAAGGGTACGGGGTGAAAGTGGAAGTATGGCATTGAGCTAGAGGATCAGCCATAATTGAATAGCATGACAGAACAGACTTGAAGGGCTAATGGCTTACTTCAAAGAACTAAGAAAATTACAGCACATGAATAGGCCCTTCGGCCTTCCAAGCCTGTGCCGATTCTGATCCTCCATCTAAACCTGTTGCCTATTTTCTAAGTGTCTCTGTCCCTCTGTTCCCTGCCAATTCATGTATCTGCCTAGATACGTGTTAAATGATGCTGTCATGCCCGCTTCTACCACCTCTGCTGGCAACATGTTCCAAGCATCCATGACTCTCTGCGTAAAGAATCTTCCATTCATGTCGCTCCTAAACCTTTCCCCTATCAGTTTGAAGTTGTGACCCCGAGTAATTGAGTCCCCCATTCTGGGAAAAAGCTTCTTTCTATCCACCCTGTCTCTATCTCTCATGATTTTGAAGCCCTCAGTCAGGTCAACTTCCATCTTTCTAATGAAGATAATCCTAATCTGCACAATCTCTTTTCATAGCTAGTGCCCTCCATACCAGGCAACTTCCTAGTGAAACTCTTCTGCACCTTGTCCAAAGCATCTACATCCTTTTGGTAATGTGGCGACCAGAACTATCCGCAGTATTCCAAATGTGGCTGAATCAAAGTCTTATACAACTGTAACATGACCTGCCAACTCTTGTACTTGATACCCTGTCTGATGAAGGAAAGCATGCCACGTACCTTATTCACCAGTCTATAGACCTGCGTTGCCGCCTTCAGGGAACAATGGACCTGAACACCGAGATCTCTCTGTACGTCAGTTTTCCCCAGGACTTCTCCATTTCCAGCTCGCTCTTGAATTGTATCTTCCAAAATGCATCACCTCCCGTTTGCCCAGATTGAACTCCATCTGCCTTTTCTTTGCCTAACTCTCCAAATATCTATATTCTGCTACATTCTCTGACAATCCCCTTTACTATCTGCTGCTCCACCAATCATAGTGTCATCAGCAAACTTGATAATCAGACCACCTGTACCTTCCTCCAAATCATTTATGTATATCACAAACAACAGTGGTCACAGTTCTCCATTTTGAGAAACTCACTTACACTACTGCTGTCTGTCTCCTGTTGCCCAGCCAGTTCTTTATCCATTTAGATAGTACACCCAATGTGACATCACTTTCTCCATCAGCCTACCATGAGGAACTTTATAGAACGCCTTACTGAAGTTCATGTATATGACATCTACAGCCCTTTTCTCATTAATCAACTTTGTCACTTCCTCAAAGCATTCTATTTGTTCTATACTCAATAAGTTGGTAAGACATGACCTTCCCTGTACAAAACCATGTTGCACATTTTATTTTCCAAATGGCAATAGGCCCTATCCCTCAGTATCTTCACCAGCAGCTTCCCTACCTCTGATGTCAGGCTCACTGGTCCGTAATTACCTGGATTATCCCTGCTACTTTTCTTAAACAAAGGGACAATATTTGCAATTTTCCAGTCCTGTGGTACCTCACCAGTGTTCAAGGATGCTGCAAAGATATCTGTTAAGGCCCCAACTGTTTCCTTTCTTGCTTCCCTCAGTACCCTTAGATAGATCCCATCCTGATCTGGGAGCTTGTCCACCTTAATGCCTTTTAGAATACCCAACACTTCCTCCCTTGTTTTGCCAACTTGACCTAGAGTAATCAAACCTCGATTGCCTAACCTCAACATCCATCATGTACCTCTCTTCGGTGAATACCAATGCAAAGTACTCGTTAATAATCTCATCCATTTTCTCTGACTCTTCGCAAAACTATCCTCCTTTGTCCTTAAGTGGGCCAACTCTTTTTTTTCTAGTTACACTCTTGCTCCTTATATATGATTTGGGATTTTCCTTAAACCTGTTCACTAAAGATAACTCAAGACTCCTTTTAGCCCTGTTAATTCCTCATTTCAGATTGGTCCTACATTCCTGATATTCTCCAAAGCATTGTTTGTCTTCAGTTGCCTAGACCTTATGTATGCTTCCTTTTTCCTCTTAGCTAGTCTCACAATTTCACCTGTCATCTGTGGTTCCCTGACCTTGCCATTTCTCTCCCATTTTCACATGGACTTATCTCTCCTGCATGATAATCAACCTCTCTTTAAAAGCCTCCCACATATCAAATGTGGATTTACTTTCAAACAGCTGCTCTCAATCTACACTCCCCAGCTCCTGCCAAATTTTGGTATAGTTGGCCTTCCCCCAATTTAGCACTCTTCCTCTAGGACCACTCTTGTCTTTGTACATGAGTATTCTAAAACTTACGGAATTGTGATCATTATTCCCAATGTAATCCTCTACTGAAACTTCAACCACCTGGCCGGGCTCACTCCTCAAGACCAGGTTCAGTATGGTCCCTTCCCGAGTTGGACTATTTACATACTGCTCGAGAAAACCCTCCTGGATGCTCCTTACAAATTTTGCCCCATCTAGATCTGTAACACTAAGTGAATCCTAGTCAGTGTTGGAAAATTAAAATCTCCCATCACCACCACCACCCTGTCGCTCCTACGTCTTTCCATAATCTCTTTACATATTTGTACCTCTATCTCATGCTGCTGTTGGGAGACCTGTAGTACTGCCCCAATATTGTTACCGCACCCTTACTATTTCTGAGCTCTGCCCATATTGCCTCACTGCTCGAGTCCTCCATAGTACCCTCCTTCAGCACAGCTGTGATATACATTCTGACCAGTCATCCAACTCCTCCACCCCTTTTACCTCCCTGTCTATTCCGCTTGAAGCATTGATATCCTGAAATATTTAGTTGCCAGTTATGCCCTTCCCTCAACCAAATCTCAGTAATAGCGATAACATCATGCTCCCAGGTACTAATCCAAGCCCTAAGTTCATCTGCCTTACCTATTACGCTTGTTGCATTAAAAGACATGTGCCACAGGCCACCAAAACCCTTTGCATTCATCGTCTGCTCCCTGCCTACTCTTTCCCTTAGTCACGTTGACTTCATTTTCTCGTTCCTTATAACCTTTTAGTTACTACCTCTTTACTGTCTACTAACCTTCTCATTTGGTTCCCATCCCCCTGCTGCATGGGTTTAAACCCTCTCCAACAGTGTTAGGAAGATTCACACTCCCCCACCCCTCCGGAAATTGGTTTCAGTCCAGTCCAGGTTCCAGTCCCACCACCCCCAGAACCAGTCCCACTGTCCCAAAGATCGGATCCCCTCCCTCTTGCATCATCTCTAATGCCATGCATTCATCCTGCCTATTCTTTCTTTTCTACTCTGACTAGCACATGGCACTGGTAGCAATCCTGAGAGGGCCTACTTTTTTAACTTGGTTCATAACTCTCTAAAGTCTACTTGTAGGACCTCATCCTTTTTTTAATTTATATCATTGATGCCTATGTGCACCATGACAACTGGCTGTTCAAACTCCCTCTTCAGAATGTTCAGCAGTTGATCTGAGACATCCCTGACCCGACCACCTGGGAGGCAACATACCATTGAGGAGTCTCATTTTTGACCACAGAACCACCTATCTACTCCACTTACAATTGAATCCCCTATGACTATAGCCCTTCCACTCTTTTTCTCAGCCTTCTGCCCAGCAAAGCTAGCTATAGTACCATGAAACTGGCTTACTGCTGCATTCCCCGGTGAGTCATCTCCCCCAAAAGTATCCAAAATAGGTTACCTGTTTTGGAAGAAAATGACTGCAGGGGACACCTCACTGCCTTCCTGCTCCTTCTCTGTCTTTTGGTTACCCATTCCCCTTTTCCCTTGGAAATGTTAATCTGCGGTGTTACCGACTGACTAAACATGCTATCCGTGACTCCCTTCAGCATCGTGTATGCTCCAAATTGAGTCCATCCGCAGCTCCAGAGCCTTAATGCAACCTAACAAGAGCTGCGGTTGAACTCATTTCCTGCATATGAAGAAGTCTGGGCCATCAACCGTGTCCCTGAGCTCCCACACTGAGCAAGAGGGGCAAAACATGGTCTGAGATCTGCCATTTTTAATCTTACCTTAGCCTTAACTTCTTTCTGAGCTTAGCTGTTAGTTCCTACGTCTTCCTCAATTGCGAATTGTCAAGCAATCTCATAATCCCAGTTTTGAATATAACTCAATTAGTGAGGTTGCACATTCTTCTATTGGGGAGAATTTCAAAGATTTTTATCATCAGGTGAAAGAAGAAATGTCTCCTCATTCCCATCTGAAATGACTGGCTCCTGATCCTGTGAATCGACCATTGTTGTGGACACAGTTTTCACAACATCAGTGGCCCTACTGGAAGAAGAGCAAAAAAATATTTCGTATGTCTGAACAAAAGCATTGTTGTCCCTCTGAACATCATATCCATATCTCACCTTCAGCAGTGTGACAGGCATAGCCCAAAGGGATTGTGTAGACAGGGATTCTTCACAACTAGCCTCTTTCTGCTTTTCTCTGTTCTGTCCAAGTCTCCAATGCGCTCTCACTATTTGTTTCCTCCTTCCTTGTCTGTTCCTCCCAGTCTCGCTAATTTTCTCTTCCTTTCCCTCATTTTCATTCCTTCTTTAGATTAGATTACATACAATGTGGAAACAGGCCCTTCGGCACAACAAGTCCACACCGACGTGTAACCCACCCAGACCCAGTCCCCTACATTAACCCCTTCACCTAACACTACCAGCAATTTAGCCTGGCCAATTCACCTAACCTGCACATTTTTGGATGGTGGGCGGAAACCAGAGCACCCGGAGGAAACCCACGCAGACACGGTGAGAATGTGCAAACTCCACACAGACAGTTACCTGAGGCGGGAAATGAACCCAGGTCTCAGGCGCTGTGAGGCAGCAGTGCTAACCACCGTGCCGCCCATGTCCTCCCTTTGTTCCTTTTTATTTTACTCTCTCACTTTAGATCTTCTTTCCTCAAATTCTCCAATTTCTCCCCCACCCCCTCACTGTCACTCACATATTTTCTCTCTCTCCGTTTGTGTTGGATCTAGAGCCTCCAGTAAGAATTGTCAACAGTTCGTCTCCGGTTTTGAGTGTACTGACTGGGGCTGAGGTTGTCCTGTCATGTGAGCTTTCTCGGCCCAAGGCTGAGGTGAGGTGGTACAAAGATGGAGTTGAGCTGAAGCAGAACAAGAACTGCACGGTGGAGGTGAATGGAAGACGCAGGAGACTGACCATCCGCCAGGTTACAGTGGGGGACGGAGGGATATATCTGTGTGATGCTGTCGACGATTCTGTCAAGTTTGAAGTGACTGTGACCGGTGAGTCCTAAGTGAAGCCACACTTGAACCATTGAAATTCCTGTCTCTGGGTTGGGATGGGGGTCAAATTTATAACAGGAGACACAGAGAATTCCCTTCAGGATTTCAGGGACGTGTTTTCACACATCCAGGTGTCATGTCTTGTTGCAGAATCAAAACTGCCTTGGTATTGAGAAAATGTGTCATTGTCTAATATTTGACGTGAATTGGGGAAACAGTTAGTCTTTAATTAGGATGCCAGGATAAGATCTCACAGATATGGAGCAGGAGTAGAACATTTGATCTCTCAAACCTGCCCCGACCTTCGGTTAGATAATGATTGAATCTCTACCTCCAGCCAACTTTCCAGGCTACTTAGGGCTCTTGTGGTGCAATGGTAGCATCTCCACCTCCGACCTAGAAGGCCCGGGTTCTAATCCCAGTCGAAGTATGTTGTGCAGGTTGATTGAAATTGTCATTTCAGTAGTAGTGGGTCAGAGTCTTGTGTATTTTGTTTTTAAGAACAAGATAAATCTATTTCGAACATGGTTGAAAAGTGTGGCGCTGGAAAGCAAGTCAGGCAGTAACGGAGCAGCGGGAGAATTGACTTTTTGGGCATAAGCCCTTCATCAGGAATGTTGGGGGAGGTGGGGGAGGGACTAAGAGAAAAATAGGAGGGTGGAGGTGGGGCTGGGGTGAATGTGGCTCGGAAGGCGATAGGTGGATGCAGGAGGGGGGTGATGGTGATTGGTCAGAGCGGAGTGTGGAGCGAATAGGTGGGAAGGAAGATAGACAAGTGGAACAGTTCAAGAGGGCAGTGCTGAGTTGGAAGGTTGGATCTGGGAGGGGATAAGTGGAAGGGAGATGAGGAAATTGATGAAACTGACGTTGATGCTGTATGGTTGGAGTGTCTCAAGGCAGAAGATGAGGTGTTTTTCCTCCAGTATCGGGTGGCTTGGATTTAACTGTGGAGGAGACCTAAGACTTGCATATCCTTGGAGGAGCTGGGGGGGTGTGGAGTTGAAGTAGTTAGCCACAGGGCGGTGGGGTTTTGGTTCATGTGTCCCAGAGATGTTCTCTGAAACATTCGGCAAGTTGGCGTCCTGTCAACACAATGTAGAGGAGACCATATGAGAGCAATGGATATCGTACACGTTTTGAACATGGAACAGTACAGCATGGGAACTGGTCCTTTGGTCCGCACAATGACTCCAACTTAAACAAATTTCTTTTGACTGCACATGGTCCATATCCCTCCATTCCATGGTTATTCACATGCTTCCATGGTTATTCATATGCTTAAACACAGGAATTAAAACACACCCATTGTAACTGCCTTACACTATCCCTAGCAGCGGGTCCCAGGCATCTATGCCTTCAAGTATCAGACATTTCAAGTCTGAAAAAATTATTCTGACTGTTAACCCTATTTATGCCTCTCACAATTTTGTTAACCTCTATCTTTTAATTTCTTTTAATTTCTAAACACACCAGACTTTGATTTGCTCCTACTCAAATGACAACAGAACATTGATCATTGCAGCACAGGAATTGATCCTTTCACCCAAGATGTTGTGCTTACATTTTGCCAAATTAAATTGATCCCTTCTTCCTGCCCATAGTCCATATCCGTCCATCCCTTCCTTACTCATGTGCTTATCTATAAACTCATTAAATGCCCCTATCATACCTGCCTCCACCACCACGCCTGGCAGCGTGTTCCAGGCATCTACAATTCCCTGTGTAAACAACTTTGATGTTTCACCCACTTTTGTTCATTGCACAGGGTCTAGTATGAGACATTTCAGCTCTGGGAAGGAGATTCAGACTGAAAATGTGTTGCTGGTTAAAACACAGCAGGTCAGGCAGCATCTCAGGAATAGGGAATTCGACGTTTTGAGCATAAGCCCTTCATCAGGAATGAGAGAGAGTAGCCAAGCAGGCTAAGATAAAAGGTAGGGAGGAGGGACTTGGGGGAGGGGCGATGGAGGTGGGATAGGTGGAAGGAGGTCAAGGTGAGGGTGATAGGCCGGAGTGGGGTGGGGGCGGAGAGGTCAGTAAGGAGATTGCAGGTTAGGAGGGCGGTGCTGAGTTGAGGGAACCGACTGAGACAAGGTGGGGGGAGGAGAAATGAGGAAATTGGAGAAATCTGAATTCATACCTTGTGGTTGGAGGATTCCCAGGCGGAAGATGAGGCGCTCCTCCTCCAGCCGTCGTGTTGTTATGTTCTGCCGGTGGAGGTGTCCAAGGACCTGCATGTCCTCGGTGGAGTGGGAGGGAGAGTTAAAGTGTTGAGCCACGGGGTGGTTGGGTTGGTTGGTCTGAGCGGTCCAGAGGTGTTCTCTGAAGCGTTCCGCAAGTAAGCGGCCTGTCTCCCCAATATAGAGGAGGCCACATCGGGTGCAGCGGATGCAACAGATGATGTGTGTGGAGGTACAGGTGAACTTGTGGCGGATATGGAAGGATCCCTTGGGGCCTTGGAGGGAAGTGAGTGTGGAGGTGTGGGCGCAAGTTTTACATTTCCTGCGGTTGCAGGGGAAGTTGCCGGGGGTGGAGGTTGGGTTGGTGGGGGGTGTGGATCTGACGAGGGAGTCACGAAGAGAGTGGTCCTTGCGGAACGCTGATAGGGGAGGGGAGGGAAATATATTCTTGGTGGTGGGGTCCGTTTGGAGGTGGCGGAAATGACGGCGGATGATACGTTGTATGCGGAGGTTGGTGGGGTGGTAGGTGAGAACCAGTGGGGTTCTGTCTTGGTGGCGGTTGGAGGTGCGGGGCTCAAGGGCAGAGGAGCAGGAAGTGGAGGAGATGTGGTGGAGGGCATCGTCGATCACGTCTGGGGGGAATCTGCGGTCCTTGAAGAAGGAGGCCATCTGGGCTGTGCGGTGTTGGAACTGGTCCTCCTGGGAGCAGATGTGGCGGAGATGAAGGAGTTGGGAATATGGGATGGAGTTTTTGCAGGGGGCAGGGTGGGAGGAGGTGTAGTCCAGGTTGCTGTGGGAGTCAGTCGGTTTATAGTAGATGTCTGTGTTGAGTCGGTCGCCCGAGATAGAGATGGAAAGGTCTAGGAAGGGGAGGGAGGAATCTGAGACAGTCCAGGTGAATTTCAGGTCGGGATGGGCGACCGACTCAACACAGACATCTACTATAAACCGACTGACTCCCACAGCTACCTGGACTGCACCTCCTCCCACCCTGCCCCCTGCAAAAACTCCATCTCATATTCCCAATTCCTTCGTCTCCGCTGCATCTGCTCCCAGGAGGACCAGTTCCAACACCGCACAGCCCAGATGGCCTCCTTCTTCAAGGACCGCAGATTCCCCCCAGACGTGATCGACGATGCCCTCCACCGCATCTCCTCCACTTCCCGCTCCTCCGCCCTTGAGCCCCGCTCCTCCAACCGCCACCAAGACAGAACCCCACTGGTTCTCACTTACCACCCCACCAACCTCCGCATACAACGTATCATCCGCCGTCATTTCCGCCACCTCCAAACGGACCCCACCACCAAGGATATATTTCCCTCCCCTCCCCTATCAGCGTTCCGCAAGGACCACTCCTTTCGTGACTCCCTCGCCAGATCCACACCCCCCACCAACCCAACCTCCACCCCCGGCACCTTCCACTGCAACCGCAGGAAATGTAAAACTTGCGCCCATACCTCCACACTCACTTCCCTCCAAGGCCCCAAGGGATCCTTCCATATCCGCCACAAGTTCACCTGTACCTCCACACACATCATCTGTTGCATCCGCTGCACCCGATGTGGCCTCCTCTATATTGGGGAGACAGGCCGCTTACTTGCGGAACGCTTCAGAGAACACCTCTGGGCCGCCCGGACCAACCAACCCAACCACCCCGTGGCTCAACACTTTAACTCTCCCTCCCACTCCACCGAGGACATGCAGGTCCTTGGACACCTCCACCGGCAGAACATAACAACACGACAGCTGGAGGAGGAGCGCCTCATCTTCCGCCTGGGAATCCTCCAACCACAAGGTATGAATTCAGATTTCTCCGGTTTCCTCATTTCCCCTCCCCCCACCTTGTCTCAGTCGGTTCCCTCAACTCAGCACCGCCCTCCTAACCTGCAATCTCCTTACTGACCTCTCCGCCCCCACCCCACTCCGGCCTATCACCCTCACCTTGACCTCCTTCCACCTATCCCATCTCCATCGCCCCTCCCCCAAGTCCCTCCTCCCTACCTTTTATCTTAGCCTGCTTGGCTACTCTCTCTCATTCCTGATGAAGGGCTTATGCTCGAAATGTCGAATTCCCTATTCCTGAGATGCTGCCTGACCTGCTGTGCTTTAACCAGCAACACATTTTCAACTGTGATCTCCAGCATCTGCAGACCTCATTTTTTACTTACAAGGAGATTCAGACTGTCAGCCCTTTGCCCCTCATAATTATTTAAACTTGTACCAGGTCTCCTCTCTGCCTCAGTTGCTCCAGAAAAAACAATCCTCGTTTTTCCAACCGCTCCTTCTCGTTCATACTTTCTAACCCAGTCGGCATTCATTTCTAGACTTTTGAGGCATCAACGGGTATGGAGTAATGTGGGAATATGGCTTTGAACTCGAGGATCAGTCATAATTATATGGCATGCCGGAGCAGACTTGAATGGCTGATAGCATACTTCAACTCTTAGTTTCTACATCTCCCTCAATCGCGAATTGTCAAGCTATCTCTAAATCCTGGTTCTGGATATACCTCAGTGAATGAGGTTCCACATTCCTCTAGTTTGGAGAATTTCAAAGATTTATCACCAGCTAAAGGAAGAAATGCCTCCTCATCACCGTCAGAAATGGCTTGCTCCTTGTCCTGTGAATAGACCATTGTTGTGGATGCATTTTTCACAACATCAGTGGCCTGAATGGAAGAAGAGCAGAAAAAAACTTTGTGTGTCAGAACAAAAGCATGCTTGTCCCTCTGAACAACACATTGGTATGTCACCTTCAGCACTGTGACAGGGTCAGTCTTACAGTAATACAAAAAGTGCGCTGTGGTCAGGGATTCTCCACAACCAACCTCTTTCTGCTTTTCCCTGCTCTGTCCATGTCTCCAATTCGCTCTTGCTGTTTATGTTTCCTCCTTCCTAGTCTGCTCCTCCAAGTCTCGCCCATTTTCTCTTCCTATCCCTCATTTTCATTCTTTCACTTCCCCTTTTTTTCTCTTCTCTCCTCAAATTTGCCAATTTGTCTCCCTCCCCTTTTATCTCTCACATTCTCTCACATACTTTGTCTCTCTTCATTTGTGTTGTATCTAGTGCCTCCGGTAAGAATCATTAACAGTTCATCTCCGGTATTGAGTGTACTGACCGGGGCTGAGGTTGTCCTGTCTTGTGAGCTCTCTCGGCCCAAGGCCGAGGTGAGATGGTACAAAGATGGGGTTGAGCTGAAGCGGAACAAGAACTGCAGGATGGAGGTGGACGGAATTCGCAGGAGACTGACCATCCGCCAGGTTACAGTGAGGGACGGAGGGTTATATCTGTGTGATGCGGTTGACGACTCGGCCAAGTTTGAAGTGACTGTGACCGGTGAGTCCTAAGTGAAGCCACACTTGAACCATTGAAATTCCTTCCTCTGCGTTGGGATGGTGGCGGGGGGGGGGGGGGGGGTCACTGCTATCATTGCTATCATTCAGATTTATTACAGACAATACAGAGAACCCCCTTCAGGATCTCAGGAATGTATTTTTACACATCCAGAAGTCATGTCTTCTTGCTGAACCAAAACTGCCGTGGAATTGAGAAAATCCGTCATTGTCTGATGCTTGTCGTGAGTTGGGGAAACAGACAGTTTGTCTTTAATTGGGATACCAGGAAAAGATCTCAAGGATAAGGAGCGGGAGTAGGATATTCGGCCTCTCCATCCTGACTTGAGATTGAACCTTTACCTAAAGTCAACTTTCCTTGCCACTTTAGATTCTTGTGGTATCATCCCTACCTCAGACCTAGACCCAGGTTCTAATCCCAGTTGAAGTGTGTCACGCCACATTTATACAGGTTGATTGAAATTGTCATTTCACTGGTAGTAGGTCAGAGCCTTATGTGTTTTGTTTATAAGAATGAGAAGCATTTAGAAGCTAGGACAGTACAGCATGGGAACTAGCCCTTTGGCCCATGATGTTGTGCTGAATGTGGTGCCAAATTAAACAAACCCCTTTGTCTGGCCATGGTCCTTATTCCCCCGATTCCTTGCTTATCCATGTGCTTATCTGAAAGCATTGAAACACTCTATTGTATCTGGCCCACAACTATCCCTTGCAGCGTGCTCCAAGCATCTCCCACTCTGTGTAAAAATACTTGTCCCTCACATTTCCTTTCAAATAGCCCCCTCTTAAATGCATGCTTGAATGTGGATCCTGTGGAGATCGGAGAGGTGCTAAATGAACATTTCTCATTGGGTTTCACTCAGGAAAAGGAGAGTATTGTGCAGGAGAAGAATGAGATACGTGATATTAGACTAGAAAGGATCAAAGTTAGTTACAAAGAGGTGTTATCAGTTCTACAAGGAGTGAAAGTAGACAAGTACTCTGGGCTGGATGGAATTTATCTGAGGATTCTCTGGGAAGCTAGGCAGGAGATAGCAGAGCCTTTGGCTTTGATATTGGAGTCGTCATTGTCTACCGGTTTAGTACCAGAGGACTGGAGGATTGCAAATGTTGTGCTCTTGTTCAAGAAGGGCAGCAGAGATGACCCAGGTAATTATAGACCAGTGAGCCTTGATTCTGTTGTAGGAAAGGTTTTGGAAGGGATTATAAGAGATAAGATTTATCATCATCTAGCAAGCAACAATTTGATTTCAGATAGTCAACATGGTTTCGTCAAGGTTAGGTCATGTCTCACAAATCTCACTGAGTTTTTTGAGAAGGTGACCAAGCATGTAGATGAGGGTAGGGCAGTTGACGTGATATACATGGACTTCAGTAAAGCCTTTGATAAGGTTCCACATAGTAGGCTGTTGGAGAAAAGTAGAGGCGTAGGATTGAGGGTGATTTAGCAGTTTGGATTAGAAACTGGCTTTCTGTAAGAAGGCAGCGAGTGGTGGTTGATGGAAAATATTCAGCCTGGTGTCCAGTTACTAGTGGTGTGCCACAAGGATCTGTTTTGGGACCACTGCTGTTTGTCATTTTTATAAATGACTTAGACGCAGGCATAGGTGGATGGATTAGTAAATTTGCAGATGACACTAAAGTCGGTGGAGTAGCGGACAGTGTGGAAGAATGTTACAGGTTTCAGGGGGACTTGGATAAATTGCATAATTGGGCTGAGAGGTGGCAAATGGAGTTCAATGCAGATAAATGTGAGGTGATGCATTTGGGAAGAATAATAAGAAGGCAGAATACTGGGTCAATGGAAGGATTCTTGGTAGTGTGGATGTGCAGAGGGATCTTGGAGTCCATGTAAATAGATCCTTGAAAGTTGCCACCCAGGTTGATAGTGATGTTAAAAAAGCATACATTGTGTTAGGTCTCATCAATAGAGGGATTGAGTTCTGGAGCCGCAATATCATGCTGCAATTATACAAATCACTAGTGCGGCTGCACTTGGAATATTGTGTACAGTTCTGGTTGCCCCATTACAGGAAGGATGTGAAAGCATTGGAAAAGGTGCAGAGGAGATTTACCAGGATGTTTCCTGGTCTGGAGGGAAGTTATTATGAGGAAAGGCTGAGGACTTGGGTGTGTTCGCATTGGAAAGAAGAAGACTAAGAAGGGATTTGATAGAGACATATAAGATGATCAGAGGATTAGATAGGGTAGACAGTGAAAGTCTTTTTCCTAGGAAGATGATGTCAGCTTGTACAAGGGGGCATAATTGCAAATTGAGGGATAATAGATTTAAGACAGATGTCAGAGGGAGGTTCTTTACTCAGAGAGTGGTAAGGGCATGGAATGCCCTGCCTGCCAATGTAATTAACTCAGCCACATTAGGGAGATTTAATCAATCCTTGGATAAGCACATGGATGATGATAGGATATTGTAGATGGACGAGCTGAAAATAGTTCACAGGTCGGCGCAACATTGAGGGCTGAAGGGCCTTTTCTGTGCTGTGTTGTTCTATGTTCTATGCCCTCAAGTATGAGAAATTTCAAGTCTTGGAAAATGATTCTGACTGTCAAATCTATTTATGCCTCTTATAATTTTATGCATGACTGTTGGTTATCCCTTAGCCTGCGCTCCTCCAGAAAAAACAACCTTAATTTGTCAGCCTGTCCTGAAAGTCATACCCTCTAATTCAGGCAACATCCACTTCTCGATTTTCTAGGCATCAAAGGGTATGGGCTGAAAGCAGGAACATGCCATCGAGGTTGAGGATCAGCTATAATTGTATGGAATAACAGAGCAGCCTTGAAGTACTGAATGTCTTACATCAGCTCTTAGTTTTCACACTTCCCTCAATTGTGAAGAGTCAAACAATCTCTCAATCCTACTCTTGAATGTACCTCAATGAGTGTGGATCCACATTCCTGTGATGTGAAGAATTCCAAAGTTGTGTTATGTCCTGAGGGAAGGAATGTCTCCGGATCACTGTCTAAAATAGCTGGTTCTTAATACTGCGATTAGCCCATTGTGGATATATTTTTCACAATATCAGTGGCCCTATCGGAAGAAGAGCAGAAACAAAACGTTGTGTGTCAGAACAGGTGCATTCCTGTCCATCTGAACACATATCAATATCTCACCCTGCCCAAAGAGACAGGATCACTATTTCTGTAACACGAACCAAGGAGAGCACTGTGGACAGGGATTCTTCATGCTTCACTCCTTCTGTTTTTCCTGTCTCGGTCCAAGTCTCCAACACAATCTCGCTGTTTATGTGTTGATGAGGCAGTGCTGGTGGTGGACTGGGGTGGACAAAGTTAGAAATCACACAACACCAGGTTATAGTAAAACAGGTGCTTCCAAATAAACCTGTTTTAGTATAACCAAGTGTTGTGTGTTTATGTCTCGCCCTTCCTTGTCTCTTCCTCACAACCTCTCTAATTTTCTTTCATTTCCCACATTCTTATTCTGTCACTTTTTCTCTTTTATCCTCTTCTCTATTTCACTCTCTCTATCTATATCTTCCTCCCTCATATCCCCCAACTGCTGTCTCCACTTCTCTCACTCACATTCTCTTCCTCTCTCTCTCTTTCTCTCTCTCTCCCTCCCCAGAGTCTCCAGTCAGAATCATAAACAGTTCCTCTCCAGTATTGAGTGTGCTGACAGGGAATGAGGTTGTCCTGTCATGTGAGCTGTCACGGCCCAAGGTCGAAGTGAGATGGTACAAGGATGGAGTGGAGGTGGAGCGGAATGAGAAGTGCACAATGGAGGTGGACGGAAGACGCAGGAGGCTGACCATCCAGCAGGTTACAGTGGGGGACCGAGGAACTTACGTGTGTGATGCAGTCGATGACTCAGCAAAGTTTGAAGTGGCCGTGTCTGGTGAGTGCTAAGTCAAGCCATGCTCAAACCGTTGACATTATTCCCTTTTGGTCAGGATGGGGGCACTGCTGTCATTCAGATTTGTTACAGGAGTCGCAGAGAACTCACTTCAGGATCTCAGGAATGTGTTTTAACACAACCATATGTTGGACAACCAAAACTGCCTTGGACTTGAGAAAATACACCATTGTCTGATGTTTGTAGTGAGTTGTGGAAACAGTCAGTTAGTTTTTAATTAGGATACCAAGATAAGATCTCAAGGATAAGGAAAGGAGTAGGGCATTTGAACTCTCGAGCCAGCCCTGACTTTCAATTCGATCATGATTGTGGCCAGCCTTCCAAGCCACCTAGGGCTCTTGTGGTGCAAAAGTCGAACCCCTACCTCAGACATAGAATGTTCCAATCCGAATTAAATTATGTCATACCACATCTATGCAGCTTGATTAAAATTGCCATTTCAATGGTAATGGGTCAGACAAACATGGCGCCAAATTAAACAAATCCCTTTTGTCTGGCCTGGCCATGTTCCATATCCTTTCATTCTGTGTTTATTCATGTGCTTACCTGAAAGCATTGAAACACCCCTACATTATCTGGCCCATCACTATCCCTGGCAACGTGTTCTAAGCGTATACCACTCTGTGTAAAAAACACTTGCAGACTATTGGGTACAATTCTGGTCTCCTTCCTATCAGAAAGACGTTGTGAAACCTGAAAGGGTTCAGAAAAGATTTGCAAGGATGTTGCCAGGGTTACAAGATTTGAGCCATATGGAGAGGTTGAATAGGCTGGAGCTGTTTTCCCTGGACCAACGGAGGCTGAGGCATGACCTTATAGAGGGTTATAACATCATGAGGGGCATGGATAGAATAAACAGACAAAGTATTTTCCCTGGGAGATCCAGAACTAGAGGGCATAGGTTTCAGGTGAGACGGGAAAGATATAAAAGAGACCTAAAGGGCAACATTTTCACGCAGAGGGTGATATGTGGATGGGAAGAGCTGCCAGAGGAAGTGGTAGAGGCTGGTGCAATTACAACATTTAAAAGACAACTAGATGGGCACATGAATAGGAAGGGTTTGGAGGGATATGGGCCAGGTGCTGGCAGGTGGGACTAAATTGGGTTGGGATATCTGGTCGGCATGAACAAGTTGGACCGAAGGGTCTGTTTTCATACTGTACATCTCTATGACTTTATGACTTGTCTCTCACATCTCTTTTCAACTTTCCCCTCCGATCTTAAATGTATGCCCTCAAGTATTGGATATTTCAAGTCTTGGGAAATGTTTCTGACTGTCAACCCTATCCATGCCTCTCGTAATTTTATAAACTTCTATCAGGTCTCCCTGAGTGCTGCTCCAGAGAAAACAACTGTAGTCTGTCCTGAAAGCTAATACCCTCTCATCCAGGCAGCATCCACTTCTCAATGTACTAGGCATCAAAGTTATGGGGAGAAAGTAGGAATATGGAATTGAGACAGAGGATCAGCCATAATTGAATTGAAGAGAAGCCTTGAAGCGCTGAATGACTTACTTCAGCTCTTAGGTTTTACATTCCCCTCAGCTGTGAAAAGTCAAGCAATCTCTCAATTCCACTATTGAGTACATCTCTACGAGTGTGGATCCACATTCCTGTGGTATGGAATATTCCAAAGGATGGTTATTTCCTGAGGGGAAGAAATTTCTCCTGTTCATTGTCTGAAATGGTTGGCTCCTAATCCTGTGACTATCCCATTGTTGCGGATATGTTTTTCACAATATCAGGGCCATAATGGAAGAAGAGCAGAAAAAAATCTTTGTCACAACAAGAACATTCTTACACTTCTGAACAGCGTATCAATATGTCACATTGAGCAGAGTAACAGGTTCACAATTAATGTAACACAAACCAAAGACAGCTCTGTGGACAGGGATTCTTCACAATTTGCTCATTCTGCCTTTCTCCTGTCTGTCCAGTTTCCAATGAACTCTCACTGTTTATAGAGTCAGAGAGATGTACAGCATGGAAACAGACCCTTCGGTCCAGCCTGTCCATGCCGACCAGATACCCCAACCCAACCTAGTCCCACCTGCCGCCACCCGACCCATATCCCTCCAAACCCTTCCCATTTATATACCCATCCAAATGCCTTTTAAATGTTGCAATTGTACCAGCCTCCACCACTTCCTCTGGCAGCTCATTGAATACACCATACACGTATCACCCTCTGTGTGAAAACGTTGCCCCGTAGGTCTCTTTTATATCTTTCCCCTCTCATCCTAAACCTATGCCCTCTAGTTCTGGACTCCTCGACCCCAGAGAAAAGACTTTGCCTATTTATACTATCCATGCCCCTCATAATTTTTTAAACCTCTATAAGGTCATCCCTCAGCCTCCAACGCTCCAGGGAAAACAGCCCAGCCTGTTCAGCCTCTCCCTATAGCACAAATCCTCCAACCCTGGCAACATCCTTGTAAATCTTTCTGAACCCTTCAAATTTCACAAGATCTTTCTGATAAGAAGGAGACCTGAATTGCACGCAATATTCCAACAGTGGCCAAACCAATGTCCCTGTACAGCTACAATATGATCTCCCAACTCCTATACTCAATACCCTGACCAATAAAGGAAAGCATATCACTATCTTCTTCACTATCCTATCTACCTGCGACTCCACTTTCAAGGAGCTATGAACCTGCACTCCAAGGTCTCTTTGTTCAGCAACACTCCTTAGGACCTTACCATTAAGTGTATAAGTCCTGCTAAGATTTGCTTGCCCAAAATGCAGCACCTCACATTTATCTGAATTCAACTCCATCTGCCACTTCTCAGTCCATTGGCCCTTCTGGTCAAGATCCTGTTGTAATCTGAGGTAACCTTCTTCGCTGTCCACTACACCTCCAATTTTGGTGTCTTTTGCAAACTGACTAACTGTACCTCTTATGCTCACATCCCAATCATTTATATAAACGATGAGAAGTAGAGCACCCAGCACCGATCCATGTGGCACTCCACTGGTCACAGGCCTCCAGTCTGAAAAACAACCCTCCACCACCACCCTCTGTCTTCTATTTTTGAGCCAGTTCTGTATCCAAATGGCTAGTTCTGTCTGTATTCCATGCGGTCTAACCTTGCTAACCAGTTTCCCTTGGGGAACCTTGGTGAATGTCTTACTGAAGTCCATATAGATCACATCTACCGGTCTGCCCTCATCAACCCACTTTGTTACTTCCTCAAAAAACACAATCAAGTTTGTGAGACATAATTTCCATGCACAAAGCCATGTTGACTACCCATAATTAGCCCTTGCCTTTCCAAATACATATACATCCTGTCCCTCAGGATTCCCTCCAACAACTTGCCCACCATCGATGTCAGGCTCACTGGTCTGTAGTTCTCTGGCTTGTCCTTACCAACCTTCTTAAACAGTGGCACCACGTTAGCCAACCTCCAGCCTTCGGCACCTCACCTGTGACTATTGATGATACAAATATCTCAGCAAGCGGCCCAGCAATGACTTCTCTAGCTTCCCACAGAGTTCTAGGGTACCCCTGATCATGTCGTGGGGATTTATCCACCTTTATGTGTTTCAAGACATCCAGCACTTCCTCCTCTGTAATCTGGACATTTTGCAAGATGTCACCATCTATTTCCCTACATTCTATATCTTCCATATCCTTTTCCACAGTAAAAACTGATGCAAAATACTCATTTAGTATCTCCTCCATTTTCTGCGGCTCCACACAAAGGCCACCTTGCTGAATTTTGAGGAGCCCTATTCTGTCCCTAGTTATCCTTTTGTCCTCAATGTATTTGTAAAAACTCTTTTTGGATTCTCCTTAATTCTATTTGCCAATGTTTTCGGGAAAGCAAATCTTAGCAAGACTTATATACTTCATGGTAAGGTCCCAGGGAGCGTTGCTGAACAAAGAGACCTTTAAGTGCAGGTTCATAGCTCCTTGAAAGTGGAGTTGCAGGTAGATAGGATAGTGAAGAAGGCATTTGGTATGTTTCCTTTATTGGTCAGAGTATTGAGTACAGGAGTTGGGAGATCATGTTGCGGCTGTACAGGGACATTGGTTCGCCACTGTTGGAATAGTGTGTGCAATTCTGGTCTCCTTCTTATCAGAAAGACGTTGTGAAACTTGAAAGGGTTCAGAAAAGATTGACAAGGATGTTGTCAGGGTTGGAGGATTTGTGCTATAGGGAGAGACTGAACAGGCTGGGGCTGTTTTCCCTGGAGCATTGGAGGCTGAGGGGTGACCTCATAGAGGTTTAAAAAATTATGAGGGGCATGGATAGGGTAAATAGGCAAAGTCTTTTCCCTGGGGTCAGGGAATCCAGAACTAGAGGGCATCGGTTTAGGGTGAGAGGAGAAAGATATAAAACAGATCTACGGCGCAACTTTTCACACAGAGGGTGGTACGTGTATGGAATGAGCTGCCAGAAGAAGTGGTGGAGGCTGATACAATTGCAACATTTAAGAGGTATTTGGATGGGTATATGAATAGGAAGGGTTTGGAGGGATTTGGGCCAGGTGCTGGCAGGTGGGACTAGGTTGGATTAGGATATCTGGTTGGCATGGATGCGTTAGACCGAAGGGTCTGTTTCCATGCTGTACATCTCTATGACTCTATGATTCTATGACTCATGTCCCCTTTTTGCCCTCCTGATTTCCATCTTAAGTATACTCCTATGCCTTTATACTCTTCTAAGGATTCATTCAATCTATCCTGTCTATACTTGACATATGCTTCCTTCTTTTTCTGAACCAAACCCTCAATTTGTTTAGTCATCCAGCATTCCCTATAGCTACCAGCCTCTCCTTTCACCCTAACAGGAGTATATTTTCTCTGGATTCTCGTTATCTCATTTCTGAAGGCTTCCCATTTTCCAGCCATCCCTTTACCTGCGAACATCTGCCCCCAATCAGCTTTCGAAAGTTCTTGCCTAATACCATCAAAATTGCCCTTTCACCAATTTAGAAGTTCAACTTTTAGATCTGGTCTATCCTTTTCCATCACTACTTTAAAATGAATAGAATTATGGTCACTGGCCCCAAAGTGCTCCCCCACTGACACCTCAGTCACCTACCCTGCCTTATTTCTCAAGCATAGTTCAAGTTTTGCACCTTCTCTAGTAGGTACGTCCAAATACTGAATCAGAAAATTGTCTTGTGTACACTTAACAAATTCCTCTCCATCTATACCCTTCACACTATGGCATTCTCAGTCTATGTTAAAATCCCCTGCCATAACCACCCTATTATTCTTACAGATAGCTGATATCTCCTTACAAGTTTGTTTCTCAATTTCCCTCTGACTATTAGGGGGTCTATAATACAATCCCAATAAGGTGATCATCCCTTTCTTATTTCTCAGATCCACCCAACTGACTTCCCTGGATGTATTTCCGGGAATATCCTCCCTCAGCACAGCTATAATGCTGTCCCTTATCAAAACTGCCACTCCCCCTCCTCTCTTGCCTCCCTTTCTATCTTTCCTGTAGCATTTGTATCCTGGAACATTAATCTGACAGTCCTGCCCATCCCTGAGCCATGTTTCTGAATTGCTATAATATCCCAGTCCCATGTTCCTAACCATGCCTTGAGTTCATCTGCCTTCCCTGTTAGTCGCTTTGCATTGAAATAAATGCAGTTTAACTAATTAGTCCTACCTTGGCCCTGCCTGTTTAACACCGCTTCTGTTTTATGTTTATCCTTCCTTGTCGCTTTCTCACAATACTTCTAATTTTCTGTTCCTTTCTCTATTCCCATTCTCTCACTTTTTCTCTTCTTTCCTCTTCCCTATTTCAGTCTCTCCATTTGCATCTTCCTCCCTCACATCTTCGAATTACTGTATCTGTGTGTGTGTCTCTCTCTCTGTCTCGCGCTCTTTCTCTCTCTCTCTCTCTCTCTCTCTCACACACGCTGTTCCTTTGTTTGTGTTGGATCCAGAGCCTCCAGTAAGGATTATGAACAGTTCCACCCCAGTATTGAGCGTACTGACTGGGAGTGAGGTTGTTCTGTTATGTGAGCTCTCTCAGTCTAATGCCGAGGTGAGATGGTTCAAGGATGGTGTGAAGGTGGAGCGGAATGAGAAATGCACAATGGAAATAGAGGGAAGACACAGAAGGCTGACTATCCGCCAGGTTACACTGGGGGACCAAGGGATGTACCTGTGTGACGCAGTTGATGACTCAGCCAAGTTTGAAGTGACCGTGTCTGGTGAGTCCCAAGTCAAGCCACACTTGAACCATTGACGTCATTCCCTCTAGGTCAGAACCGGGCGGGGGAGGGGGAGGGGGGGAAGAGGAGGCGAGGCTGGGGGGGGTGCCAATCTGACATTCAGATTTACACCAGGAGACATAGAGAACTCCGTTCAGCGATTCAGGGATGGGGTTTCATGCCCCAAGGTGTCAAGCCTTGTTGCAGAGTGAGAAATCACCTTGGAATTGAGAAAATCTGTCATTTCTTGATATTTGTTGTGATTGGGAAGACAGGTAGTCAGTCTTTAATTAGGATACCAGGATATGATTGCAAGGATAAGTGGCAGGAGTAGGATGTCTGACCCCTCGAAACCTGCCCTGATTTTCAATCAGAACGTGGCTGTACCTCTACCATTAGCCAACCTACTTGGCCATTCGGGCTCTTGTGGTGCAGTGGCAGCATCCTTACCTCTGACCTCGAAAACCTAGGTTCTAATTCCAGTTCTGGTATGTCATAACACATCGAAGCAGATTGATTGACATTGTAAATGTATCTATCTATCTCATTCTTAAAAACAAAACACCAGGCTCTGATTTGCTACCATTGAAATGACAACAGAACATTGATCAGTCCAGCACAAGAACTGGCCCCTTGATTCTCGTTGTTATGCCAAACATTTCACCAAATTAAACTAATCCCTTCTTCCTACTCATGGTCCATATCCGTCCATTCCTTATTCATGTGTTTATCTAAAAACTCTTTAAATGCCTCTATCTTACTTGACTCCACCACTAGCCCTGACAGCGTGTTCCAGACAGCTACCCCTTTTTGTGTGAAAGACATGCCCTCACACAATGCACGGGGTCTAGTATTCGACATTTCAACTCTGTTAGCCATTTGCCTCTGATAATTGTGTAAACTTCCATCTGCCTCAGCTGCTCCAGAGAAAACACCCCTAGTTTTTCCAGCCCCTCTTTCTCGCTCAAACTTTCTCATCCAAGCAGCATGTATTTCTAGACATTTGAGGCTTCAAAGGGTATAGGTTAAAAGTGGGAATATGGCTTTGAGCTAGAGCATCAGCCATAATTCTATGGCATGACGAAGCAGATTTGAAGGGTTGATAGCTTAGTTCAGCTCTTAGTTTCTACGCCTCATATATTGCGAATTGTCAAGCAATCTCTCAATCTCAGTTTTGGATATACCTCAATTAGTGAGATCCCACATTCCCCCAGTAGGGAGAATTTCAAAGATTTATCACCAGCTGAAGGCAGAAATGTCTCCCCATTCATATCCTGTGAATAGACCATTGCTGTGGATACAGTTTTCACAACACCTTTTGGCCCTAATGGAAGAAGAGTAGAAAAAAAAAGGTGTGTCAGAACAAAAGCATTCTTGTCTCTCTGAACACTATATCCATATCTACCTTCAGCAGTATGGCAGGATCTGTCATATAGTAACACAAACCAAAGAGAGCGCTGTGGACAGTGATTCTCCACAACTAGCCTCTTTCTAATATTCCCCGCTCTGTCCAAGTTGCCAATTTGCTTCTCACTGTTTATCTTTCCTCCTTCCTTGTTTTTTCCTCCCAGACTCTCTAATTTTCTCTTGCTTTCCCTTGTTTTTGTTCTTTCACTTCCACTCTTTATTCCTCTTTATTTTACTCTCTTCATTTATATCTTCTTCCCTCAAATTCTCCAATTTCTCTCCCTCCCTCTCTCACTCACTTTCACTCATGCACTTTTTCTCTCTCCGTTTGTATTGTATCTAGATCCTCCGGTAAGAATCGTCAACAGTTCATCTCCGGTATTGAGTGTACTGACCGGGGCTGAGGTTGTTCTGACGTGTGAGCTCTCTCGGCCCAAGGCCGAGGTGAGATGGTACAAGGATGGGGTTGAAGTGAAGCAGAACGAGAACTGCAGGATGGAGGTGGATGGAAGACGCAGGAGACTGACCATTCGCCAGGTTACAGTGGGGGACGGAGGGATATATCTATGTGATGCTATTGACGACTCGGCCAAGTTTAAAGTGACTGTGTCCGGTAAGTCCTAAGTGAAGCCACACTCAAACCATTGAAATTCTTCCCTCTACTTTGGAATGGGGGTCACGGCTGTCATTAAGATTTATAGCAGGAGACACAGAAAACTCCCTTCAGAAGCTGAGGGCTGTGTTTTCACACATGCAGATGTCATGTCGTTGCAGAACCAAAATGGCCTTGAAATTGAGAAAATGCGTCATTGTCTGATACTTGTGAGTTGGGGAAACAGACAGTTTGTCTTTAATTAGGATACCAAGATAAGATCTCAAGGATGAGGAGCAGGAGTAGTACATTTGGCCTCTTGAGCCTGACCTGAGATTGAAAACACACCAGGCTCTGATTTGCTACCATTGAAATGACAACAGAACATTGATCAGTCCAGTACAAGAACTGGCCCCTTGTATTCTCATTGTTATGCCAAACATTTCACCAAATTAAACTAATCCCTTCTTCCTACTCATGGTCCATATCCGTCCATTCCTTATTCATGTGTTTATCTAAAAACTCTTTAAATGCCTCTATCTTACTTGACTCCACCACTAGCCCTGACAGCGTGTTCCAGACAGCTACCCTTTTTTGTGTGAAAGACATGCCCTCACACAATGCACGGGGTCTAGTATTCGACATTTCAACTCTGTTAGCCGTTAGCCTCTGATAATTGTGTAAACTTCCATCTGGTAAAAAATGAGGTCTGCAGATGCTGGAGATCACAGTTGAAAATGCGTTGCTGGTTAAAGCACAGCAGGTCAGGCAGCATCCAAGGAACAGGAAATTCGACGTTTCAGGCCAGAGCCCTTCATCAGGAATGAGGAGAATGTGCCAGGCAGGCTAAGATAAAAGGTAGGGAGGAGGGACTTGGGGGAGGGGCGATGGAGATGTGATAGGTGGAAGGAGGTCAAGGTGAGGGTGATAGGCCGGAGTGGGGTGGGGGCGGAGAGGTCAGTAAGGAGATTGCAGGTTAGGAGGCCGGTGCTGAGTTGAGGGAACCGACTGAGACAAGGTGGGGGGAGGGGAAATGAGGAAACTGGAGAAATCCGAGTTCATCCCTTGTGGTTGGAGGGTTCCCAGGCGGAAGATGAGGCGTTCTTCCTCCAACCGTCGTGTTGTTATGTTTTGCCGGTGGAGGAGTCCAAGGACCTGCATGTCCTCGGTGGAGTGGGAGGGAGAGTTAAAGTGTTGAGCCACGGGGTGGTTGGGTTGGTTGGTCCAGGCGTCCCTGAGGTGTTCTCTGAAGCGTTCCGCAAGTAAGCGGCCCGTCTCCCCAATGTAGAGGAGGCCACATCGGGTGCAGCGGATGCAATAGATGATGTGTGTGGAGGTACAGGTGAACTTGTGGCGGATATGGAAGGATCCCTTGGGGCCTTGGAGGGATGTGAGGGAGGAGGTGTGGGCGCAAGTTTTACATTTCCTGCGCTTGCAGGGGAAGGTGCCGGGAGTGGAGGTTGGGTTGGGGGGGGGTGTGGACCTGACGAGGGAGTCACGAAGGGAGTGGTCTTTGTGGAACGCTGATAGGGGAGGGGAGGGAAATATACCCCTGGTGGTGGGGTCCGTTTGGAGGTGGCGGAAATGACGGCGGATGATACGCTGTATACGGAGGTTGGCAGAAATGACGGCGGATGATACGCTGGTGGAAATGACGGCGTATGATACGCTGGCGGAAATGACGGCGGATGATACGCTGCTCCAGAGAAAACAGCCCTAATTTTTCCAGCCCCTCTTTCTCGCTCAAACTTTCTCATCCAAGCAGCATATAATTCTAGACATTTGAGGCTTCAAAGGGTATAGGTTAAAAGTGGGAATATGGCTTTGAGCTAGATCATCAGCCATAATTATATGGCATGATGGAGCAGTCTTGAAGGGCTGATAGCTTAGTTGAGCTCTTAGTTTCTACGCCTCATATATTGCGAATTGTCAAGCAATCTCTCAATCTCAGTTTTGGATATACCTCAATTAGTGAGATCCCACATTCCCCCAGTAGGGAGAATTTTAAAGATTTATCACCAGCTGAAGGCAGAAATGTCTCCCCATTCTTATCCTGTGAATAGACCATTGCTGTGGATACAGTTTTCACAACACCTTTTGGTCCTAATCGAAGAAGAGTAGAAAAAAAGGTATGTCAGAACAAAAGCATTCTTGTCTCTCTGAACACTATATCCATATCTACCTTCAGCAGTATGGCAGGATCTGTCATATAGTAACACAAACCAAAGAGAGCGCTGTGGACAGTGATTCTCCACAACTAGCCTCTTTCTAATATTCCCCGCTCTGTCCAAGTTGCCAATTTGCTTCTCACTGTTTATCTTTCCTCCTTCCTTGTTTTTTCCTCCCAGACTCTCTAATTTTCTCTTGCTTTCCCTTGTTTTTGTTCTTTCACTTCCACTCTTTATTCCTCTTTATTTTACTCTCTCCATTTATATCTTCTTCCCTCAAATTCTCCAATTTCTCTCCCTCCCTCTCTCACTCACTTTCACTCATGCACTTTTTCTCTCTCCGTTTGTATTGTATCTAGATCCTCCGGTAAGAATCGTCAACAGTTCATCTCCGGTATTGAGTGTACTGACCGGGGCTGAGGTTGTCCTGACGTGTGAGCTCTCTCGGCCCAAGGCCGAGGTGAGATGGTACAAGGATGGGGTTGAAGTGAAGCAGAACGAGAACTGCAGGATGGAGGTGGATGGAAGACGCAGGAGACTGACCATTCGCCAGGTTACAGTGGGGGACGGAGGGATATATCTATGTGATGCTATCAACGACTCGGCCAAGTTTAAAGTGACTGTGTCCGGTAAGTCCTAAGTGAAGCCACACTTGAACCATTGAAATTCTTCCCTCTACTTTGGGATGGGCGTCACTGCTGTCATTAAGATTTATAGCAGGAGACACAGAAAACTCCCTTCAGAAGCTGAGGGCTGTGTTTTCACACATGCAGATGTCATGTCGTTGCAGAACCAAAATGGCCTTGAAATTGAGAAAATGCGTCATTGTCTGATACTTGTGAGTTGGGGAAACAGACAGTTTGTCTTTAATTAGGATACCAAGATAAGATCTCAAGGATGAGGAGCAGGAGTAGTACATTTGGCCGCTTGAGCCAGACCTTGGATTGAAACTTTACCTAAAGCCAACCTTCCAGACCACCTCTGGCTCTTGTGGTGCAATGGTAGCATCCCTACCTCAGATCTAGAAGACCCAGGGTCTAATCCCAGTTGAAGTATGTCATACCACATCTATGCATGTTATTGAAATTGTCATTTCAGTGGTAGTGGGTCAGAGACTTGTTTATTTCATTTTTAAGAATGAGAAGCATTTAGAAGATAGAACAATATAGCACAGGAACTGGCACTTTGGCTCATGATGTTGTGTCGAATATCACACCAAATTAAACAAACCCCTTTTGTCTGGCCATGGTCCATATACCTCTATTCCTTGCTTATTCATTTGCTTATCCAAAAGCATTGAGCATCCCTATCTGTCCCAAACATCTACCACTCTGTGTTAAAACAAAAAAATTGCCCTTTCATCTCCTTTCAACTCTTATCTTAAATGCATGCCGTCAAGTATCAGAAATTTAAGTCTCGGAAAATAATTCTGACCATCTAATCTATCTATGTCTCTTGCATAGAACATTACAGCGCAGTTCAGGCCCTTTGGCCCTCGATGTTGCGCCGACCTGTCATACCAATCTGAAGCACATCTAACCTACACAATTCCATGTACGTCCATAGGCTTGTCCAATGATGACTTAAATGTACTCAAAGTTGGCGAATCTACTACCGTTGCAGGCAAAGCATTCCATACCCTTACTGCTCTCTGAGTAAAGAAACTACCTCTGACATCTGTCCTATATCTATCACCCCCGTGCTCACTGTCACCATACTTGGAAATAGGCTCTCCTTGTTTACCCTATCTAACCCTCTGATTATCTTATATGTCTCTATTAAGTCACCTCTCAACCTTCTTCTCTCCAATGAAAACAGCCTCAAGTCCCTCAGCCTTTTCACATTAGACTTTCCCTCCATACCAGGCAACATCCTAGTAAACCTCCTCTGCACCCTTTCCAAAGCTTCCACATCCTTCTTATAATGCGGTGACCAGAACTGTACGCAGTACTCCCAAGTGCGGCTGCACCAGAGTTTTGTATAGCTGTAGCATAACCTCATGGTTCTGGAACTAGATCCCTCTCTTAATAAAAGCTAAAACACTGTATGCCTTTTTAACAACCCTGTTAACCTGGGTGGCAACTTTCAAGGATCTGTGTACCTGGACACCGAGATCTCTCTGCTCATCTACACTACCAAGAATCTTACGATTAGCCCAATACTTTGCATTCCAGTTACTCCGACCAAAGTGAATCGCCTCACACTTGTCCGCATTAAACTCCATTTGCCACCTCTCAGCCCAGCTCTGCAGCTTATCTATGTCTCTCTGTAACCTACAACATCCTTCACCACTATCCACAACTCCACTGACCTTAGTGTCATCTGCAAATTTACTAACCCACCCTTCTACACCCTCATCCAGATCGTTTATAAAAATGACGAACAGCAGTGGACCTTACACACTAACCCTTGCGGTACACCACTGGTAACCGGACTCCAGGATGAACATTTCCCATCAACCACCACCCTCTGTCTTCTTTCAGCAAGCCAGTTACTGATCCCACAATCCCATTCTTCCACATTTTGTACAATAGCCTACTGTGGGAAACCTTATCGAACGCCTTGCTAAAATCCATATACACCAAATCAACTGGTGTACTCTCATCTACCTGTTTGGTCACCTTCTCAAAGAACTCAATAAGGTTTGTGAGGCATGACCTACCCTTCACAAAACCGTGCTGACTATCCCTAATCAAATTATTCTTTTCTAGATGATTATAAATCCTATCTCTTATAACCTTTTCCAACACTTTACCAACAACTGAAGTAAGGCTCACTGGTCTATAATTACCTGGGTTGTCTCTACTCCCTTTCTTGAACAGGGGAACCACATTTGCTATTCTCCAGTCTTCTGGCGCTATTCCTGTAGACAATGACGATTTAAAGATCAATGCCAAAGGCTCGGCAATCTCCTCCCTGGCTTCCCAGAGGATCCTAGGATAAATCCCATCCGGCCCAGAGGACTTATCTATTTTTACACTTCCCAGAATTGCTAACACCTCCTCCTTGTGAATCTCAATCCCATCTAGTCTAGTAGCTAGTATCTCAGTATCCTCCTCGACAAGATTGTCGTTTTCTAGAGTGAATACTGTCAAAAAATATTCATTTAGTGCTTTCCCCATCTCCTCTGACTCCACACACAACTTCCCACTACTATCCTTGATTGGCCCTAATCTTACTCTCGTCATTCTTTTATTCATTAAATACCTATAGAAAGCCTTAGGGTTTACCCTGATCCTATCCACCAACAACTTCACATGTCTTCTCCTGGCTCTTCTGAACTCTCTCTTTAGGTCTTTCCTGGCTACCTTGTAACCCTCAAGCGCTCTAACTGAGCCTTCACATCTCATCCTAACATACGCCTTCTTCTTTCTCTTGACTAGAGATTCCACTTCCTTCGTGAACCATGGCTCCCGCGCTCTACAGCTTCCTCCCTGCTTGGCAGGTACATACTTATCTAGGACACACGGGAGCTTTTCCTTGAATAAGCTCCATATTTCTAACGTGCCCATCCCCTGCAGTTTCCTTCCCCATCCTATGCTGCCTAAATCTTGTCTAATCGCATCGCAATTGCCTTTCCCCCAGCTGTAACTCTTGCCCAATGGTATACACCTATCCCTTTCTGTCACTAAAGTAAACATAACAGAATTGTGCTCGCTATCACCAAAGTGCTCACCTACTTCCAAGTCTAACACCTGGCTGTGCTCATAACCCAGTACCAAATCTAATGTGGCTTCGCCCCTTGTTGGCCTGTCTACATACTGTGTCAGGAAGCCCTCCTGCACACACTGGACTAAATCTGATCCATCTATAGTACTCGTACTATAGTGTTCCCAGTCAATATTTGGAAAGTTGAAGTCCCCCATGACTCTCTCACTCCTATCAAGAATAATTTTATACATGTCAGTCAGGTCTGCCTTCAGCCTGTGCTCCTCCAGAGAAAACAACCTTAATTTGTCAGCCTGTCCTGAAAGCTCATATCTTCTCATCAAGGCAGCATCCACTTCTCGGTATTCTAGGCATCAAAAGGTAGGGGCTAAAAGCAGGAATATTGCATTGAGATAGAGGATCAGCTGTAATTGTATGGGATGACAGAGCAGCCTTGAAGCACTGAATGGCTTACTTCAACTCTTAGTTTTTACATTTCCCTGAATTGTGAAGTCAAGCAATCTATCAATCCCTTTCTTGAATATACCTCAAAGAGTGTGGAGCCACATTTCTGTTGTGTGGAGAATTCCAAAGATTTGTCATGTCCTGAGGGAAGAGATATCTATAGATCACTGTCTAAAATAGGTGGTTCTTGAACACCTTGTCAATATCTCACCTTGTCCAGAGCGACAGGGTCACTATTTCTGTAACACAAACAAAGGAGAGCACTGTGGACAGGGATTCTTCACATTTCACTCCTTGTTTTTCCCCTCTCTGTCCAAGTTTCCAACGTACTCTCGCTGTTTATGTTATGATGTGGACGTGCCGGTGGTGGACTCGGGTTTACAAAGTTAACAATCTCACAACACCGGGTTATACTGAAACAAGCACTTTCCAAATAAACCTGTTTTACTATAGCCAGATTTTGTGTGATTATCTTTCGCCTTTCCTTGACTCTTCCTCACAACCTCTCTAATTTTCTCTTCATTTCCCACATTCTTATTCTTCTTCTTTTTCTCTTTTAACCTCTTCTCTATTTCACTCTCTCCATTTATATCTTCCTCCATCAAATCCTCCAATGGCTGTCTCTCCCTCTCTATCACTCACATACTCTTCCTCTTTCTCCCTCTCTCTCTGTTTGTGTTGGATCCAGAGCCTCCGGTCAGAATCGTAAACAGTTCCTCCCCGGTATTGAATGTACTGACTGGGAATGAGGTTGTCCTGTCATGTGAACTGTCACGACCCAAGGTCGAAGTGAGATGGTTCAAGGATGGGGTGGAGGTGGAGCAGAATGAGAAGTGCACAATGGAGGTGGACGGAAGACACAGGAGGCTGGCCATCCGGCAGGTTGCAGTGGGGGACCGAGGAACTTACCTGTGTGACGCAGTTGACGATTCAGTCAAGTTTGAAGTGGCCGTGTCTGGTGAGTGCTATGTCAAGCCATGCTCAAGCCATTAATATTATTCCCTCTGGGTCAGGATGGGGCACTGTGGTCATTCAGATTTATAACAGGAGTCGCAGAGAATTCCCTTTACTATCTGAGGGGGTGTGTTTTCAATATCCAGACGTCATGCCTTGTTGCAGATGCAAAACCACCTAGGAATTGAGAAAATCTATCATTGTCTGATGGTTTTTGTGAGTTGGGGAAACAAACAGTTAGTCTTTAATTAAGATACTAGCATAGGATCTCAAGGATAAGGAGCAGGAGTTGGACATTTGAATTCTCTAGGCAGCCCCGACTTTCAATTTGGTCATGGCTGAACCTCTATTTGCGGCCAACCTTCCAGGCCACTTAGGGCTCTTGTGGTGCAATGGTCGAGTGCCTACCTCAGACCTGGAATGTTCTACTCCCAGTTCAAATATGTTGTATCACATCTACGCAGGTTGATTAAAATTGCCATGTCAGTGGTAGGGACAGAACTTTGCATATTTCATCTTTAAAAACGAGGAAGATACATTTAGTCATGGAACAGTACAGCACAACTGGCCCCTTGACTCACAATGTTGTACCAAACGTGGCACCAAACTAAACAAGTCCCCTTTGTCTGGCCATGGTCCACATGCCCCCATTCCTTGCTTATTCATGTGCTTATCTGAAAGCATTGAAACATAAGAACATAAGAGCTAGGAGCAGGAATATGCATTCTGGCCCATCATGCCCGTTCCGTCATTCAATAAGATCATGGCTGATCTTTTCCTGGACTCAGATCCACTTAGCTGCTCTCTCACCGTATCCCTTAATTCCCTTATTGTTCAAAAATCTACCTTGCTTTAAAAGCATTCACTAAAGTAGCATCAATTACTTCCTGGGCAAGGAATTCCATAGATTAACAACCCTCTGGGTGAAGAAGTTCTTTCTCAATTCAATCCTAAATCTGCTCCTTCTAATTTTGAGGCTATGCCCTCTTGTCCTAGCTTCACCTGCCAGTGATAACGTCCTCTCTACTTCTAGTTTATCAATTCCCTTCATAATTTTCTAGGTTTCTGTAATATCCCCTCACATTCTTCTAAATTGCAATGATTATAATACCAGTCTATTTAGAATCTCCTCATAAGACAATCCTCTCAACCCCGTAACCAAACTAGTGAATCTCCTCTGCATCCCCTCTAGTGCTAGTACATCCTTTCTCACGTAACGAGACCAAAACTGCGCACAGTACTCAAAATGTGGCCTCACCAGCATCCAAACAGCTGCAACATAACTTCTCTGCTTTGAAACTCAAACCCCTTCACAATGAAGGAGAAAATTCCATTTTCCTTCCTAATTACATTATGTATCTGCAGACCAACCTTCTGTGATTCATGCACAAGGTCACCCAAGTCCCTCTGCATAACAGCATGCTGCAACTTTCTCCCATTTGTGTGATAATCCTTTCATTGTTACTCCTACTAAAATGAATGACTTCACATTTATTAGTATTGTATTTCATTTGCCAGATCTTTGCCCTCTCACTCAAAGTATCTACGTTCCTCTGCGAAGTTTCTCAGTCCTCTGCACACTTTGCTCTGCCACTCATCTTAGCATCATCTACACGAGGCCCCCAACTCCAAATTATCTATGTCCCAACACTGATCCCTGAGGCACACCAATACTCACTGATTGCCAGCCAGAATAATACTCACTTATCCCCACTCTTTGTTTCCTGTTAGTCAGCCAAACTTTTATCCATGCTAATACTTTACCTGTAATGCCATATATCCTTATGTTACATAGCAGCCTCTTGTGAAACACCTTGTCAAAGGCCTTTTGGAAATCTAGCTACATCCGCTGGGTCCCTGTTGTCCACCTTGCTCATAGTGTATTCAAAGAATTCCTAAAGATTTGTTAAGCATGACGTGCCCTTTGTGAACCCACGCTATGTCTGCCCAACGGGTCAATTTCTCTTGAGATGCCCTGCTATTTCTTCCTTGAAACACTTCTATTAGAGTCATAGAGATGGACAGCATGGAAACAGACCCTTTGGTCCAACCCGTCCATGCCGACCAGATATCCCAACCCAATCTAGCAGCACCCAGCCTATATCCCTCCAAACCCTTCCTATTCATATATCCATCCAAATGCCTCTTAAATGTTGCAATTGTACCAGCCTCCACCACATCCTCTGCCAGCTCATTCTATACACGTCACACCCTCTGCATGAAGAAGTTGCCCTTTAGGTCTCTTTTATATCTTTCCTCTCTCATCCTAAACCTATACTCTCTAGTTTTGGACTCCCCGACCCCAGGGAAAAGACTTTGTCTATTTATCCTATCCATGCCCCTCATAATTTTGTAAACCTCTATAAGGTCACTCCTCAGCCTCCGACACTGCAGGGAAAACAGCCCCAGCCTGTTCAGCCTCTCCCTGTATCTCAGATCCTCCAACCCTGGCAACATCCTTGTAAATCTATTCTGAACCCTTTCAAGATTCGCAACATCTTTCCGATAGGAAGGAGACCAGAATTGCATGCAATATTGCAGCAGTGGCCTAACCAATGTCCTGTACAGCCACAACATGACTTCCCAACTCCTGTACTCAATACTCTGACCAATAAAGGAAAGCATACCAAACACCTTCTTCACTATCCTATTTACCTGCGACTTCACTTTCAAGGAGCTATGAACCTGCACTCCAAGGTCTCTTTGTTCAGTAACACTCCCTAGGACCTTACCATTAAGTGTATAAGTCTTGCTATGATTTGCTTTCCCAAAATGCAGCACCTCACATTTATCTGAATTAAACTCCATCTGCCACTTCTCAGCCCATTGGCCCATCTGGTCCAGATCCTGTTGTAATCTGAGGTAACCCTCTTCGCTGTGCACTACACCTTCAATTTTGGTGTCACCTGCAAAGTTACTAACTGTACCTCTTATGCTCGCATCTTAATCATTTACGTAAATGACAAAATTTAGAGGGCCCAGTACCGATCCTTGTGGTACTCCACTGGTCAAAGGCCTCCAGTCTGAAAAACAACCCCCTACCACCACCACCCTCTGTCTTCTACCTTTGAGCCAGTTCTGTATCCAAATGGCTAGTTCTCCCTTTATTCCATGAGATCTAACCTTGCTAATCAGTCTCCCTTGGGGAACCTTGTCGAACGCCTTACTGAAGTCCATATAGATCACAACTCCTGCTCTGCCCTCATCAATCTTCTTTGTTACTTCTTCAAAAAACTCAATCAAGTTTGTGAGACATGGTTTCCCACGCACAAAGCCATGTTAACTATCCATAATCTGTCCTTGCCTTTCCAAATACATGTACATGCTGTCCCTCAGGATTCCCTCCAACAACTTGCCCACCACCGATGTCAGGCTCACCAGTCTATAGTTCCCTGGTTTGTCTTTACCACCCTTCTTAAACAGTGGCAGCACATTTGGCAACCTCCAGTCTTCCGGCACCTCATATGTGACTATCGATGATGCAAATATCTCAGCAAGAGGCCCAGCAATGACTTCTCTAGCTTCCCACAGAGTTCTAGGGTACACCTGATCATGTCCTGGGGACTTATCCACTTTTAACTGTTTCAAGACATCCAGCACTTCCTCCTCTGTAATGTGGACATTTTGCAAGATGTCACCATCTATTTCCCTACAGTCGGTATCTTCCATATCCTTTTCCACAGTAAATACTAATGCAAAATATTTATTTTGTATCTCCCCCATTTCTATGGCTCCACACAAAGACCACCTTGCTGATTTTTGAGGGGCCCTTCTCTCTCTAGTTACCTGTTTGTCCTTAATATATTTGAAAAAACCCTTTGGATTCTCCTTAATTCTATTTGCCAAAGCTATCTCTTGTCCCCTTTTTGCTCCTACTTTCTTTGTACTCTTCTAAGGATTCACTTGATCTATCCTGTCTATACCTGACATATGCTTCCTTCTTTTTCTTAACCTAACCCTCACTTTCTTTAGTCATCCAGCATTCCCTATACCTACCAGCCTTTCCTTTCACCCTGACAGGAATATACTTTCTCTGGATTTTTGTTATCTAATTACTGAAGGCTTCCCATTTTCCAGCCGTCCCTTTACCTGCGAACATCTGCCTCCAATCAGCTTTTGAAAGTTCATGCCTAATACCGTCAAAATTGGCCTTTCTCCAATTTAGAACTTCAACTTTTAGATCTGGTCTATCCTTTTCCATCATTATTTTAAAATGAATAGAATTTTGATCGCTCCCCCCAAAGTGCTCCCCTACTGACACCTCAGTAACCTGCCCTGCCTTATTTCCCAAGAGTAGGTCAAATTTTGCACCAGGAAACCTCCCTGTGACCACCTGAAAGGGAAACAGGTTCCATTCCCAAGATTTAATATTTTAGAAAGGCCTCCAACTTCATAAAATTAATTTTATATCCTGAGAACAAGCCAAATAGATTAATCCCCCACCCCACTCCGGCCTATCACCCTCACCTTGACCTCCTTCCACCTATCACATCTCCATCGCCCCTCCCCCAAGTCCCTTCTCCCTACCTTTTATCTTAGCCTGCTTGGCACACTCTCCTCATTCCTGATGAAGGGCTTATGCCCGAAACGTCGAATTTCCTATTCCTTGGATGCTGCCTAACCTGCTGTGCTTTAACCAGCAACACATTTTCAGCTCTGATCTCCAGCATCTGCAGACCTCATTTTTTACCCTTACTAGTAGGTACATCCACATACTGAATCAGAAAATTGTCTTTTACGCACTTAAGAAATTCCTCTCCATCTAAACCTTTAACACTATGGCAGTCCCAGTCGATGTTTGGAAAGTTAAAATCCCCTACCATAACTACCGTATTATTCTTATAGATAGCTGAGATCTCCTTACAGGTTTGTTTCTCAATTTCCCTCTGACTATTAGGGGATCTATAATACAATCCTAATAAGGTGATCATCCCTTTTTTATTTCTCAGTTCCACCCAAATAACTTCCCTGGATATATTTCCAGGAATATCCTCCCTCAGCACAGCTGTAACGCTATCCCTTATCAAAAATGCCAGTCCCCCTCCTCTCTTGCCTCCTTTTCTATCCTTCCTGTAGCATTTGTATCCTGAAACATTAATCTGCCAGTCCTGCCCATCCCTGAGCCATGTTTCTGTAATTGCTATGATATCCCAGTCCCATGTTCCTAACTATGCCCTGAGTTCATCTGCCTTCCCTGTTAGGCCAGCGTGGTCTAAGCATCCACTACTCTGTCTAAAATATATTTTCCCCTCACACTGACTTTCAACTCTCCCCCTCTTATCTCAAATGTATGTCCTCAAGTATTAGACAATTCTTGGAAAATGATTCTGACTGTCAACTCGATCTATGCCTCTCATAATTTTATAAACATCTGTCAGGTCTCCCTGAGCACTGCTCCAGAGAAAATAACCTTAGTTTGCCAGCCTTTCCTGAAGGCTCATACCCTTTAATCCAGGCAGCATCCACTTCCCAATGTTCTAGGCATCAAAGGGTATGGGGAGAAGGTGGGAATATAGCACTGAGATAGCGAGTCAGCTCTAATTGTATGGAATGACAGAACAGCTTTGAATTGCTGAATGACTTCCTTCAGCTTTTAGTTTTTACATTTCCCACAATTGTGAAGAGTAAAGCAATCTCTCAATCCCAGTCTTGAATATACCTGGCTGAGTGTGAATCCACATTCCTGTGTTGTGGAGAATTCCAAAGGTTTGTTATTTCCTGAGGGGAAGAGACACCTCTTGATCATTGTCTGAAATTGTTGGCTCCTAATCCTGCGACTAGCCTATTGTTGTGGATATATTTTTCACATCAGTGCCATAATGGAAGAAGAGCAGAAAAAACCCGATGTCACAACATGAGCATTCTTGCCCCTCTGAACGCCATATCAGTATGTCACCTTGAGTAGAGTGACCGGGTCACTATTACCTTAACAAACCAAAGACAGCAATGTGGACAGAGATTCTTCACATTTCACTCTTACTGCTTTACCCAACTCTGTTTATTGTCCAATGGGCTCTCGCTGTTTTTGTTTCATCCTTCCCTGTCTCTTCCTCACAATCTTCAGGTAAAAAATGAGGTCTGCAGATGCTGGAGATCACAGTTGAAAATGTGTTGCTGGTTAAAGCACAGCAGGTCAGGCAGCATCCAAGGAATAGGAAATTCGACGTTTCGGGCATAAGCCTTCCTGAAGGGCTTATGCCCGAAACGTCGAATTTCCTATTCCTTGGATGCTGCCTGACCTGCTGTGCTTTAACCAGCAACACATTTTCAACTCTTCCTCACAATCTCTCTAATTTTCTCTTCCTTTCCCTAATTCTCATCCTCTCACTTTCTCTCTTCTTTCCTGTTCTCCATTTCAGTCTCTCCATTTGTATCTTTCTCTCTCAAAGCTTCTAATTGCTCTCTCTCTCTCTCTCTCTCTCTCACTCACACACACACACACACACACACACACACACACACACACACACACACACACACACTGTTCCTCTCTCTTTCTCTGTTTGTTTTGGATCTAGACCCTCCAGTAAAGATCGTGAACAGTTCCTCTCCGGTATTGAGTGTACTGACTGGGAGTCAGGTTGTTCTGTCATGTGAGCTCTCTCAGTACAACGCAGAGGTGAGATGGTTCAAGGATGGGGTGGAGGTGAAGAGGAACGAGAAATGCACAATGGAAATGGATGGAAAATGCAGAAGGCTGACTATCTACCAGGTTACATTGGGGGACCGAGGGACGTATCTGTGTGACGCAGTTGAGGACGCAGCCAAGTTTGAAGTGACTGTGTCTGGTGAGTCCTAAGTCAGGCGACACTTGATGTTGTTTCCTGTAGGTCGGGACAGGGGCTACTGATGTCATTCAGATTTGTAACAGGAGACACAGAGAACTCCATTCAGCGACTGAGGGATAGCGTTTCATGCCCCCAGATGTCATGCCTTGTTGCAGCGTGAAAACTGCCTTGGAAATGAAAATATCAGTCATTGACTGATGTTTGTTGTGAGTTGGGGAGACATGCAGTTAGTCATCAACCCTGCCCTGACTTTAAACGAGAATGTCGCTGAACCTCTACCTCTAGCCAACCTTCCTGGCCACTTCAGGCTCTTGTGGTGCAGAGGTAAACACAAGGACTGCAGATGCTGAAAACCAGATTCTAGACTAGAGTGGTGCTGGAACAGCACAGCAGGTCAGGCAGCATCTGAGGAGCAGGAAAACCGACATTTCAGGCAAAAGCCCTTCATCAGGAATAGAGGCAGGGTGCCTGCAGAGTGGAGAGATAAATGAGAGGGGGGTGGGGTTGGGGAGAATGTAGCATAGATTGCAATATGTGAACGGGGGTGGGGATAGAGGTGATAGGTCAGAGAGGAGGGTGGTGGAAGGTAGCAAAGAGTACAGTAGGTGAATGTGGATGTGGATGATGGTGTAGGTCAGAGAGGTGGATGGACTGGATAGGTGGAAAGGAAGATAGGCAGGTAGGACAGGTCATGAGGACGGTGCTGAACTGGAAGGTTGGAGCTGGGGTGAGGTGGGGGAAGGGGAAATGAGGAAACTGGTGAAATCCACATTGATGCCCTGGGGTTGAAGTATTCTGAGGTGGAAGATGAGGTGTTCTTCCTCCAGCCGTCGGGTGGTCAGGGAGCGGCGGTGGAGGAGGTCCAGAACCTACATGTCCTCAGCAAGCTGGGAGGGGAGTTGAAATGTTGGGCCACAGTGCGGTGTGGTTGATTGGTGCGGGTGTCCTGGAGATGTTCCCTAAAGTGCTCTGTCTACCCCATCTATCCCTCTCTTATCAGGTCTGCCCTCAGCCTGCGCTTCTCCAGAGAAAATTACCCTAGTTTGTTCAGCTTGTTCTGAAAGTTCATACCCTCTAATCCAGGTAGCATCCACTTCTCAATGTTCTTGGCATCAAAGGGTGTGTGTGGGGGGGAAGGGGCGGCAGGGTGGTGAAGTGGGGATAGGTGAAAACAAGTAGAGGGTACAATTTTTTTGGTCAATGGGAGGAATGAGTCCGGTTGGTGGCAGGGAGCAGTGGAAGAGATGGGGAGGAGCTGGGAAGGGAGTCGGGGAATGGCAAGTGGAGTTATTTGAAATTGGAGAACTCAATGTTGAGTCCTCTGGGTTGGAGGCTGCCCAGGCAGATGAGGTGTTGTCCCTCCAAATTGCAGTGTAGTTCGTTGTGGCAATGTAGGAGACCAGGGATGGTCATGTTGGAAAGGGAGTGGTTCAGGGAATTGAAATGGATGGTGACTGGGAGGTCTGGTTGGCCTAAACAGGCTTGGCTGCGATGCTTGGTGAACTGTTCCCTAAGTTTACGTTTGGTCTCCCCGATGTAGAGACCACATTGCGAGCACCTAAGTAGGAAGAGAGGCAGGTGAACCTCTGTCTCACCTGGAAGGGCTGTTTGGTGCCCTGGATAGAGGTGAGTGGGGGTAGTGTACAAGCAGGTTTTGCATCCAGTTGCAGGGTAAGGTACTTGGGGGTTTGGGAATAGCTGGTGGGGAGAGCAGCGCAAAACATGTATTGTTAAAGGGAAAGGCAGAGAGGGGAGGGGAAGATGTTCTTGGTGGTGGGGTCCAGTTGGAGTTGGCAGTATGTTTAAGGATGATGTGTTGAATGCGGAGACTGGGAGGTGGTAGGTGAGGACAAGGGGGACTGTGTCTTTATTGCATTGGGGGGGAGTTTAAAGCAGTGGAATGGGGAATGAAGCGGTGTGTCAGAGGGCTATCTGGGTGACAGAGGGAGGAAAAGCACATTGTTCAAAATAGATGGACATCTGGGTTGCTCACGAGTGGAATGTTTCCTTGTCTGAGCAGAGGCAGAGGAATTGGGAGAATGGGATGGAGTTCTTGCAGGATGTTGGGTGGGAGGAGGTATAGTCCAGATAGATGTGAGAGCCTTTGGGTTGTAGTAAAAATCCGTCTGGAGCTTGTCGCCGGAGATGGACTGAGCATCGCAGCCAGGCCTGCAGGGGCCAACCAGACCTCCATCCATTTCAATTCTCCTAACCACTCCCTTTCCGACATGATCATTCTTGGCCTCCTACATTGCCACAATGAATCACACTACAATTTGGAGGGACACCACCTCATCTTCCGCCTGGGCAGCCTCTATCTGGGAGGAGAAAGTGAGGACTGCAGATGCTGGAGATCAGAACTGAAAACGTGTTGCTGGAAAAGCGCAGCAGGTCAGGCAGCATCCAAGGAGCAGGAGAATCGACGTTTCGGGCATGAGCCATTCCTGAAGAAGGGCTCATGCCCGAAACGCCAATTCTCCTGCTCCTTGGATGCTGCCTGACCTGCTGCGCTTTTCCAGCAACATATTTTCAGCTCTATTTGGGAGGACTCAACATTGAGTTCTCCAGTTTCAAGTAACCTCCCTTCCCAGCCCCTCCCCATCCTTCCACTGCTCCCTGCCACCAACCGGTTTCATTCCTCACATTGACCCTCTGCCTGTCTTCACTTATCCCCACTTCACCACCCTGCCCCCACCTCCCCCTTTATCTGCAGCTCCCTGCCAACCACCCCCCAGTCCTGAAGAACGGTTACACCCAAAATGTCGACTTCTCCATACCTTGATGCTGCCTGACATGCTGTGTTCTTCCAGCCTCTTGCTGTTTCTTTTGGATTCCAGCATCTGCATTTATTATATTTCTAACCTAATGGAAGAAGAGCAGAAACAGAATTTTGTGTGTTGAACATTCTTGTCCACCCGAACACCATACTAATGTCTCACTGTGCCCAGAGCGACGGGATCACTATTTTTGTGACACAAACCAAGGAGAGCACTGTGGACAGGGATTCTTCACATTTCAGTCTTTCATTTTTTTTACTCTCTGTCCAGATCTCCAACGTGCTCTCACTGTTTATATTTGATGTGGAAGTGCTGCTGATGGACTGGAGTGGACAAAGTTAAAATCACACAACACCAGATTATAGTTCAGCAGGTACTTCCAAATAAACTTGTTGGACTATAATCTGGTATTGTCTGTTTATGTTTCGCTCTTCCTTACAGTCTCTCCAATTTTCTCTTCCTTTGCCACATTCTTATTCTGTCACTTTTTCTTTTTTATCCTCTTCTCTATTTCATTCTCTCCATTTATATCTTCCACCCACAAATCCTCCAATTGTGCTCTCTGTCTCTGTCTCTCTCTCTCTCTCACACACACGCCCATACACTCATACTTTTCCTTGTGCTCTCTCTCTCTCTCTCTGTTTGTGTTGGATCCAGAGCCTCCGATAAGAATCATCAACAGTTCCTCTCCAGTATTAAGTGTACTGACTGGGGATGAAGTTGTCCTATCATGTGAGCTATCACGGCCCAAAGTTGAAGTGAGATGGTTCAAGGATGGGGTGGAGGTGGAGCGAAACGAGAAATCCACAATGGAAATGGATGGAAGACGCAGAAGGCTGACCATCCACCAGGTTACAATGGGAGACCGAGGGATGTACCTGTGTGACGCAGTCGACGACTCGGCCAAGTTTGACGTGAACGTGTCCGGTGAGTCCTATGTTGAGAGTATGCCGCTGGAAAAGTGCAGCAGGTCAGGTAGCATCCGAGGAGCAGGAAAATCGACGTTTCAGACATACGTCCTTCAACAGGAATGAGGCTTGTGTTTTGGGGCTGAGAGATAAATGGGAGGAGGTGAGGTTTGGGAGAAGGTAGCTGAGAAAGCGATAGGTGATGAAGATGAGGGAGAAGGTGATAGGACAGAGAGGGGAGTGATAGGCAGGTCCTGAGGGTGGTACCCGAGTTGGAGGCTTGGGACTAGGATAATGTTGGGGTGTGGGAGGAATGAGGAAGCTGTTGAAATCCACATTTATCCCGTGTGGTTGCAGGGCCCCAAGGTGGAATACGAGGCATTCTTTGTCCAGGTGTCGTGTGTGTACAAGATGATTAGGAGTTTAGATAGGGTTGACAATGAGAACCTTTTTCCAAGTATGGAGTTAGCTATTACGAGGGGGCATAGCTTTAAATTAAGGGGTGGTAGGTATAGGACAGATGTTAGGGGTAGATTCTTTACTCAGCGAGTTGTGAGTTCATGGAATGCCCTGCCAGTAGCAGTGGTGGACTCTCCCTCTTTATGGGCACTTAAATAGGCATTGGATAGTCATATGGAGGATAGTGGGCTAGTGTAGGTTAGGTGGGCTTGGATCGGTGCAACATCGAGGGCCAAAGGGCCTGTACTGCGCTGTATTTTTCTTTGTTCTATGTTACGGTTTGGCAGTGGAAGAGGCCCAGGATCTGCATGTCCTTGACGGAGTGGGAGGGGGAGCTGAAGTGTTAAGCCACAGGGCAGTGGAGTTGGTGGATGCTGGTGGGTCCCAGAGATGTTCTCTGAAACGATCCACAAGGCGGCATTCCATCTCCCCGATGTAGACCACACCGATTGCAATGAATGCAGTAGGTTCCATTGGTAGAGGTGCAGATAAATTTCTGATGGATGTGGAAGGGTCCCTTGAGGCCTTGGACAGAGGTGAGGCGACTGGTGTGGGTGCAGGTTTTGCTCTTCCTGCGGTGGCAGGGAAAGGTGCCAGGTGTGGGTTGTGAACCTGACGAGGGAGTTGCGGAGGGAATGGTCTTTCTGAAACCTGATAGGGGTGGAGAGGGAAATATATCGTTGGTGGTGGGTCCTTTTGGAGGTGGCGCAAGTGGCGGTGAATGTATGCGGAGGTGGTGGGGTGGAAGGTGAGGACTGGGCGGAGTGGGGGTGTTCTATCCTTGTTGCGTTGGGAGGGGTGGGGTTCAAGGGCAGTGATGCATGAAGTGGAGGAGATGCACTGGAGGGCATCGTCAACCATGTGGGAAGGGAAGTTGCGATCGTAGAAAAAGGAGGCCATCTGCGACTTTGAGGTGGAATTGGTCATCCTGGGAACAGATGCAGCGGAGGTGGAGGAACTGGAAATAAAGGATGACATTTTTACAGGAGGTAAGATGGGAGGAAGTGTAGTCTAGGTAGCTGTGGGAGTCGGTGGGTAGTAGATGTCCATGGTTAGTCGGTCGCCAAAGAATGTGATGGAGAGGTCCAGAAAGGGGAGGGAGGTGTCCGAGATGGTCCAGGTGAATTTGAGGTTGGGGTGGAAGGTGTTGGTAAAGTTGATGAACTGTTCACCCTCCTCATGGGACCTCGTGGTGGTGCCGATGCAGTCATCAATGTAGCAATGTAAGTGGTATGGTGCCGGTGTAACTGTGCAAGATAGACTGTCCCACATATTCAACAAACAGGCAGGCATAGCTTGATCCCATGCGGCTGCCATGGCTTACCCCTTTGGTTTGGAAGACGTGTAAGGATTGGAAGGAAAAGTCGTTGAGGTGAGGACCAGTTCAGCCAAGTGGATCAGGGTGTCTGTGGAAGGGTACGGTTGGAACAACGTGAGAGGAAGAAACGGAGGGCTTGGAGACTTTCATCGTGGCGGATCGATGTGTACAGTGATTAGATGTCCATGGTGAAGATGAGGCGTTGGTGGCTGGGGACCAACACCAACCAGTACCTTTCCACCAACATCGTTTCCTCAGACCCCAAAGCCTCATCTTCACCATGGACGTCCAGTCACTGCACACGTTGTTTCACCACAACAAATGTCTCCAAGCAATCCGTTTCTTCTTCTCACGCAGTCCCAACCAGTATCCTTCCACCGACACCCTGATCTGCCCGGCTTCCTACCAGCCCACACCCCACTCCTGGCACCTTTCCCTGCCACCGCAGGAAGTGCAAAACGTGCGCCCACACCAGTCCCCTCACCTCTGTCCAAGGACCCAAAGGATCCATCAACATCTTTCAGAAATTTACCTGCACCTCTACCAATGTCATCCACTGCATCCATTGCACCCGTGTGGTCTCCTTTACACTGGGGAGACAGGGCACCTTCTTGTGGATTGTTTCAGAGAACATCTCTGGGACACCAGCACCCACCAATCCCACTGCCCCATGGCTGAACACTTCAACTCCCCCTCCCACTCTGTCAAGGACGTGCAGGTCCTGGGCCTCTTCCACCGCCAAACCATTACCACCTGACACCTGGAGGAAGAACGCCTCATTTTCTGCCTTGGGACCCTGCAATCACGTGCGATAAATGTGGATTTCAACAGTTTCCTCATTTCCCCCCCTCACCAGTCTCTCTAATTTTCTCTTCGTTTCCCTAATTTTCGTTCTTGCATGCCTTCCCTTTTTTCCTCTTTCTTTTAGTCTATCCATTTATATCTTTCCCGCACCCCCCTCCCCCCAATTCACCAATTTCCGTCCCTCCCCCTCTCTCTCCCTGTCACTCACACACTTTCTGTTTGTCCATTTGCATTGCATCCAGAGCCTCCAGTAAGAATCGTCAACAGTTCGTCTCCGGTGTTGAGTGTACTGACCGGGGATGAGGTTGTCCTGTCATGTGAGCTCTCTCAACCCAAGGCTGAGGTGAGATGGTACAAGGACGCATTTGAGGTGAAGCGGAGTGAGAACTGCACATTGGAGGTGGACGGAAGATGCAGGAGACTGACCATCCACCAGGTTACAGTTGGGGACAGAGGGATATACCTGTGTGATGCAGTTGACGACTCAGCCAAGTTTGAAGTGACCGTGTCTGGTGAGTCCTAAGTCAAGCGACACTTGATGTTGTTCCCTCTGGCTTGGGACAGGGGATACAGATGCCATTCATTTTTGTAACTTGAGACACAGAGAACTCCGTTCAGCGACTGAGGGATAGCCTTGTTGCAGAGAGAAAACTACCTTGGAATTGAAAATATCAGTCACTGACTGATGTTTGTTGTGAGTTGGGGAGACATGCAGTTAGTCGTCAATTAGGATACCAGGATAATATCACAAGGATGAGGGGCAGGAGTAGGACATTTGGTCCCTTGGAACCCAGCCCTGACTTTAAATGAGAACAAGGCTGAACCTTTACTACCAGCTAACCTTCCTGGCCACTTCAGGCTCTTGTGGTGCAGTGCTAGCATCCCTCCCTCTAACCTAGCAGACCGAGGTTCTAATTCCAGTTCAGGTATGTCATAACACATCGAAGTCAATATGTTGGCGTTGTCAATGTATCTATCTCATTCTTAAAAACAAAACACATTAAGCTCCGATTTGCTACCATTGAAATGACAACAGAACGTCAAACCGTCCAACCTAGAAACTGACCCTTTGGTTCTCGATATTGTGCCGAACATTTCAGCAAATTAAACCAATCCATTCTTCCTGCCCATGGTCGATATCCATGAATTCCTTCCTTACTCGTGCTTATCTAAAAGCCCCTTAGATGCCCCTCTCATACATGCCTCTACCAGTACCCTGGCAGTGTGTTCCACGTGTCCACCTTTTTTCATGTGATAGACTTGCCCTCACACAATGCATGGTATCTAGTATTAGATATTTCAACTCTGGGAATGAGAGGAAGAAGACTGTCAGCCATTTGTCTCTGATAATTATGTAAAGTTCTATCAGGTCTACCCTCAGCCTCGGCTGCTCCAGGGAAAACAACCCAAGTTTTTCCTCCTGCTCTTTACAGCTCATACCTTTTAATCCGAGCAGACGTTTGAGGCATCAAAGGGTATGGGGGGAAAGTGAGAATATCACATTTTACTAGAGGATCTGCCATAATTGTATGGCATGATAGAGCAGACTTGAAGGGCTGATGGCTTACATTAGTTTCCATGTCTCCCTCAATTACGAATTGTCAAGCAATCTCTCAATCCCCTAGTTTTGAGTATCAAATGAATGAAGTTTCACATTCCTCTGGTACGGAGAATTTCAACGATACATCACCAGCTGAAGGAAGAAATGCCTCCTCATCACCATCTGAAATAGCTGGCTCCTTATCCTGTGAATAGACCATTCTTGTGGATGCATTTTTCACAACATCAGTGACCCTAATGGAAGAAAAGTAGGAAAAAACATTGTGTGCCAGAGCAAAAGCATTCTTGACCCTCTAAACACCATACCCGTATCTCACTGTCAGCAGTGTGACAGAGTCAGTCTTGTAGTAACGGGGTGGCACGATGGCTCAGTGGTTAGCACTGTAACCTCACACCACCAGGGATCGGGGTTCGATTCCAGCCTTGGGCAACTGTCTGTGTGGAGTTTGTATGTTTTTTCCGGTGTCTGTGTGGGTTTCCTCTGGGTGCTCTGGTTTCCTCCCACAATCCAAAGATGGATTGGCCATGCTAAATTGCCCAAAGTATTAGGTGCACTCTCCGGAGGGTCGGTGTGGACTTGTTGAGCCGAAGGCCCGTTTCCAGACTACAGGGAATCTATCTAATCAAACCAAAAAGAGCTGTTTGGACAGGGATTCTTTCTGCTTTTCCCCGCTCTGTCCATGTCGCCAATGCGCTCCCACTGTTTATCTTTCCTCCTCCCAGTCTCATGAATTTTCTTTTCCTTTCCCTCTTTCTCATTCTATCACACATTCCCTTTTTTCCTCTTAATTTTACTCTCTCCATCTAAATCTTCCTCCCTCAAATTTACCAATTTCTTTCACTTTCTCACTGTCACTCACATACTCTCTCTCCTTTTTGTATTGTATCTAGAGCCTCCGGTAAGAATTGTCAACAGTTCGTCTCCGGTGTTGAGTGTACTGACTGGGGCTGAGGTTGTCCTGTCGTGTGAGCTCTCTCAACCCAAGGCCGAGGTGAGATGGTACAAGGATGGGGTTGAGGTGAAGTGGAATGAGAACTGCAGGATGGACGTGGATGGAAGATGCAGAAGACTGACCATTCACCAGGTTACAGTGGGGGATGGAGGAATATATCTGTGTGATGCGGTTGACGACTCGGCCAAGTTTGAAGTGACTGTGTCCGGTGAGTCCTAAGTGAAGCCACAATTGAACCATTAACATCATTCCGTCTAGGTCGGGATGGGGCTCCCTGCTGTCATTCAGATTTATAACAGGAGAGACAGAGAACTCCCTTCATGATCTCAGGAATGTGTTTTCACACATCCAGATGTTATGTCTGGTTGCAGAACTGAAACTGCCTTGGAATGAGAAAATCCACCATTGTATGATGTTTGTAGTGAGTTGAGGAAACAGGCAGTTAGTCTTTAATTAGGATACGAGGATAAGATCTCAAGGAGCAGGAGTAGGACATTTGAACTCTCAAGCGTGCAGTGACTTTCAATTCGATGGTGATTGTGGTCAATCTTCCAGGCCACTTCGGCCTCCTGTGATGCAATGATCGAATTCCTACCTCAGACCTGGAATGTTGAACTCCCAGTTGAATTATGTCATATCACATCGATGCATGATTTGGAGACACCAGTGTTGGACTGGGTGTACAAAGTTAAAAAATCACACAACACCAGGTTATAATCCAACAGGTTTAATTGGAAGCACTAGCTTTTGCAGCGCTGCTCCTTCGTCAGGTCATTGTGGAAAATAAGATTGAAAGACAAAAATTTATAGCAAAAGTTTACAGTGTGATGTAACTGAAATTATATATTGAAAAAGACCTGGATTATTTGTTAAATCTCTCATCTTTTTAAAATAACCAAAATAACCATGTTGGTTTCAGTTCTTTCATATATAAATCGTAAAACTTTTCTTAGAAGTTACATTCTCAAGTGAACTTTAACAATTGGTGTAATGTCGGCCCAGATAAAGTATTGAAAGTGTTAGCTCCCTGTGTGAGGCTGTCTGTGCCACAGTGGTCAGACTGATTCTAATCTAAAAAATGGATTTACAGAAGCTTACATGGATTCATGCAATTTTTGAGCGAAGTAAAATGTAATTCTGCAGTTACAAATTCATCCCACAAACATATGTATGTATGTATGTGTGTGAGTGTGTATCGGGGGGGGAGGAGGAGGAGGGGCAGAGGGCATTATGAGTGTCTATGAGAGGGTGTATGCATGTGTGAGAGTGTAAAGGGGTTTAAGTCTGTGAGCGGGAGTGTGTGTGTGTGTCCGTCCGTCCATCTGTCTGTGTATAGTGAAATGGGGGTCACCTGTAGTGTGACATGAACCCAAGCCCATTGTTGTGGCCATCCCCATGGGTATCGAACTTGGCAATGCATCTATGCAGGTTGATTAAAATTGCTGTTTCAATGATAGTGGGTCAGAACCTTGCATGTATCTTTTTTAAAAATGAGATAGGTACATTTAGAATATGGAACGGTCCAGTACAGGAACCTGCCCTTGGCCCACAATGTTGTGCTGAATGGGTCCATACCCTTCATTCCTTCCTTATTCATGTGCTTATCTGAAAGCATTGAAACACCCCTATCATATCTGGCCCACTACTATCCTTGCCAACAAGTTCCAAGCATTTAAAACTATGTGTAAAAAACACTTGCCCCTAACATCTCCTTTCAACTTGTCCCCTATTATTAATTGCATGCTCTCAAGTATTAGACATTTCAGGTCCTGGAAAAGTATTATGACTGTCATCCCGATCTATGCCTCTCATAATCTTATTTACTTCTGTCAGATCTGCCTTTAGATTGTGCTCCTGAAGAGAAAACAACCCTAGTTTGTCCAGCTTGTCCATATCCTCTTAATCCAGGTGGCATGCACTTCTCCATGTTCTAGGCATCAAACAGTGTGGGGTGAAAGCGGGAACATGACATTGAGAGAGGCTCAGCTAAAATTGTATGGAATGACAGAGCAGCCTTGAAGCACTGAATGTCTTACTTCAGCTCTTAGTTTGACGTTTCCCTCAATTGTGAAGAGTCAAACAATCTCTCAATCCCAGTCCTGAATTAACTTTAATGAGTGTGGATCCACATTCCTGTGGTGTGGAGAATTCCAAACGTTTGTCACGCCCTGAGGAAAGAAATGTCTTCGGATCACTGTCTAAAATAGCTGGTTCTTAATCCTGCAATTAGCCTGTTGTTGAAGATATATTTTCCACAATATCAGTGATCCGAATAGAAAAAGAAATAAACCAGCAGGAGGTGAAAGCACACAGCAAGCCAGGCAGCGTCAGGAAGCGGAGAAGTCGATGTTTCAGGTGTAACCATTCTTCAGAACTGGGGGGTTGGTGGTGAGGAGCTGCAGATGAAAGGTGGGGCGGGGGGGGTGGAATGGAGGTGGTGGCGGCAGGGGCAGGGTGGTGAAGTGGGGATAGGTGAAGACAGAGCGTACAATCTGTTTGGTCAATAGGAGGAATGAATCCGGTTGGTGGCAGGGAGTAGTGGAATGGATGGGGAGGGGCTGGGAAGGGAGTTGAAAAAATGTGAAGGGAGGTTATTTGAAATTGGAGAACTCAACATTGAGTTCTCTGGGTTGGAGGCTGCCCAGGTGGAAGATGAGGTGTGTTCCTCCAATTTGAGGTGTAATTCGTTGTGAAAATGGAGGAGGCCAAGAATGGTCATTTTGGAAGGGGAGTGGTTAGGGAAATCGAAATAGGCGGTGACTGGGAGATCCGGTCCAGTCCTGCAGGCCCGGCTGTGATACTCGATCAAACGTTCCCTAATTTTACATCCTATCTCCCTGATGTAGGGAAGACCACTTTGGGAGCACCTGATGCAGTAAACTAGGTTGGAAGAGAGGCAGGTGAACCTCTTTCTCACTGGCAAGGGCTATTTGGTGCCCCGCATGGAGGTGAGGGGGTTCGTGTACCGACAGGTTTTGCATCTTTTCCGGTTGCAGGGGAAGGTCGCTGGGGGTTTGGGGGGGCATTCAGTGCAGAGACCAGCACAAACCAAGGACTGACGAAGGGAATGTCCTTGTGGAAGCCAGAGAGGCATGGTGGCGTGGGGAGGGGAAGATATTCTTATTGGTGGGTGCTAGTTGGAGTTGATGAAAGTGTTTAAGGATGATGCGTTGGACGCGTAGACTGGGGTGGGTAGATGAGGACGGGGGGGGGAGGGGGAACTCTGCCTTTATTGGGTTGGGGGTTGAGTTTAGAGAAGTGGAACAGGGAATGGAAGTGGTGCTGCAGAGGGCTGTCAGGATGACAGAGGAGGAAAAGCACGTTGTTCAAAATAGGTGAACATCTGGAATACTCATGAGTAAAATGTCTCCTTGTCCAAGCAGATGCAGCGGAGGCGGAGGAATTGGGGAAATAGGATGGAATTCTTGCAGGATACTGGGTGGGAGGAGATATAGTCCAGGTAGTTATCGTACTCTGTAGTTTTGTAGAAAACGTCCATCTGGAGATCGTCGCCGGAGATGGACCGAGCATTATAACCAGGACAACTGGACCTCCCAGTCACCACCCATTTCAATTCCCCTAAGCACTCCCTTTCTGACAGACTAAGCATTGCAGCCGGGCCTGCAGGGGCCAACTGGACCTCCCAGTCACCGCCCATTTCAATTCCCCATACCACGCCTTTTCTGACATGATCATCCTTGTCCCCCTAAATTGCCACAACGAACCACTTGACAATTTAGAGGGACAAACCTCATCTCACGCCTGGGCAGCCTCCAATCCAAAGGATTCAACATTGAGTTCTCCAATTTCAAATAACCTCCCTTCCTATCCCCTGATTCCCTTCCCAGCCCCTCCTCACCCCTTCCACTGCTTCCTTACACCGACTGGATTCAGTCCTCACATTGACCAACCTGGTCATATCCTCTACCTGATTTTACTTATCCCCACTTCACCACCCTGCCCCCGCCACCTCCTTTATCTGCAGCTCCCCCACAACTACACCCATTCCTGGAAAACAGTCAGACTAGAAATGTTGACTTCACCTCCTGATGATGCCTGGATGGCTGTATTCTTCCAGCATCTTGCCTATTTCTTTTGGATTCTAGCATCTGCAGTTATTTTGTCTCTAACCTAATGGAAGAAGAGCAGAAACAAACTTTGTGTGTCAGAACAAGAGCATTCTTGTACATCTGAACACCATATCAACATCTCACCCTGCCCAGAGTGACAGTGTCACTATTTCTGTAACACAAACCAAGGAGAGCACTGTGACAGGGATTCTTCACATTTCACTCTTCCATTTTTTTTCCTCTCTGTCGAAGTCTCCAACATACTTTCGCTGTTTATATTTGATGTGGAAGTGGCAGTGGTGGATTGGGGTGGACAAAGTTAAGAATCACACAACACCAGACCACAGATCAACAGATTCTTCGAAATAAACCTGTTGGACTATAACTTAGTGTCATGTGTCTATGTTTCACCCGTCTTTGTCTCTTCCTCACAATCTCTCTAATTTTCTCTTTGCTACATTCTTATTCTATCACTTTTTCTCTTTTGTCTTCTTCTCTATTTAACCGTCTTCACTTATGGCTTCCACCTGCAGATCCTCTTCCTCTCTCTCTCTCTCTCTCTCTCTCTCTCTCTCTCTCTAACACACACTCTCACACTCTTCCTCTCTCTCTCTAACACACACTCACACACTCTTCCTCTCTCTCTGTCTCTCTCTCTTTTTCCCTCTCACACACTCACACTCTCATACTCTTGCTCTCTCTCTCTCTCTGTCTCTTTGTTTTTGTTGGATCCAGAGCCTCCAATAAGAATCGTCAACAGTTCCTCCCCGATATTGAATGTACTGACTGGGGGTGAGGTTGTCCTGTCATGTGAGCTGTCACGGCCGAAGGCCAAAGTGAGCTGGTTCCATGACGGGCTGGAGGTGGTGCAGAACGAGAAGTGCACAATAGAAATGGATGGAAGATGCAGAAGGCTGACCATCCACCGGGTTACACTGGGAGACCGAGGGACGTACTTGTGTGACGCAGTTGACGACTTGGCCAAGTTTGAAGTGAATGTTTCTGGTGAGTCCTATGTCTAGCCACACTTGAACCATTGCGATTGTTTCCTATGGGTCGGAACAGGGAGGCACTACTGTCATTCAGATTTACACCAGGAGACACAGAGAACTCCATTCAGCGACTGAGGGATGAGATTTCATGCACCTAGATGTCATGCCTTGTTGCAGAGTGAGAAACACCTTGGAATTGAGAAAATCAGTCATTGCTTGTTGTTTGTTGTGACTTGGGAAGACAGGTAATTAGTCTTTAATTAGGATATGAGGGTAAGATCGCAAGGATAAGCGGCAGGAGTAGGACATCTGACCCCTCGAAACGCAGTTGACGACTCAGCCAAATTTGAAGTGAATGTGTCTAGTGAGTCCTATATCAAGCCACACTCGAGCCATTGATGTTGTTCCCTCTGGATCGGGCTGGGGGCACTGATGTCATTCAGAGTTATAACAGGAAACGCAGAGAACTGAGGGACTGAGGAATGGATTTGAATGCCCCCAGATGTCATGCCTTGTTGCAGAGTGAAAACCACCTTGGAATTGAGAAATGACACCCCAGACGTTATTGCAGGATGTTTGTTGTGAGTTGGGCAAATAGGCAGTTAGCCATTAATTGGGATACCAGGATAAGATCGCAAAGAAAAGGGTCAGGAATAGGACCTTTAACCCCCTCGAACCTTCCCTGACTTTCAGTGAGAGCGTGGCTGAACCTTTGCCACTAGCCAACCTTCCTGGCCACATACGGTTCTCGTGGTTCAGTGGCAGCATCCCTACCTCTGACCTTGACGACCTAGGTTCTAATTCCAGTTCGGGTATGTCATAACACATCGAAACAGATTGATTGACGTTGTAAATGTATCTATTATCTCATTCTTAAAAACAAAACACACCAGGCTCTGATTTGCTACCATTGAAACGACAACAGAACATCAAATAGTACAGCACAAGAACTGGCCCTTGGTTCTCTATGTTGTGCTAAACATTTCGCCACATTAAATTAAACCCTTCTTCCTGCCCAAGGTCCATATCCATCCATTTCTTATTCATGTGTTTATCTAAAAATTCCTTAAATGCCCTATTGTACTGAACTCCCCCACTACCCCTTGCAGTGTGTTCCAGGGATTTGCCATTCTCTGTGTAAAAGACTTGCCCTCACATCTCCTTTGAACGTACACCATCTTTTATTAAATGCACAGGGTATAGTGTTAGACATTTCAACTCTGGGATGAAGATTCAGACTGTCAGCCCTATGTTTCTCATAATCTTATAAACCTCTATCAGATCTCCCCTCAGCCTCAGCTATTCAAGAGTAAACAATCCTAGTTTTTCCAGCTGGTCTTTATATTTATAGCTCATACCATCTAATCCAGGTAGCATCCATTTCTAGACGTTTGAGGCATCAAAGGATGTGCGATAAACGCGGGAAAATGGCATTGAGATAGAGAATCAGCCATAATCGTAAGGAATGATGGAGCAGCCTTGGAAGACTGATGGCTTACTTTAGGTCTTAGTTTCGACACCTCTCACAATTGCGAATTGCCAAGCAATTTCTTAATCCAGTCTTGAATATATCTCAATGAGTGAGATTCCACGTTCCTCTGGCATGGAGAATTTCAAAGACTTATCACCTGCTGAGGGAAATCTTCTCATCACCATCTGAAATGGCTAGCTCTGAATTCTGCGACTTGCCCATTGTTGTGGATGTACTTTTCACAATATAAGTGGCCTTCATTGAAGAAGAGCTGAAAAAAACCGTGTCAGAACAACAGCATTCTTGTTTTGAGCACCATATCAGTATCTCACCTTGAGTATAATGCCAGGATCAGTATTAACGTAACACAAACTAAAGAGAGCACATTAGACAGGAATTCTTCACAAGAAACCTCTTTCTGCTCTTCCCCTCTCTGTGCAAAATTCCAATGCACTCTCACTGTTTATGCTTTCTTCTTTCTTGTCTCTTCCTCACAATTTCTCTAATTTTTCCCTTCCTTTCCCTCATTCTCATTCTGTCACTTTTTCTCTTCTTTCCTCTTTATTTCACTCTCTCCATTTATATCTTCCTCCCTCAAATCCTCCAGTTTCTCTCTCTCTCACTGCCACACTCTTTGTCTGTATGTCTCTTTCTCTTGTCCTATTTATATTGAATCCTAAGCTTCCGGTAGGAATCGTCAACACCTCCTCTCTGGTTTTAAGTGCTCTGACCCGGGGGGGAGGGGAGGGGGAGGGGGGGTGGTGTTTGTCCTGTCGTGTGAGCTGTCACCGCCAGAGGCTAAAGTGAGATGGTGGAAGGACAGGGTGGGACTGAAGCTGAGCAAGAGGTCCACAATGGAAGTGGATGAAGGATGCAAGAGGCTGACCATCGCCAGGTTACAGTGGGGGATCGTAGTTGACAACAGGGCTAAGTTTGAAGTGACCGTGACCGGTGAGTCCTAAATCAAACCATACTCGCACCATTGGCATCATTCCCTCTGCTGTCATTCAGATTTATAACCGGAGAGACAGAGAAATACCATCAGGATCTCAGTTATGGGTTTTCACACACCTTATTACAGCAGCAAAGCCACCTTGTAATTGAGAAATTCACTCTTTCCTTGATGTGAGATGGTGAAAGAGGAAGTTAGTCTTTAATTAGGATAATAGGACACGATCTCAAAGCTAGGGAGTAGGAGTAGGACATTTAACCCCCTCAAGCATGCTCTGACCTTCAGTTAGTTTGTAGTTTAACTTCTGCTTCTAACAAAAGTTTCTTGTTCACTTCGGGCACTTATGGTGCAGTGGTGGCAATCCTCCCTCAGAACTAGAAGACCCAGGTTCTAATCCCAGTTGAGGTATGTCAGAATAAATTTATGCGGATTGATTGAAATTGTCATTTCACTGATTATGAACTAGAGCCTCGTGTGTTTCATTTTGAACAATACAGCACAGGAAGTGGCCCTTTGGCCTACGATATTATGCTGAACTTAATGCTAAATTAAACTTATCTTCTTCCCTGAAATCCTTCAACTTCTTTCTTTTTCTCACTCTCTTACTTTTCCTGTCGAACCAGAGCCTCCTGTAAGAATCGTCAACAATTCCCCTCCAATGTTGAGCGTACTGACTGGGGGCAAGGTTGTCCTCTCGTGTGAGCTCTCACGGCCCAAGGCGGAGGTGAGATGGTACAAGGATGGGATTGAGGTGGAGCAGAGTGAGAGGGCCATGATGGAGGTGGATGGAGGACACAGGAGACTGACCATCCACCCAGTTATAATGGGCGATCGAGGGACATACCTGTGCGATGCAGTTGATGACTTGGTCAAGTTTGAAGTGACTGTGTCCGGTGAGTCTCATGCCAATTGGTGCACAATTGTTTTTCTCCCACCTCGCCATGTGGATTGTCAGTGTGAATCATTTTAGCTTCCACCAGTTCTTCAGCTGACTTGTGCAGTTTGTCTAGCTCAACAGGGATTGTGTTTCCCTTGGACTGGCAAAAGACCAAGCTGCAGTGACTGGTTACAAAGAAAAAGTCTTTGCATTAGTATAACACCATCCACTGCTTATGGATGTCTGAAAACAATTTACAGCCAATTAAATATTGTTGAAGTGCAGTTTTATTGCAAGAAACATAGCAGCCAATAAGAGCACAGCAAGTTTTGTTTGTCTTTTATATAAGTGATTTGGATGACAATATAGAAGGCATGGTTTCATGGCGTGGTAGACAGTGAAAAAGGTTTTCTAAGATTACAAGGGATCTTGATCAACTGAATAAATGGACTGAAAAATGCCAGATGGAATTCAATCTGGATAAATGTGAGGTATTGAATTTTGGTACAACAAACAAGGTTAGGGCCAATTAATGGTAGGGCCTTGGATAGTGTTGTAGAACAGAGGGACCTAGGGATGCAGACACATGATTCTTTGACATTTGCAGCACATATATACAGGGTAGTTAAAAAGGCGCTTGGCACACTTGCCTCCATTCCTCAGTTCTTTGAGTATAGGAATTGGGAAGTCATGTTGAGGTTGTACAAGACATTGGTCAGGAATATTCTGGAATACAGTAGTCCCCCTGTATCCGTGGGTGATACGTTCCAAGACCTACCACCACTATCCATGGTCTGAAACCATGGATAGTAGCGAACCCTATATACAAGTCATTTTTTGTTTGCATCCATACCGATGATAAACTTTAATTGATAAATTATGCACAATAAGACATTACCAACATAAAATAATAATAAAATACATTGTACATTATTATACTCATGCTCTCTCTCGAATAAATGAAATTCTGATGTTTTAGCATAACCCTCAAGGGATGATGGAGCAAAGAAAAAAATGAATAATTTATTTCTGGAATTTTCCATTTAATATTTTCGGGCTGTGGTAAACCATGGATAACTGAAACCGCAGAAACCAAATCAGCGGATACTGGGGTTCTACTATACTGTGTCCATTTCTGGTCACCCATTTATAGGAAGGATATTATCAAGCTGTAGAGGGTTCAGAAGAAGTTTACCAGGATATTGCCGGGTATGGAAGGTTTGAGCTATACAGAGAGGCTGGATAGGCTGAGACTTTTTTCACTGGTGCATAGGAGGTTGAGAGGCAGTCTAATAGTTTATAAAATAATGAGGGGTATAGATAGAGTTAATGGGAGCTGTGTTTTCCCAGGATGGGATTTCAAGACTAGGGGACACATTTTGAAGGTGAGAGGAGAGAGGGTGGTTCACGTGTGGAAGGAAATTATTGAGGAAGTGGTGGATGCAGGTATAATTACAATGTTTCAAATCCATTTGGGTAGATACGTGGATGGAAATGGTTTGGAGGGAATGGGCAAGTGGGGCTAGTTTAGTTGGGAATTATTTTCAGCATCGACTCATTGCACTGAAAGGTCTGTTTCTGTGCTGTATGACTGTGACTCTAAGATAACACGTACAACGACATGATAATGAGTAGATAATATTTCTTTCTTACGTTCCCTGTTTGATAAATGTTAACCTCAGGACACCAGCATTAAATCTCCTGCTGTTCTTATAAGTAGTGGCCTTACAACATTTCAGATCTCCAATTCCCACACCTGCCTACCTCGAGATGGTTGATGGGGTGTCTGTTTAATGTCTTATGTGAAGGACGGCACCTCCCAAAGTGTAGAACCTCCTCAGTACTGTGTAATCAGCCTGAGGCTGCTATGATAAAGAACTGGATGTTGTCTGGCCTTGTCAATGTCAGCAAGATCAGCGGTGGATATGCCAATTACTCACCATCTCCTCCAGTTTCACATCACTGCACTGTTCCCCAATTCAATCTGTTACCTATCCAACTTGATGTCTGATATTTCTCAGCGCTTAGTGAATGTTGGAGATCTTTACCCTTTCCTTATCCTTCTTGATCTGCTGGATAAACCCACAAAGGTCTACTCGCAAACCTTTTTTTAACCACCTCTTGTTGATGGCCCTTGTAATGACTACGCAGCCCCAGTTGTCCTCACCAACCTTGTCCCATTTCCTGTCCTGAGCTAAAGCTCCATCCGTTGCAGCTTGATTCCTGCCATTAATGCAGCATTTTCTGCCTCTGTGCTGAGATAGAAAGAGACTGGTTAATTTAGTGGGAGGCAGTGGTAAGGCGGCAATATCACTGGTCTGGTAAGTCAGAGCCCCAAATCTTCTGGGACTGTGGGTTCAATTCCTACAATGCCAGATGGTGAAATTTAAAAACTGGACTAAAAAATCCATAGTGACAGCTATCACCTGTTGATTAGTGAACTGATGGTTTTCTAATGTCCTTCAGGAAAGGAAATCTGCTGTCTACATGTGACTCCAGACTCTTAACAATGTGGCTAACTCTTTGCTGCACTCTGGAATGATGGAAAAAAAAATTCAATTCAAGGGGTAATTTGGCGAGGCCTCTGCAGGTTACAGAGGGACGTAGATAAGCTGCAGAGCTGGGCTGAAAGGTGACAAGTGGAGCTTAATGTAGAAAAGTGTGAGGTGATTAACTTTGGAAGGAGCAACAGGAATAAAGAGTACTGGGCTATTGGTACAATTCTTGGTAATGTGGAAGAGCAGAGAGATCTTGGTGTCCGTGCACATAGATCCCTGAAAGTTGCCACCCAGGTTGATAGGGTTATTAAGGCATACGGTGTGTTAGCATTTATTGGTAGAGGCATTGATTTCTGGAGCCAGGAGGTCATGCTGTAGCTGTATTAAACTCTGGTGTGGCTGCAATTGAAGTATTGCATACAATTCTGGTCACCGCATTGTAGGAAGGATGTGGCAGCTTTGGAAAAGGTTCAGAAGAGATTAACTAGGATGTTTCCTGGTATGGAGAGAAGGTCTTATACGGAAAGGTTGGATTTGTTGGAGAGAAGAAGGTTGAGAGGTGACTTAATTGAGACATATAAGATAATCAGAGGGTTAAATAGGTTGGTCAGTGAGAGCCTTGACATAGCTTTAAATTGAGAGGTGATAGATATGAGACAGATGTCAGAGGTAGTTTCTTTACTCAGAGAGCAATAAGGTCAAGTGAGTTCTGAGAAGATTTGAAGCTCAGGTTGAGGTTCTGGATGTAGGTTTGTTCTCTGGAAGGTTCGTTTTCAGGCGTTTCGTCACCATGCTAGGTAACATCATCATGAGCCTCTGGATGAAGCACTGGTGGCATGGCCTGGTTTCTATTTGTGTTTAGGTTTCCTTGGGTTGGTGATGTCATTTCACACGGTGATATCATTTCCTGCTTTTTTTCTCAGGGGTGGTAAATGGGATCCAAATCAGTGTGTTTGTTGATAGAGTTCCGGTTGGAATAACATGCTTTTAGGAATTCTTGGGTGTGTCTCTGTTTGCCTTGTCCTAGGAAGAAAATACCTGGCAAGAACTGTAACAAACACTACATTGGACAAATACTAGCCACCTGGATACATAAATATCAACTAGCCACAGGAAGACATGACCCACTCTCACCAGTGTTCTTACATACAGATGAGGAAGGACACCACTTTAATTAGGATAACACATCCATCCTCAGTCAAGCCAAACACAGACACGTGCGAGAATTCCTAGAAGCATGACATTCCAACCAGAACTCTGTCAACAAACACATTGACTTGGATCCCACTTATCACCCCCTGTGAAAAAGAACAGGAAATGACATTACTAACCCAAGGACACCTAAACACATTAATAGAAAGCGGGCCATGCCAACAGTGCTTCATCAGGTTACTCACTGATAATGTTACCGAGTATGGTGATGAAACATCTGAATATTAACCTTCCAGATCAGCGAGCAAACCTACATCCATTAGTTGGGACGTAGAACATGCTGCCTGCAACAGTAGTAGACTCACAAACTTTAAAGGCATTTACAGGGTCATTGGATAAACATTTGGATGAAAATAGAATAGTGTAGGATAGATAGGCTTCAGATTGGTTCCACAGGTTTGCACACATTGAGGGCCAATAGGCCAGCACTATGCTATAATGGTCTATATTCTATGTTCCTGTGTAGCTCAAACTATTGCGTCAAGTCCAGTTCATCCTATGGCAGTAACATCGCTCGCTCTGTGCCACCATGACTGATGTGCCACTGAAAATCCTCACCATTGCCAATAAACCCTTTTTCCCTGACAATTCCAATGCCTCTACAGCTGTCCGCCTTCCATTCTCTGGAAACCTGAAGTTGTCCTCATCTTTGCTCCTTTTTGTAATCCCAACTGTGCAGAAAGAGGCAATTCGTGCTATTGAGTCTTAGGAATTCTCCAAAGAACATCCCACCAAGTTCCCGTAACCCCGAATTAGCCATGGTTAATCCATCTAGCCTGCACATCCCTGGACATTACGGACAATTTAACACCTAAAATGCACATCTTTGGACTGTGGGAAGAATCCGGAGCACCCAGTGGAAGCCCACATAAGCATAGGAAAACATGCAAAGTATACACAGACAATCACTCAAAACTGAAATCAAACCCAAGTCCCTGGCATTGTGAGACAGCAGTGCTGCTAACCGCTGTGCCGCCTAGGTGAAACCCAGTGCTTGCAGATCACTGCAATTTCCAAATTCTCCAATTTGTCACCCTCAAACCCCCTCGTCTCTGAGATGTCCTCTGGACCCACAACCCACTGAGATCTCTGCAATCCCTCAATTCTTGATTTTTGGACATTCCCCCAATTTCCACTGCTTCACCAGCCTGTGTCTCTGGTATCCTGCGCCAGAGAGCCCTGGAACTCCTCTTCTGTGTTTGTGCGAATCCACTTGCCTCTGCTGCTTTCAGACACTCCTCAAAACTCCTCTTTGATCAGCATTTAATTGAGCATGACTAAATCCAAATGAAAGTACAGGAAAAACTTCTTCCTCGAGAGAGTGGTTAGAATGTGGAACTTATTCTCATGGTGAATGAACATAATGAAGAATGAAGATGCATTTAACAGAAAACTTAGTGTGGTAATAAAGGAGCAAAAGCAGTGAAGGAAGGCTGAGAGGAAAAAGGTTAGAACAAGCTTCTTGTAGTGAATGATTACCATCACTGTCCAGATGGGCTAAATGGCCTTTTTTTTTGTTGTAAACCTCAATGGAATTGATTGGCAGTTGTTTTAATTGGCTGTCTTAATGTCATACAAGTGCTTGACGTCAATAATTTGTTGATTAAAACACCATTGGACAGTTCTACAAAGGTAAAAGTGCTAAATAAATGCATGCTTTTGTTGTTGATTCAACATTAAACTGTCGCCTTCCTGCTTCCATCTGTTAAGATAAGATAATCAGACAGACTGAGGGTCCAGCAGAGAACTCCAATGTGAGTTGTTTCAGCTGGATGGTATTGCCAAATGGTACAAAGATGGGGTGGTGAAAAAGGAGAGAATCTCCATTTGGTGGGAGGGAATATTCAGGTCACTACGGGTGCAGAATGCTCAGACGACAGACTTGGGAGAATACCTCCGTGATGTCCAGAGTGACAGCGTTTTATTCAGAGTGCGTGTGGAAGGTAACAGAGGTGGGGTGGAATGCTCTCACTGCCATGAATTAAAAACAAATTTTCTAGTCTCAATCCTTATATCAAGTCCTGCTCACTGTTCATCCACTTTTCTTATTGACATATATTGATTCAGTCTGACAACACATTGAGTTGAAAATTCTCATCCTTTTTTACAATTCTCCCCAAGCCATACTGCTTCAAATCTTTTTACCTCCCCTCCAGCCCTACCTCGCTCCAAGGTTTCTGTGCAGACTACATCTATTTACAAAATATTTCAATGACTTGGAGGAAGGTTGTGAATGTGTTGTAGCAGATAACACAAAATAGGTGGAAAAGCAAGTTGCAAGAGGGATCCATATAGTTTACAAAGAGATATTAAGAGGTTATGTGAGTGGACAAAGAGTTTGCAATTGGAGTATAATGTGGGAAAATGTGAAGTTATTATTTATGGAAGGAAGAATAAAAATACAGAATATTATTTAAATGGAGAAAAAGTTCAGAAAACTAGCATGCTGGTACAGCAGTTAATTTAACAAGGCTAATGGTTTGTTGGCCCTTATTTCAAAGGTGTTGGAGTATAAGAATAGAGAAGTCTTACTGGAACTGTATGAGGTGCTGGTGAGACCACATCTGGAGTTCTCTGAGTAGTTTTGTTCACTTATTTAAAAAAAGATATTATATCATTGGAAGCAATTCAGAGAAGGTTCATCCGGATGATTCGGGTACAGGGAGATTGTCTAATGAGCATTGTTGGCATTCAGAAGATTAAGAGGCGACCTCACTGCAGAGTGTATTTGAAGGGCCAAGTGGCCTACACCTTTTCCAATTTCCCATGACTTTATGGTCTGTTCTCATATTGTCATGTGGGTCCTGGCATCAGTTAGTGTTTGATTATTCATCTTGGGGCAGCTGTACAAAGCTGAAGATGCTAAATAGAAGCAGGTTGTTGGTATTGTTGAGATGCCCATTAAATTGAGCCTCCCTGGTTCTATCTGCAGAACTGCCGCTTAAGATAATCAGACGGAGTAAGGGTCCGGCAGAGCACAAATATCTGACCTCTGAGGACTTTACACTTCAATGCGAGCTGTCTCGGTCGGATGGTGTTGCCAAATGGTACAAGGACGGGGAGAAGGTGGTGGAAAACAAGAGGATCTCCATCAGAAAGGAGGGAATGTTCCAGTCGCTACGGGTTCTGGATGCTGATACAACAGACACTGGAGAATACCTCTGTGATGTCCAGAGTGACAGCATTGTATTCAAAGTGTGTGTGGAAGGTAATAAAGCTTGGGCTCAGTGCCCTCCACTGTCAGAGCTTGATCCTGACCATTCTCAAAGTCTGGGTGCTGCTTGACCCTGAGCTCAGTTTCCAATTCCTTTTCCTTTCCATCACAAAGACACTGACCTCGGTCTGTGTAATATCGCCTGACTCTAGGGTCCTTCCTTAACCTGACTGTGACTGACAGCACACTATGTGCCTCTGTCTCTTCCAAATGCAACTATACCAATGTTGTCCTCTTGATTTCTCACTGGCCATCTTTCATATTGTTCAGTTCATCCAATATTGTTCTGTCTGTATCTAAATGCCAATTCCTGGTCACATTTTCTTATTGACCGACATTGACTCATAATCCGAAAACACATTGAATTTAAAATTCCCATCCTTGCTTTTAAATCGCTCTTTGATACCTCGCCGATCATGATTTCTTTACTCTCATAGGAACATAGGAATCAGGAGTGGAAGTAGGCAATTCAGCCATTCGAGCCTGTTTCAAGCAAGTTTTGGAAAATATAGGGGGTGACGGATTCTCAGGGGAACGTAGCACGAACAGCCAAGTTTCTGGCATTGAGACTGGCTCTAATGCAACGAGGGGTACGTTGGGTTCCAAGAGATCAGTTATGTTAGGGGATTCTCTAGTCCAAGGTACAGACAGACATTTCTGTGGCCAGCAGCGAAAAAACAGAATGGTGTGTTGCTTCCCTGGTCCCAGGATCAAGGATGTCTCAGAGAGTGCAGAATGTTCTCAAGGGGGAGAGGGGCCAGCAAGAGGTCATTGTCCACATTGGGATCAACGACATAGGAAGGGAAAAGGTTGAGATTCTGAAGGGAGATTACAGAGAGTTAAGCAGGAATTTAAAAAGGAGGTTCCCAAAAAAAGTAATATCTGGATTACTCCCGCTGCTACGAGCGAGTGAGGGCAGAAATAGGAGGATAGAGCAGTTGAATGCATGGCTGAGCAGCTGGTGTATGGGAGAAGGATTCACATTTTTGGATCATTGGAATCTCTTTTGGGGTAGAAGTGACCAGTACTAAGAAGGACGGATTGCAACTAAATTGGAAGGGGGACTAATATACTGGCAGGGAGATTTGCTAGAGCTGCTCGGGAGGATTTAAACTAATAAGGTGGGTAGGTGGGACCCAGGGAGATAGTGAGGAAAGAGAACAATTCTGAGACTGTCACTGTTGAGAACAGAAGCGAGTCAAACAGCCAGGGCAGGCAGGGACAAGGTAAGACAAATAAATTAACTACATTTATATCAATGCAAGGGGCCTAACAGGGAAGGCAGATGAACTCAGGGCATGGTTAGGAACATAGGACTGGGATATCATAGCAATTCCAAAAACATGGCTCAGGGATGGGCAGCTTAATGTTCCAGGTTGCAAATGCTACAGGAAGGAGAGAAAGGGCGGCAAGAGAGTCGGGGGGGAATGGCATTTTTAATAAGGGATAGCATTACAGCTGTACTGAGGGAGGATATTCCTGGAAATACATCCAGAGAAGTTATTTGGGTGGATCTGAGAAATAAAAAAGGGATGATCACCTTATTAGAATTGTATTATAGAACTCCTCATAGTCAGAGGAAAATTGAAAAACAAACATGTATGGAGATATCAGTTATCTGTAAGAATAATAGGGTGGTTATGGTAGGGGATTTTAACTTTCCAAACATAGACTGGGACTGCCATAGTGTTAAGGGTTTACATGGAGAAGAATTTGTTAAGTGTGTACAAGAAAATTTTCTGATTCAGTATGTGGATGAACACTTAATGGTAAGGTCCCAGGGAGTGTTGCTGATCAAAGAGACCTTGGAGTGCAGGTTCATTGCTCTCTGAAAGTGGAGTCGCAGGTAGATAGGACAGTGAAGAAGGCGTTTGGTATGCTTTCTTTTATTGGTCATTGTTGAGTACAGAAGTTGGGAGGTCATGTTGCGGCTGTATAGGGCATTGGTTAGGCCATTGGAATATTGCGTACAATACTGGTCTCCTTCCTATCGGAAAGATGTTGTGAAACTGGAAATGGTTCAGAAAAGATTTACAAGGATGTTACCAGGTTGGAGAATTTGAGCTATAGGGAGAGGCTGAACAGACTAGGACTGTTTTCCCTGGAGCATCGGAGGCTGAGGGTGACCTTATAGAGGTTTACAAAATTATGAGGGGCATGGATAGGATAAATAGATAAAGTCTTTTCCCTGGGATGGGGGAGTCCAGAACTAGAGGGCCTAGGTTTAGGGTGAGAGGGGAAAGATATAAAAGAGACTTGAGGGGCAACTTTTTCACACAGAGAGTGGTACGGGTATGGAATGAGCTGCCAGAGGAAGTGGTGGAGGCTGGTACAATTGCAACATTTAAAAGACATTTGAATGGGTATATGAATAGGAAGGGTTTGGAGGGATGTGGGCCAGTAGGGGTCTCTTTCCATGCTGTACATCTCTATGACTCTATGTTCCTCCATTTAACATGATCATGGCTGATCTTATCCTCATCTCAACTTCAGTCTCCTTCCTGCTCCGCATCACCCTTTTTCCCACCTTTCATCAGAAACATTCTTATTCTTTTCTCGAATCTGATGATTGATTCTGCCTCCACTGCACTCTTGGGCAGTGAGTTCCACACATTCACAACCCTCTCAGAGAGGTAGTTTCTCCTCATCTCAGCTTTGAACATATCTTCTCCCACTTCATGTCTATGACTTATTGTTCAAGGCTGTCCTATAAAGGGAAACGTCTGTTCACTGTTCACTTGAGCATTTTATATACCTCAATCAGATCCCCTCTCATTCTTCTGAACTCCAATGAGTACAAGCCCGAGCTATTTAACTGCCTGTCATTTGATAGCCCTTTCAGCCCTGGAATCAACATGGTGAATCTCCTCTGAACTGTCTCCAGGAACACCACATCCATCCTCAAGTAGGGTGACCACAACTGGACAAAGTATGCCAGGTATGGTCTCACCAAAATCTTATGTAGTTTTAGAAATACTACTTTTATAATCCAGCCCTTTGCAATAAATGCCAGGATTCCATTTTATATGTGCTATTATATTGCAGGGGAACATCACTCCTGTTCATGACTCCACCCCCATTCCCCTTACCACCATGACCAATCCAGTTACAGGCCCCGCCCCCACTCCCAGCACCTCACCTACCCCAGGTCCTAACTCCCTGCCCTGCCAAGTTTTCATCATCCCCTCTGACCTCTCCCTCACTGAGGATGAACGATCAGTCCTCAGCAAAAGCCTTACTTTTATTCCCCTCCGTCCACACATCAATGAATTTAATATGCATCATGACGTCAAGCACTTGTTCCGCCGCCTCCGCCTCTGAGCTTACATTTTCAGTCGGGACTCCCATCCACCTTCCGAGAACCCCTTTACATTGCCTCCAACAAACTCCATCCACCTGGACACCCTGTGCTGGCATATTACCTGCCCTCGATCACTTCATTTCCAACTGCTGCCGAGACATTAATCGCCTCAACCTGTCCAACGCCCTCCCCCACTCCAACCTTTCACCCTCACAACACGCAGCCCTCCATTCCCTCTGCTCCAATCTCCAAACTCACCATCAAACCAGCGGATATAGTGGGTGCAGTGATAGTTTGGTGCACTGACCTTTACACCACTGAAGCCAGATGCCAACTCGAAGACACCTCCTCCTACTGCCCCCTCGACCATGACCTCACCCCCCCCATCACCAAACCATCATCTTCCAGACCATACACAATCTCATCATCTCAGGAGATCTCCCACCCACAGCTTCCAACCTTGTAGTCCGGGAACCCCGCACCGCCCGATTCTACCTCCTTCCCAACATCCACAAGCCAGTCCAATCAATCCATGCCTGCCATAATCCAAAACTAAAGTAGTCCCACCTGCCTGTGTTTGGTTTATATCCCTCCAAACCTTTATTATTCAAATACATATATAGAATGTCTTTTAAACATTCTAAATGTACCCACATTCACTACTTCGTCTGGAAGTTCACTCCACACAAGCGACACTGTACCTAAAAATGTTGCCCCTTATGGGGTCATTTCTAAATCTTTCTTGTCTTGAAATCCCCCACCATAGTGAAAAGGCACCTACCATTGGATTGAGAGTGCAGTTCACATTTTGCAGAATATTTTGTCTTTTGGTATATCTGTCTCTTCTGCACTGCCCCCCAAATGCAGCATAATGAGGCCTCTGCCTGACATTGATATTTCTTGGGCAAATTGGGTCTGAAGGTAATATCTATCCACCCACCTCCACCCCCTTCCCCACTAACTATTGCCACCTGCTGTTTGATGGTCTGCTACCTTAAAAGCATGTAAATTAGGAAATTTGGCCCCTTGATTCTGCTCCTACACACAATGAGATTGTGGCTGATCTGATTACTCCCCATTCTCAACAAACCCTTTTATTGACATCACATGTGACATCACATCCCTTTTATTATCAAGAATTTATTGACCCCACCTAAATAACATTTGAAAACTCTACTTCTAATGCCATTTACAAAGTCGTGACCCTCTGTAAGAGAAAAAAAACATGTCTTCTGTTTTGTCTTAAATTGTCAATTACATATTGTTGAACAGTGACCCCAAGTTTCAGATTCTCTGATGAGGGGAAACATCCTCTTCACATCCATTCCAATACCCCTCAGGATCCCAAATGTTTCAATCAAGTCACCTCTTACTCTTCTAAATTCCTGGAGATGTGAATATACAAATGAGGACTATGAGTTGGCCACTAAGCCTATCAAGCATTCGCTGTCATTTAACAAGGTTATGGGTATTCTAATTACAATTTCAAACCTCTTCCCACCTATCCTGATAACCTTTCACCCCCTTGCTTATCTAGAATCTATCTACCTCTGCCTTAAATTATTTAAGAACTCTGCTTTCACCATCTTTTTAGGAAAAACATTCCATATATTCATGACCTTCAAGAATGAGAGATTTCCTTAAAATGTAAGACCATAAGAAATAGGAACAGGAGTAGGCCATTCGGACCGTTGAGCCTGTCCTGCCATTCAGTAGGATGATAGCTGACCTGACATCCACTTACCTGTCCTTTCCGATAACCCTCGATTGCTCAACTGTTCAAGAATCTATCCATCTCAAGTCGAAATATGCACAAGGTCTCTGCCATCGCAGCTCACTGTGGCAAGGAGCTTCAAAGACTCATGAACCTCACAGATGGCAGATTTCTTTCTGTGAAGGGCATCAGTGAATCCAATGGGTATTTACGACGATTGACAAATATATCGCTCGTCCTTCAGTCTTGCTGGGTCAAAATCCTGGCATTCCCTCCCAAGGAACACTGTGGGTCAACCTATAGCAAACGGACTGCAGCAGTTCAAGATGGCAGTTCACTATCACATTAGAAAATAAAACATAGATCAGTACAGCGCAGAACAGGTCCTTCAGCCCTCGATGTTGCGCTGACCTATGAGCTGATCTAAGCTCATCCCTCTATATCATCCCATCATCATCCGTGTGCTTATCCAAGGATTGTTTAAATCTCTCTCATGTGGCTGAGTTAATTACATTGGCAAGTAGGGCATTCCACGCCCTTACCACTCTCTGAGTAAAGAACCTGCCTCTGACATCTGTCTTAATTCTATCACCCCTCAATTTGTAGTTATGCCCCCTCGTACAAGCTGACATCATCATCCTAGGAAAAAGACTTTCATTGTCTACCCTATCTAATTCTCTGATCATCATGTATGTCTCTATCAAATCTCCTCTTAGCCTTCTTTCCAATGAGAACAGACCCAAGTCTTTCAGCCTTTCATCGTAATAGCTTCCCTCCAGACCAGGAAACATCCTGGTAAATCTCCTCTGCATCTTTTCCAATGCTTCCACATCCTTCCTGTAATGGGGTGACCAGAACTGTACACAATATTCCAAGTGCGGCCGCATTAGCCTTTTGTACAATTGCAGCATGACATTACGACTCTGTAACTCAATCCTTCTACCAGTAAAACCTAACACACCGCATGCCTACTTAACAGCATTATCAACCTGGGTGGCAACTTTCAGGGATCTATGTACACTGACTCCAAGATTCCTCTGCACATCTACACTACCAAGATTATTTCCATTGACCCAGTACTCTGCCTTCCTGTTATTCTTCCTAAAGTGAATCACCTCACATTTATCTGCATTGAACTCCTTTTGCCACCTCTCAGCCCAATTCTGCAGATTATCCGAGTCCCCCTGCAACGTGCAACATTCTTCTACATTGTCCACTACTCCACTGACTTCAGTGTCATCTGCAAACTTACTAACCCATCCACCTACACCTGTGTCTAAGTCATTTAAAAAAATGACAAATAGCACTGGTCCCAAAACAGATCCTTGTGGCAACCACAAGTAACCAGACTCCAGGCTGAATATTTTCCATCAACCACCACTCGCTGCCTTCTTTTAGAAAGCCAGTTTCTAATCCAAACTGCTAAATCACCCTCAATCCCATGCCTCTGCATTCTTTCCAATAGCCTACCATGTGGAACCTTATCAAAGGCTTTATTAAAGTCCATGTATAGCATGTCAACTGCCCTACACTCATCCACATGTTTGGTACCTTCTCAAAAAACTCAGTGAGGTTTGTAAGATATGACCTACCCTTGACAAAATCATGTTGACTATCTGGAATCAAATTGTTACTTGCTAGATGATTATAAATCCTATCTCTTATAATCCTTTCCAAAACTTTTCCTACAACAGAAGTAAGGCTCACTGGTCTATAATTACCTGGGTCATCCCTACTATCCTTCTTGAACAAGGGCACAACATTTGCAATCCTCCAGTCCTCTGGTACTAAACCAGTAGACAATGGCAACTTAAAGATCAAAGCCAAAGGCTCCACTATCTCCTCCCTAACTTCCCCAAGAATCTTCGAATAAAACCCATCTGGCCAGGGGACTTGTCAACTTTCACTCTTTCTAGAATTGATAACACCTCTCCCTTATTAACCTTGATCCTTTCTAGACTAATATCTCATATCTCATTGTTCTCTACAATATTCTCCTTTTCCTAAGTGAAAATGGATGAGAAATAATTGTTTAGCTCCTCTCCGATCTCCACAGGGTCCACACACAACTTCCCACTTCTGTTTTGACTGGCCCTATTCCTACCTTAGTCATCCTTTTATTCCTCACATACCTGTAGAAAGCTTTAGGGTTCTCCTTTATTCTACCTGCTAAAGATTGTTCATGTCCTCTCTTTACTCTTCTCAACTCTCTCTTTAAATCCTTCTGAGCTAATCTGTAACTCTCCATCGCCTCATCTGAACTATCTCGTGTCATCGTCACATGAGCCTCCTTCGTCCGTTTAACAAGATGCAATTTCTGTAGTAAATCATGCTTCCCTTACTTTATCACTTCTTCCCTGTCTGACAGGGATATACCTATCAAGGACATGCAATATCTGTTCCTTAAACCAGCTCCACATTTTAATTGTCCCCATCCCCTGCATTTTGCTACCCCATTCTCTGCATCCTAAGTCTTGCCTAATCGCATTATAATTGCCCTTGCCCCATCGATAATTCTTGCCCTGTGGCACATACCTATTCCTTTCCATCGCTAAACTAAACGTAACTGAATTATGGTCACTCTGTCCAAAGTGCTCGCCTACCACTAAATCAAACATCTGGCCTGGTTCATTACCAAGCACCAGATCAAGTGTGGCTTTCCCTCTTGTTGGTCCTTCGACATACTGTATCAGAAAACCCTCCTGCACACTTTGGACAAAAACTGATCCATCCAACTTACTAGAGTGAAAGCATTTCCAGTCAATGTTGGGGAAGTTAAAGTCCCCCATAATGACCATCCTGTTCCTTTCACTCCTACGCAGAGTCATTTTGCCAATCCTTTCCTCCACCTGCCTGGAACTCTGCAGAAGTTTACAAAAAACTACCTGCAGTATGACCTCTCCTCTCCTGTTTCTAACCTCAGCCCTTACTACCTCAGTAGACGTGACCTCATCAAAAGTTCTCTCGTTATTCTGTCTTTGACTAACAAGGCCACACCTCCCCCTCTTTTACCGCATTGCCTGTTCTTAATGCAAGATCTAAACCCTGGAACCTGCAACATCTATTCCTCGCCCTGCTGTATCCATGTCTCCAAAATGGCCACAACATCGAAGTCCCAGGTATCTATCCATGCTGCAAGCTCACCTACCTTATTTTAAATACTTTTGATGTTGAAGTAGACACACTTCAAACCAGTTTGCTGTCTGCCAGCACATTCCTGTGACCATGAAATCCTGTCCCTGCCCTCCCTGCTCTCATCCTCCTGTGCACTGGAACTATACCTCAGGTTCCCGTCCCCCACTGAGCATTCTTCAGGGCAGTTTGGGTTGGGCAATAAATACTGGCAAACCAGCAAAGCCCATGTCCCATGACAGGTTTTTACAAATGGTTAAATGGTCATTAGTAGTTGAACTTTTTATTCTGATAATGGTGGGAATTGAACCCTTGTCCCCGGAGCATTAGGTTGGGTTTCTGGATTCTGGATCAGTGGTGCTGGAAGAGCACAGCAGTTCAGGCAGCATCCATTGTGCAGCAAAATCGATGTTTCGGGCAAAAGCCCTTCATCAGGAATAAAGGCAGTGAGCCTGAAGCGTGGAGAGATAAGCTAGGGGATGGTGGGGGTGGGGAGAGAGTAGCATAGAGTACAATGGGTGAGTGGGGGAGGAGATGAAGGTGATAGGTCAGGGAGGAGAGGGTGGAGTGGATAGGTGGAAAAGGAGCTAGGCAGGTCGGACAAGTCCAGACAAGTCACGGGGACAGTGCTGAGCTGGAAGTTTGAAACTAGGGTGAGGTGGGGGGAGGGGAAATGAGGAAACTGTTGAAGTCCACATTGATGCCCTGGGGTTGACGTGTTCCAAGGCGGAAGATGAGACGTTCTTCTTCCAGGCGTCTGGTGGTGAGGGAGCGCCGGTGAAGGAGGCCCAGGACCTCCATGTCCTCGGCAGAGTGAGAGGGGGAGTTGAAATGTTGGGCCACGGGGCAGTGTGGTTGATTGGTGCCGGTGTCTCGGAGATGTTCCCTAAAGCGCTCTGCTAAGAGGCGCCCAGTCTTTACAATGTAGAGGAGACCGCATCGGGAGCAACGGATACAATAAATGATATTAGTGGATGTGCAGGTAAAACTTTGATGGATGTAGAAGGCTCCTTTAGGGCCTTGGATAGAGGTGAGGGAGGAGGTGTGGGCACAGGTTTTACAGTTCCTGTGATGGCAGGTCTCCTCTACATTGGGGAGACTGGGCGCCTCCTAGCAGAGCGTTATAGGGCCCGATGCGGTCTCCTCTAAATTGGGGAGACTGGGCGCCTCCCAGCAGAGTGCTTTAGGGAACATCTCCAAGACACCCGCACCAATCAACCACACCACCCCATGGCCCAACATTTCAACTCCCCCTCCCACTCTGCCGAGGACATGGAGGACCTGGGCCTCCTTCACCGCCGCTCCCTCACCACCAGACGCCTGGAGGAAGTACGCCTCATCTTCCGCCTTGGAACACTTCAACCCCAGGGCATCAATGTGGACTACAACAGCTTCCTCATTTCCCCTTCCACCACCTCACCCTAGTTTCAAACTTCCAGCTCAGCACTGTCCCCGTGACTTGTCCGGACTTGTCCGACCTGCCTAGCTCCTTTTCCACCTATCCACTCCACCCTCTCCTCTCTGACCTATCGCGTTCATTCCCTCCCCCACTCGCCCATTGTACTCTTTGCTACTCTCTCCCCACCCCCACCCTCCCCTACCTTATCTCTCCACGCATCAGGCTCACTGCCTTTATTCCTGATAAAGGGCTTTTGCCCGAAACGTCGATTTTGCTGCTCATTGGATGCTGCCTGAACTGCTCTGTCTTCCAGCACCACTGATCCAGAATCTGGTTTTCAGCATCTGCACTCATTGTTTTTACCTTTCTGGATTACTAGTCTAGCTAAGCAGCCTGCCATTGTTGGCAGTCTGGCCTTCATGTGACCTCAGTCCCACAGCAATGTGGTTGATATGTAACTTTCCTCTGGTTAATTAGAGATTAACGAATAATGCTACCCACATCTCATCAAAGAATAAAATAAAATCTTAATCTTTAACTTGTATTATAAATTTTTCCTCCCTATTAATTTTTTAGTGATTGTAGTCTTCTGACTGACCTCCATCTTTGCTCAATTACATGCTATTCTTTAAGTTTGATAATGCTTCTAACAGTTTTGGTCCACAAAGTTTGTGGTTCCTCCCCTTGGAAATTTGCTTTCTCAATGGAATGTATCAGTTCTGCATATTTTGAAATATCCCCATAAATGTCTGCTGCTGTATCTCTATTAATTTATCCTGTAATTTAATTTGCTTGTTCACTTTAGCCAAGTCTGCTTCCATATGTTAATAATTGTCCTTATTTAAATTTAAAATGCTAGTCTTGGACTGACTCCTCTCTCCCTCAAAATAACATGTGAAATTCAATCAAATTCTGATCAATTCTATCTGGGGTGCTTTCATTATGGGCTGCATTGTCTCATTGCCCAATACCAGGTCAAGTGTACCTGCCCTCTATTCAGCTCTAAAGCCTGCTGTTTGATTAAAAACTACCTAAAAACGTTCCATGAACTTCCCATTTACTTTTACCCATGTGTATTTTCCAGTCCATGTGTAAATTAAAATCCTTTATGATCACTGCTAAAGCCGCCAGTGTTTTTTTCTAAATATGGACCTGACTAGGTGCCTGGACATGATTCCCACAAGAGATTACTTACCTTTGGCATTTCTCATCTGTACTCAAACCATTTCTACATCCTGGTTTTCATACCTAACTTCATCCCTTTCTGCTGTACATTAATAAAATTGAGGTACTCTGCCGTTTTTCTCCAGCTTCCTCTCCTTCCCAACTATTGTACTTCATACCAGAAACATGATAATTTTACAGTTCTCATTGTTGTTTTCAAATCTTTCAAATATCTAACTCAACTTATCTCTGTAATCTCCTCCAGACTGGCATCCCTGCAACATATGTATGGCTTTCAAAATGTGGTTTCTTGCTGATCCCTGATTTATACCATCTAACCCTTCTGATGACTGGGGCATAACCTCTGGAATTCCCTTCCTGAATTTCTGTGTTTCGATCATCCTTTAACAAAGCCCAATTCTTTGACAAGATATTTTTCATTCGTTTATGGAAGTGGGCAACACTGGCTACACCAGCATTTATTATCCATACCTAGTTGCCCTGAGGGAGTTTAAGAGTCAATTCCAGTCTGGAGTCATATAGAGTCATAGAGATGTACAGCATGGAAACAGACCCTTTGGTTTAACCCGTCCATGCCGACCAGATATCCCAACCCAATCTAGTCCCACCTGCCAGCACCCAGCACATATCCCTCCAAACCCTTCCAATCCTTCCATATACCCATCCAAATGCCTCTTAAATGTTGCAATTGTACCAGCCTCCACCACATCCTGGCAGCTCATTCCATACACGTACCACTCTCTGCGTGAAAAAGTTGCCCCTTAGGTCTCTTTTATATCTTTCCCCTCTGACCCTAAACCTATATCCTCTAGTTCTGGACTCCCCAACCCCAGGGAAAAGACTTTGTCTATTTATCCTATCCATGCCCCTCGTAATTGTGTAAACCTCTATAATATCACCCCTCAGCCTCCGACGCTGCAGGGAAAACAGCCCCAGCCTGTTCAGCCTCTCCCTGTAGCTCAGATACTCCAACCCTGGCAACATCTTTGTAAATCTTTTCTTAACTCTTTCAAGTTTCACAACATCTTTCCGTTAGGAAGGAGACCAGAATTGCATGCAATATTCCAACAGGACCAGGTACGTACAGCAGATTTCCTTCCCTAAAGGACATTAGTGAACCAAATGTTTTTTTCTTCCCCACCAACAATCAATAACACTTTCATGGTCATAATTAGACTCTTAATTCCAGGATTTATTGAATTTGAATTGAACCATTTGCCCTGTCGGGATTCAAATCCAGGGTCCCCAGAATATTATCTAGGTCTCTGGATTAATATCTAGTGATATACACCACGGCATCACCTCCCCTGGTTAATTTATTGGTCATCAATAAAGGCAGTCATAAATGTAGAGAAGCTTCTTACACAGAAAATGATGAGAATATGGAGATCTCTCCTTCATGGAGTGAATGAAATGACTACTACTGATACATTTATGGGGAACCTATAGGTGAGCAAAGAATTGATGGTGGTGCAGAAAGGGTGAGATGTAAAGGTATGGGAAGAAGTTCTTTTAGTGAACTAGACCCACGGAAATCACAATAGCCTATTTCTGAGTTGTAAACATCTCTGTAACTATATGTAAAGGTATTGATCATCTGTCCTAAAATGTTCACGTCTTGTGTTAAGTTGAGTTTGATTGCACATCTTGAGATAGCTTTACAAAGGTGGAGGTGCTATATAAATGCATGTTCTTGTATAGAGTCACCATTAAACTGATAACTCCATGGTTCTTTCTACAGAGCCACCGATTAAGATAATTAGACAGACAGAGGGTCCAACAGAGCACAACTACCTGACCTCCGAGGTCATTACACTCCAGTGTGAGCTATCTCGGCAGGATGGTGTTGCCAAATGGTACAAGGATGGGGAGAAGATGGTGGAAAATGAGAGGATCTTCATTGGGAATGAGGGAACATTCCGATCACTGCGGGTACTAGATGCTCGGACTACAGACTCGGGAGAGTACCTCTGTGATGTCCAGAGTGACAGCGTTGTATTCGGAGTATGTGTGCAAGGTAACAAAGCTTGGATTCAGTGCTCTCGCCTGTCCAAGCTTGACCCTGACCATCCCCAAGGTCAGGGTCCTGCTTGACCCTGAGCTCAGCTTCCAATTCCTTCTCTCCATAACAAGGACATTGATTTCTTTCTGTATAATATCGGTTACTGACACCATTCTGCATGTCTCTGACACCTCCAAACCACCCTTGGTTTCTCATCTTCTGTCCTTCATAATCTTCAGCTCATCCAATACTCTCTGCTCTGTATCTAAATTGCACTAAGTGTATTCACCAATCAGTTACTGTGCTCAGCAACTTACTTTATCAAGAGATTGAATACCCAAACAGCCCAGTGATCATGAAGCAATGTTTCTATATTCTCCTGGCATCAGGCCTTTACAAAGATAAAGTTAAATTGAGAGTAAAACCAGGAAAATGCAGTATTAACATTGGATTCAGGCTATAGTTCATCTTGGTTGAGGAATCTTTTGTGTCTCTGTCTGTCTGTCTGACTCTGTCCCTGAATGAGGCCCCTGCCTGACATTGGTATACCTCTGTTCAAACCAGATCTGTAGGTACTATCTGGCTCCCTTGCTACCCTTCCTCACCATTGCCACCTGCTGTTGGAGGCTCCAGTCCTTATAAGCATGTAAGTTATGAGTAAGCCACTCAACCCTTGGGTCTGCTACTTTAGAACATAGAACAGTACAGCACAGAACAGGCCCTTCAGCCCATGATGTTGTGCTGACCACTGATCCTCGTGTATGCACACTCAAATTTCTGTGACCATATGCATGTCCAGTAGTCTCTTAAACGTCTCCAATGACCTTGCTTCCACAACTGCTGCTGGCAACGCATTCCATGCTCTCACAACTCTCTGTGTAAAGAACACGCCTCTGACATCCTCTCTATACTTTCCTCCAACCAGCTTAAAACTATGACCCCCTTCTGTTAGTCATTTCTGCCCTGGGAAATAGTCTCTGGCTATTGACTCTATCTATGCCTCTCATTATCTTGTATACCTCAATTAGGTCCCCTCTCCTCCTCCTTTCCTCCAATGAAAAAAGTCCGAGCTCAGTCAACCTCTCTTCATAAGATAAGCCCTCCAGTCCAGGCAGCATCCTGGTAAACCTCCTCTGAACCCTCTCCAAAGCATCCACATCTTTCCTATAATAGGGCGACCAGAACTGGAATTAATTTAGTCCACCTGAAAAATATTTGAAGACTCTGCTTCCCTTGCTATTTTGGGAACAGAGTTCCACTGTCTCATAACCCTCTGTGAGAAAATAACTTTTTCAGCCCCATTACTGTGGGTTTGGAGTCAAATGTAGGCCAGATCAGGTAAAGAGCAATATTGAACCAGATCGGTTTTTCCTGACAATTAACAATGGTATCATGATCATCAATAAACTTAATTCCAGGGTTTTATTGAATTCAGATTCCAACATCTGCCATGGTACTATCCAGTCCCAGGACCCCAGGATATTACCTGGGTTAGTAATCTGGTGATTGCACCACCATGCTCCTTGTTATCTTACTGGTCATTAATAAAGTCAGTTATGAATATATAGAAGCTTCTTAACCAGCAAGTAGGGAGAATGTGGAACTCGCTCCCGCAGGGAGTGAATGAAATGATGAGTACACATAAGTTTATGGGGAACATATGGGTAGTGCAGAAAGGTTAAGATGTAAAGGTGTGGATTGTGAACCAACACCAACAGAGTCATGATGGACTGACTGGCCTATTTCGGTGGTGTAAACCTCTGTGTAATTGTATGTAAACGTATTGGTCACCTATCCTAATGTGTTCACATGTTAACTCAAATTTAATTGCATATCTGGAGCCAGCTCTGCAAAGTAAAGGTGGTAAATAAATGCACATTCTTGTTATTGATGCACCATTAAACCAACACCTGCCTGATTCTATCTGCAGAGCCACCGGTTAAGATAATCAGACAAACTGAGGGTCCAGCAGAGCACACGTACCTGACTTCAGAGAACATTATGCTCCAGTGTGAAGTGTCACGGCTGGATGGTGTTGCCAAATGGTACAAGGACGGGGAAAAAGTGGTGGAAAATGAGAGGATCTCCATTGGGAGGGAGGGACTTTTCCGATCACTGCGGGTACTGGATGCTCAGACAACTGACTCTGGAGAATACCTCTGTGATGTCCAGAGTGACCGCATTGTATTCAGAGTGCATGTGGAAGGTAATGAAACTTGATCTCAGTGCCCTCACTGTGATAAACTTGATACTGACCATTCCTAATCTTGGAATTCTGTTTGACCCTGAACTTAGCTTCCAATCCCTTCACCTTTCCTTGACAAAGACACTGACTTCTGTGTAATGTCACACACCTCCAGTCCTTCCTTAAACTGACTTAACCTGTGTTCCTCTGACACATTCTAACCTCCCTTTGGTTTCTCATCACCACCACGCCCTCCACCACCTCCATGATTTTCGCTTCCCCGGTCCCCAACGCCTTATCTTCACGATGGACATCCAGTCCCTGTACACCTCCATCCCCCATCACGAAGGACTCAAAGCCCTCCGCTTCTTCCTTTCCCGCCGCACCAACCAGTACCCTTCCACTGACACCCTCCTTCGACTGACTGAACTGGTCCTCACCCTGAATAACTTCTCTTTTCAATCCTCCCACTTCCTCCAAACTAAAGGAGTTGCCATGGGCACCTGCATGGGCCCCAGCTATGCCTGTCTCTTCTTAGGATATGTGGAACAGTCCATCTTCCGCAACTACACTGGCACCACCCCCCACCTTTTCCTCCGCTACATCGATGACTGTATCGGCGCTGCCTCGTGCTCCCACGAGGAGGTTGAACAGTTCATCAACTTTACCAACACCTTCCATCCCGACCTCAAATTCACCTGGACTGTCTCAGACTCCTCCCTCCCCTTCCTAGACCTTTCCATTTCTATCTCTGGCGACCGACTCAACACAGACATCTACTATAAACCGACTGACTCCCACAGCTACCTGGACTACACATCCTCCCATCCTGCCCCCTGTAAAAACTCCATCCCATATTCCCAATTCCTTCGTCTCTGCCGCATCTGCTCCCAGGAGGATCAGTTCCAACACCGTACAGCCCAGATGGCCTCCTTCTTCAAGGACCACAGATTCCCCCCAGACGTGATCGACGATGCCCTCCACCGCATCTACTCCACTTCCCGCTCCTCTGCCCTTGAGCCCCGCCCCTCCAACCGCCACCAGGACAGAACCCCACTGGTTCTCACCTACCACCCCACCAACCTCCGCATATAGCGTATCATCCGCCGTCATTTCCGCCACCACCAAACGGACCCCACCACCAGGGATATATTTCCCTCCCCTCCCCTATCAGCGTTCCGCAAAGACCACTCCCTTCGTGACTCCCTCGTCAGGTCCACACCCCCCACCAACCCAACCTCCACTCCCGGCACCTTTCCCTGCAACCGTAGGAAATGTAAAACTTGCGCCCACACCTCCTCCCTCACTTCCCTCCAAGACCCCAAGGGATCCTTCCATATCCGCCACAAGTTCACCTGCACCTCCACACACATCATCTATTGCATCCGCTGCACCCAATGTAGCCTCCTCTACATTGGGGAGACGGGCCGCCTACTTGCGGAACGCTTCAGAGAACACCTCTGGGACGCCCGGACCAACCAACCCAACCACCCCGTGGCTCAACACTTTAACTCTCCCTCCCACTCCACCGAGGACATGCAGGTCCTTGGACTCCTCCATCGGCGGAACATAACAACACGACGGCTGGAGGAGGAGCGCCTCATCTTCCGCCTGGGAATCCTCCAACCACAAGGAATGAACTCAGATTTCTCCAGTTTCATCATTTCCCCTCCCCCCACCTTGTCTCAGTCAGTTCCCTCAACTCAGCACCGCCCTCCTAACCTGCAATCTTCTTCCTGACCTCTCCACCCCCACCCCACTCCAACCTATCACCCTCACCTTGACCTCCTTCCACCTATCACATCTCCATCGCCCCTCCCCCAAGTCCCTCCTCCCTACCTTTTATCTTAGCCTGCCTGGCACATTCTCCTCATTCCTGATGAAGGGCTCTGGCCCGAAACGTCAAATTTCCTGTTCCTTGGATGCTGCCTAACCTGCTGTGCTTTAACCAGCAACACATTTTCAGCTCTTTCTCATCTTCTGTCTTCCATAATCTTCAGCTGATCCAATATTCTCCAATCTATATCCAAACTACATCAAGTCAATTCACCAAACAGCTCCTGTGCTTAGAAATTTATTATCTCAAAGGATTGAAGCACCCAGACAGCTCAAAGTTAATGGAATAGGTTTACTTTATTCCACTGGTATCAGACTTTTATAAAATTAAGACTAAAATAATGAAAACATTATATTTACATTGGATTGAGACTATAGATCACGTCTTGGCTGAGAAATCTTTAACAGTCAGCCTCATTTTCACTCTCTCTCTTTCGCTCTCTCCCACTCTTTTCCTGCCTCCCTCGCTCACAGAATGAGACCACTGTCCAATATCTATATGCCTTTATGAAAACAGGGAGTACGATATGGCTCCCCCGCTACCTTCCCTCACCATTGCAACCTGCTGTTGTAGGCTCCAATATTTTATAGCATGTAAATTAGGTGTAGGCCACTCAGCCCCTCAGGTCAGCTCCTCAATGCATGTGACTATGGCTGATCCAAGTACATCCCATTGCCACTGAGTTCTTTATAACATTTCATTCCCTTCCTTTGCAGCAGTAACTTTGTATTTCTCGTGTCTTCTATCTTCGTATGGTCTGCCTGTACTTCATGCAAAACAAAGCTTTTCACTGCACCTAGGCAAATATGACAATAATAAATCAAAAAAGCATGAAGAATTTATTTACCCTGCCTGAATAACAGTCCGAGTCTCTGCTTCCCTTGCCATTTTGGGGAGAGACTTCCACAGACTCATAACCCTGAGTAGGAAAAATAACATTTTCAGTCCATTTCTGTGGACCTGGAGCCACATGTGGGCCCAGACCAGGAAAAGACAGCAGATTTCCTTCCCTAAAAGACATTAGTGAACCAGATGGGATTTTTTGACAATCAACAGTAGTACATGGTCACTATTAGGCTGTTGATACCATATGTTTATTAGGTTTGAATTGCACCATCTGACATTTTGGGATTCGATCCCAGTGTCCCCGAACATTATCTGGGTATCTGCAGTTCTAATCAACTGCTCATATCATTAGTCCATTGCCTCCCAGGTTAATTTATTGGTCATTAATAGACAACCTTGAATACAAAGAAACATTTCACCCAGAAAATGGGAAGTATGTGGAACTCACTCTCTTAGGAAGTGGATGAACTGATGAGAACAGATGCATTTATGGGAAACCTATGGATGATCAATCCATGGTGATGTGGAAGGCTGAGATGCAAAAGTGTGGGACGATGTTCTTGTGATAAACTAACGTCAAAAGTTATGGATTGGCTGAATGGCCAGTTTCTGTGTCATAAACTTCTATGTATTTGTATCAAACCGATTACCTGTCCTGACATGTTCACACGTGTCAATTTTTGTTTGATTTCATGTCTCAGGATAGCTCTATGAAGATAAAGGTGCTAAATAAATGCACATTCTTGTTGAGCCACCTTTTAAGCTGACGTTTCCTTATTCTACCTGCAGAGCCACTGGTTAAGATAATCAGACACTTTGCATGTCCAGCAAAGCAGAAGTACCTGACCTCTGAGGACTTTGTGCTCCAATGTGAGCTATCTCGGCCAGATGTTGTTGCCAAATGGTACAAGAATGGGGAGAAGGTGGTAGAAAATGAGAGGATCTCTCTCAGAATGGAAGGAACGTTTCGGTCACTGCAAGTTCTGGAAGCTCAAGTGACAGACTCAGGAGAGTATCTCTGTGATGTCCAGAGTGATAGCATTGTATTCAGAGTGCACGTGGAAGGTAACAACGCTTAGGTTCAGTGCTGTCATCTGTCTGAGCTTGATCCTGACCAATCCCAAAGTTGGAGTGCTGCTTGACCCTGAACTCAGCTTCCAATCCCTTCCCCCCAACACAAAGAGTACGATCTCCGTCTGTGTAATATCACCTGTCTCTAGTCCTTCTTTAACCTGACTGTTACTGACAGCACGCTGTGCACCTCTGTCACTTCCAAACAATGTTGTACTCTTGGTTTCCCATGTCCATCTTCCATAATCTTGAGTTCAGCCAGTATTCTCCCATCTCTATCAAACTGCACCAAGTTTCTTACAATGTCTCCTGTGCTTAGAAACATATTTTGTTGAAGCAACCAGATGGCCCAAAGATTCATGAAGCAGTGTTTCTTTATTCTACTGACATCCGGTCTTTACAAACCTGAAATTAACTCAAAACTGAAACTAGGAAAGTGGATTATTTATGTTGGATTGAGACTCATCTTGGTTGAGGAATGTGTCTCTGTATCTCCCTGTCTGTCTGTCTCTGTACCTGAATAAGCCCTCTGCCTGACATTGATATGCCTTTGTGCAGATTGGATCTGTAAAGGATCTTTATGTATTGGGCCAATGCGCTGAGGAATTTGCAGATGGAGTTTAATTTGGATAAATGTGAGGTATTGCATTTTGGCAAGATGAACAAGGGCAAAACATATACAGTTAATGGTAGCAGAAAGACTGAGGCGTTCAGGAACCTAGTCCTTTAAAAATTGTGTCACAGTTAGACAGGATGGTTAAGAAGGCATTTAACATGCTTGCCTTCATTGCTCAGACCATTGAGTATAGGAGTTGAGATTGCACAGGATGTTGGTGAGGCCACTTTTGGAGTACTGTGTCCTGTTCTGGTCACCCTACACTGCGAAGGACATTATTAAATTGAAAAGGGTTCAGAGAGGTTTGTAAGGATGTTGTTGGCACTTGAGAGTTGAGTTATAATGAATGGGCTCGGACTTTTTTCACTGGAGTGTAGGAGGTTGAGGGGTGACCTGAAGGAAGTTAATAAAATCACGATGGGGGGCGGGCAGAGATAAAGTCAGTAGCAAAGGTCTTTTCCCTAAGATGGGGGGGTTCAAAACTAGAGGGCATATTTTTAAGGTGAGAGGAGAAAGATTTAGAAAGGACCTGAGGGGTAACCTTTTCACACAAAAGGTTGTTTGCCTGTGGATTGAATTGTAAGAAGAAGTGATAGATGCCGGTACAATTACAACATTTTAAAAAATTTGGACAACTACATGAATAGGAAATGTTAAAAGGGTATGAGGAAGTGAGTACTGCAGATGCTGGAGATCATAAGCCCTGATGAAGGGCTTATACCCGAAACATCAATTCTCCTGCTGCTCGGATGCTGCCTGACCAGCTGTGCTTTTCCAGCACCATAGATTTATGAGCCAAACACAGACAAGTGAGACGAGTTTAGTTTGGGAAACTTGGTCGGTATGGACTGGTTGGACCAAAGGTCTGCTTCCGTGCTGTATGACTCTACTGTCTGACTCCTCTGCTGCCCTCCCAACATTGCCACCTGCTCTTGGAGGCGCCAGTACCATACAACATGTAAATTGGGATTAGAAATAAGCCACTCAGCCCCTCAAGTCTGTTTCTCCATGCATTTAGATTGTGGTTGATCTGATTGCTCCTCATTCCCATCAACCTCTTCGTAACATCTCACCCCCTCCTTATCAAGAATGTAATTCCCCAGTCGAAAAGTGTGACACTGGAAAAGCACAGTAGGTCAGGCAACATCTGAGGAGCAGGAGAGCCAACGTTTTGGGCTTAAACCCTTCATCAGGGTTCGTTCCTGATAAAGGGTTTGCAACCGAAATGTCGACTGTGCTGTTTCTTGGATACTCCCTGACCTGCTGTGCTTTTCCAGCACCACACGTTTTGACTCTGCTTTCCAACAACTGCAGTCCTCACTTTCTCCTATGTATTTACCTCAGCTGAATAACAGTTAAAGACTATCTTCCCAAAAGGGCATGGGAGGCAGAGTTTCAAGATTCATAGCCCTCTGTAAACAAAAATGTCTTTTTCAGCCTTATTGCTGTGCACCCGGAGTCATATGTAGGCCAAGACCAGATAAGGACAGCAGATTTCCTTCCATGAAAGCCATTAGTGAACCAGATGGGTTTTCTTGACAATCAGCAACAGTATCATGGTCAGCATTATTTGGAGACGCCGGATTTGGACTGGGGTGTACAAAGTTAAAAATCACACAACACCAGGTTAAAGTCCAAATTGTTTTATTGGAAGCGCACTAGCTTTCGGAGCAACGCTCCTTCATCAAGATGCTCCACTATCACCTGATGAAGGAGCGTCGCTCTGAAAGCTAGTGTGCTTCCAAGTAAGGAGGTAAAAACAATGACTGCAGATGCTGGAAACCAGATTCTGGACTATTGGAAGAGCACAGCAGATCAGGCAGCATCCAAGGTGCAGCGAAATCGACGTTTCGGGCAAAAGCCCTTCATCAGGAATGTTGGACTATAACCTGGTGTTGTGTGATTTTTAACCATGGTCATCATTAGACTCTTAATTTCAGGTTTTTATTGAAGTCAAATTCTTCCATCTGCTATGGTGAGATTTCGACCCAGCGTTCTCAGAAAATTACCTAAATCTCTCGATGAATAGTCTACTGATAATATCACCAGCGCATCGTTTCTCAGGATATCTTATTGGTCATTTATAAAAGCATTCACAAAGACAGGGAAACATATCCACCCAGGAAGTGGGGAAAATATAGAACTCGCTCTCTCAGACATTGAACGAAATAACAAGCATTGATACATTATAGGGAACCTATGGATAAGCAAAGAATTGATTGTGATGCAGAAAGAGTGAGATGTAAATGTGTGGGAGGATGTTCTCGTAGTGAACTAACATCGACAACCATAATTGGCTGAATGACCAATTTCTGTATTGTAAACGTTTGTGTAATTGCATGTAAAGGCACTGATCACCTGCCCTAATATGTTCATGTGTCTTGGTGTTAACTTGAGTCTAATTGCACATCTTGAGCTATCTCTAGAAGGTAAAGGTGGTAAATAAGTACATATTCTTGTTATTGATGCACCATTAAACCAACACATTCCTGGTTTTATCTGCAGAGCCACCGGTTAAGATAGTCAGACAGACCAAGGATCCAGCTGAGTATAAGTACCTGACCTCCGAGGATATTACCCTCCAGTGTGAACTGTCTTGGCCAGATGGTATTGCCAAATGGTACAAAGACAGGGCGAAGGTGGTGGAAAATGAGAGGATCTCCATGGGAAGGGAAGGAACGTTCCGGTCTCTGCAGATATTGGACGCTCGGACAACAGATTCTGGAGATTACCTCTGTGATGTACAGAGCGATAGCATTGTATTCAGAGTGCGTGTGGAAGGTAACAAAGCTCAGGCTCAGTGCCCTCACAGAAGCTTTCCCCAACCACTTTTCTCATTTTTGCGTGCTGACACAGATGATGCTCACTGAGACCATCAAAAATATATTCGTCTTTGTGACACAGGGCAATATCACTCAGGCAGTAACTCCAGACTCAGTCCCTGTCCCTCATGGGATAGGTGGGATTCTGTGGTGCTCCTGAGTTACTGACACAATCTCCATCCTCACCAACTATTATGTATCAGCAACTACACCCCACCACCCCCACCAAATTTCTTGAGCAAGTTGTCACCCAGTCTATTCCCCATCTTTTCCAGCACCTCAGTGTTTGTCCCGTTAGGTTTTTGCTCCTTTGCCCATAAGAAAACTGTTCTGCTCAGGGTACAAATGTCACCTTGTGTGCCCGTGATTGTGGCTAAACTTTCCCTCTTCATGTTCTCAACCTTTGACACGTTGACCATCCTTGTCCAACCCCTCTTTCACTATTGTCGCTCTGATGGGATTCTCTCACGGTTCCCTTCCAATCCCTCACATTGTATCCAGAGAATTACCCTCAGTAGCCTCTCTTAGTGTTCATTCTCTGTTATCTCTCGTGACCTCCAAGGGTCGGCCATCAGTCCACTCCTGCATCTTTCTTACAAACTGCCCCTGAATGACATCATCTGCAAACAGCAGGTCAGTTTTGCACCAACCAAACTCAGCCCTCCCCCACCAGCACCTCGGTCAGTACTTTCTGTCCTTCATCAAACTTCTTAAAACCCGTCCCTTTCTGCAGGTTTGGTGCTGTGGTTATCGAATTATGTTTGGTAACAATGGTGTGACGTGTTAGAGCATGTTTTACAAATGCATATTTTATTCTGAAGAGGTGCTATATCAATGCAAGTTTTTAATGTGTAAAAGTGCAATTGTTTACTGTACAACCATGCTATATAAGTGCATCTTTTTACTGTCAAAGGTGCTTTATAAATGCAAATTTTTACTGTGCAAATTTGCCATATAAGTGCATGTTTTCTTTCTGTGAAAGATGCTTTACAAATTCAATTCTTATGATTAAAAGTGCTATATAAATGCAATTTGTTCTTGCTATATAGCTATAAATCTCTGGCAATGATGAGGAAAGTCTCAATGCCCTCGATGATGGGTATACTAAATTCTGATGGTTCATTGTTGATAAACTTCCTGGTATTCCTTCCAGATCCTCCTGTAATGATTGTTGGAAGCTCCCATATCTCGGAAGATCGCAGTTTCGTTGAGTCTGAGACCATTGCTATGACATGTAAACTATCCCATCCAGATATGCAGGTTCGCTGGTACAAGGATGGGATTGAGCTGCAGCCCAGTGACAAAATCAGGATCGAGTCACGGGGTCTGATAAGGGAGCTGATGATCTTCGACTCTGAACCATCCGATTCTGGACAATATGTCTGTGATGCTGACTCAGACAAACTGACCTTTAAAGTGACTGTCACAGGTACAGCCCCCATGTCGTCGGGCCATTAAACAATAAGATATAGGAGCAGTGAGCAATTCAGCCCATCACAGTCTGCTCTGCAATTCAATAAGGTCATGTCTGATCTGATAATTCTTGACTCCACTTTCCTGCCTTTTCCCCAAACTCTTGATTCCTTTACTGATTAAAATATCTGTCTGTCTCAACCCTGACTATACTTAATGACCCAGCCTCAACAGCCCACCGCAGTGAAAAATTACACAAATTCACTACTTTCTGAGGGAAAATCTTCTCAGTTTTAAATATCTGACCCCCTTATTCTGAGATTATTCCCACAAGGGGAAACGACCTTTCCGCATCTACCCTGTCAAGTCAACTAAGAAGCTTGTATACTTCATTCTTCTCAACTCCTTTGAATACAAACCCAACTTACAAAACCTCTCCTCATAAGACAGATCCTCCATAACCAGTATCAGCCTAGTGAACCTTCTCTGTGATGTCTGTAATGTTGAAATGCCTCTCCTAAGATAAGGGGAGCACAGCTGTTTACAATATTTTGACTGTGGTCTACGGTGATCATTCCGCATGTCTGTTCTATTACCCACTGAACTTGGATGTTACTTTTTTAAAATTTATGCATGAGGACTCCGAAATCCATCTGTTCTGAAATATTTTGGAGTCTTTCTCCATTTAACTAATGCTTACCTCTAGTATTCTTCCTGCCAAAGTACATAACCTCATGATTTGGCGATGCCGGTGTTGGACTGGGGTGTACAAAGTTCAAAATCACACAACACCAGGTTATAGTTCAACAGGTTTAATTGGAAGCACACTAGCTTTCGGAGCGTCACTCCTTCATCAGGTGGTAGTGGAGGACACAATCCTAACACACAGAATTTATAGCAAAAATTCACAGTGTGATGTAACTGAAATTATACATTGAAAAATTGATTGTTAAACCATTCTCAGGTTAGTTGTTAACAATGGTGATAGCTAGACATTATGTTGAATGTGTTAGCCCCCTGTGTTCTCCTCTATGCCATGATGTTTTGATTGATTCTAATCTAAAAAGTGAGATAATGGAGTTTTACATGAATTCAAGCAGTTTTTGAGCTCAAAGTTCTATATGAACGCATGCAGTTTTTAAGCAAAGTCCAATGTAACCCTGCAAGTACAAATTTACCCCACAAAATATATGTGTGCATGTGGGTGTTTGTCTGTATGTGTGTGTCTGTCTGGTTTGGGGGTTGTGAGTGTGAGAAAGTGTATGTGTGTACGTGTATAGCGCAGAGTGTTTTAAGTCTGTTGGGGGGTGCATGTTGAGTGTGGGAGTGTGTGTGTCTGTAAGGCTGTGTGTGGGTGTCTGTGTACGCGTCTGTATATATGTGTGTCCGTGTGTATGTGTGTATAGGAGTATCTGTGTGTGTGCATAGTGCAATGGTGGTCACTTGTAATGTGACATGAACCCAATGTCCCTGTTGAGGCCCTCCCTATGGATACCGAACTTAGCTATCAGCCTCTGCTCAGCCACTTTTCGCTGCTGCCTGTCCTGAAGTCCACCTTGGAGGATGGTCACCTGAAGGTCAGAGGTCGAATGATCATAACAAATGATCCTTGATCACAACATCATCACCTTTGACAATCAGTTCTTCATCCAGAGATATGGAACAGCCATGGGGACCAAATTTGCACCCCAGTATGCCAACATTTTTATGCACAGGTTCGAACAAGACTTCTTCTCTATGCAGGAGCTCCAACCAACGTTATTCACCAGGTACATTGACGACATTTTCTTCCTCTGGACCCATGGCGAGGAGTCACTGATAAAACTACACAGTGACATCAACAAGTTTCATCCCACCATCAAACTCACCATGGACTACTCTCGACTATCTGTCTCATTCTTGGACACATGCATCTCCATCAAGGATGGACACCTCAGCACCAAACTCTACCGCAAACCCACAGACAACCTCACAATGCTACATTTCTCCAGCTTCCACCCACAACATATTAAAACAGCCATCCCCTATGGACAAGCCCTATACGTACACCAGATCTGCTCAGATGAGGAGGAACGTGACAGACACCTGTAAGTACTCAGGGATGCCCTCACAAGAACGGGGTACGATGCCCAACTCATTAACTGCCAATTCTGATGTGCCACAGGCAGGAACCGTAATGACCTCCTCAGGAGACAGACACGTGCTGCAACTGACAGGGTACTCTTCGTTGTTCAGTATTTCCCAGGAATTGAAAAACTAAGCCATGTTCTTTGTGACCTGCAACACATTATTAGTGAGGATGAGGACCTCACCAAGACATTCCCCACACCTCCAATACTTGCCTTTAAACAACTGCCAAACCTCAAACAGCTCGTTGTTTGTAGCAAGCTGCCTGGCTCTCAGGACAACTCCATACAGCCCTGTCATGGTAGGTGCTGCAAGACATGTCAGAGTGTGGACATAGATGCCACCATTACGCGTGGGGATACCTCCCACCTTGTACATGGCAGGTACTCATGTGACTCAGCCAACGTTGTCTATCTTATACGTTGCAAGCAAAGATGCCCGAAGGCATGGTACATTGGGGAAACCGAGCAAAGGCTACGACAACAGATGAATGGGCACCGCACAACAATCACATACACATGGACACACATGTACACCCTTACAGACACACACACTCTCACATGCACCCCCTCACAGACTTAAAACATTCTGCGCTACACACACACACACACACATGCGCTTTCTCACACTCACAATCCCCAACCCAGATAGACACATACATACAGACAGACAAAGACCCACATGCACACATATATTTTGTGGGGTGAGTGTTCCCTCCCAGTTGCGGAACACTTCAGTGGTCCAGGACATTCCACCTCGGACCTTCGGGTGACCATCCTCCAAGGCGGACTTCGGGACAGGCAGCAGCGAAAAGTGGCCAAGCAGAGGCTGATAGCTAAGTTCGGTACCCATAGGGAGGACTTCAACCGGGACCTTGGGTTCATGTCACATTGCAGGTGACCACCATTGCACTACACACACACACACACAGATATTCCTGCATACACACACTCTCGCACACACACAGGCACTCCTATACATATATACACACGGACACACGTATACACAGACGCACACAGACACCCGCACACACACAGACACACACATTCACACATGCACCCCCTCAACAGACTTAAGACACTCTGCGCTACACACACACATACGCTTTCTCACACTCACAACCCCCAAACCAGACAGACACACACATACAGACAAATATCCACATGCGCACACATATTTTGTGGGGTGAACTTGTACTTGCAGGGTTACATTGTAATTTGCTCAAAAACTGCATGCGTTCATGTAGAACTCTGAGCTCAAAAACTGCATGAATTCATGTAAAACTCCGTTATCTCACTTTTTAGATTAGAATCAATCAAAACATCATGGAATAGACAGAGAACACAGGGGGCTAACACCTTCAACATATTGTCTAGCTATCACCATTGTTAACAGCTAACCTGAGAATGCAACTTTTTAAAAAAAGGTTTTGTGATTTATACATGAAAGAAGTGAAACTATCATGATCTTCTAACAGATGAAAGGTTTAACAGACAATCAATTTTTCAATGTATAATTTCAGTTACATCACACTAAATTTTCGCTATAAATTCTGTGTGTTAGGATTGAGCCCTCCACTACCACCTGATGAAGGAGCATCGCTCCGAAAGCTAGTGTGCTTCCAATTAAACCTGTTGGACTATAGCCTGGCGTTGTGTGATTTTTAATTTTGTACACCCCAGTCCAACACCGGCATCTCCAAATCATGGGTTCTTATTAAGTAGCCTAACGTCTGGTACGTTTTCAAACATCCGAAAATCCAATTATATTACAATTGCTGTTCACCTTGTTTCTATCCTGCTTGCTATCTTCTTAAAAAATGCTAGTAAGTTTGTCAAGCATGACTTTCCCTTTCTGAAGCTGTGCTGATACTGCTTGATCATATTATGTACTTTCTAAATGGTCCGCTATTGTGTCTTTCATAATAGACTCTAACGTTTTGCCAACAGCATGACAGACATTAAGCTAACTGACCTGCAGTTACCTATTTTGTTTTTGTCTCCTTCCCTTTTTGAATTACACTGGCATTTTCCAATCCCATTCTTAATTCTCCAGCTCCACTTTTTAAGGGCCTCTGTCCACTTTGACCTCTTCTTCCAAAGTGAATTTGAAGAATCACTCAAATTTTACTTTCTACCTATTTATTTATTTTAGTTATATTTTATTGGATTTTAAAACTTTCCCAATGCTTTGACTTACTACTAATCTTTGCCACCTTACATAATTTTTCTTTCAGTTTGAAGTTATCCTAACTTTCCTGGTTAACCATAGTTGGCTTATCCCCTTCCGAGGATCCTTCTTTCTCACTGGAATATATCTTTGCTGTGATTCATTAATAATTTTCTTAAATATCTATTATTGCACCTGAAAAATCATACCTGATACAGTTCTTTTGAACAACTGCTGCCCTCGTTCCCATGTAATTATTCTACTTTAAGTTTAGTGATTGTTTCGGACCCAAGTTTGTCACTCTCAAAGTGAATGCTAAGTTGCACCTTGGTGTGGTCACTGTTCGAGGAGATATTTTACTCTGAGATTATTTGTTAAACTTGCTTCATTACATGTCACCAGCTCCAAAATAGTCTGATCCCTGGTTAAATCCACAGCATATTGTTCTAGAAAAAGGTCCCGATTACAGTCTTATGAATTCTTCCTCATGGCTACCTCTACCAATTTGATTTTCCTAATCTGGATGAAGATTAAATTCACCCATTGATTAATCTACTACATTAATTACAGATCCTCATTGTCTGTTAATTTATTCTCTGTCCCACTGGAAAGGGAACCTCTACTATTTGGACCCACTATTAGGAAACCTGTACACTACTCTCACCAGAGTCTTCTGCCCCTTTTATTTCTTACGTCCACCATTATAGATTCTAGATCCTCTGGTCAAGATCATTTCTTGCTGTCATACCCATTCCATCTATGCTATTCTTCCTGCCTGTTCTTGTGAAATGTCACATACTGCTGAATATTTAGCTTTGTTCTCCTTGTAACTATCTTTTATAATATAATACCAATTAACTTATATTTATTTAATTTGTTCTGAACATTGCACACGTTCAAGTAAAGAACCATTAATTCTTCTTTTGACCATATTCACTGCTTTTTTCAATGTTGGAAATGCTGTTTCCCCCTGTGTCCTCGAGGTATTGTTTTCCTAATAGCTGCCCTGTAGTACTGTCATATCCTCTTACTTTGGAAGCTTACATTTCCCCTCTCACAAAGACTCCCCAGCCCTCTAATTAGTTTAAAACCTTCCCTACAGCCCTAGTTAAAAAAACAAAGAAAATTTACAGCCCAGGAACAAGCCCTTCGGCCCTCCAAGCCTGAGCCGATCCAAATCCACTGTCTGAATCTGTTGCCCATTTCCTAAGCATCTGTATCCCTCTGCTCCCCACCTACTCATGCATCTGTCCAGACGCATCTTATATGAATATACTGTGCCTGCCTCTACTACCTCTGTTGGCAATGCGTTCCAGGTATTTACCACTCTGTGTAAAGTACTTGCCATGTGCATCCCCCATTAACTTTTCACCTCTCACCTTGAGAGCGTGACCTCTTGTTATTGAATCCTTCACTCTGGGGAAAAAGCTTATCTCTATCTACCCTGTCTATACCCTTCATGATTTTATAGACCTCAAACAGGTCCCCCCTCAATCTCCTTTTTTATAATGCAAACAAACCTAACCTACTCAATCTCTCTTCATAGCTAGCACCTTCCATACCAGGCAACGTCCTCGTAAACCTTCTCTGCACCCTCTCCAAAGCGTCCACATCCTTTTGGTAATGTGGTGACCAGAACTGTACACAGTATTCTAAATGTAGCCGAACCAATTTTAACATGACCTGCCAGCTCTTATACTCAATACCCCATCCGATGAAGGCAAGCTTACTTCTTGACCATTCTATCCACCTGTGCAGCAACCTTCAGGGTACAATGGACCTGTATTCCCAGATCTCTCTGTTCATCAACTTTTTCCAAGGTTCTGCTGTTTACTGTTTAATTCACTCTTGTATTAGACTTCCCAAAATGCATCACCTCACATTTGCCTGGATTGAACTCATCTGCCACTTCTCCGCCCAACTCTCCAGTCTATATCTATATTCTCCTGTATTCTTTGACAGTCCCCTATGCTTTCTGCTACTTCACCAATCTTCGTGTCACTGTTGTTCAATTCACAAGAATACTACTGGATCCCACCCTCCCTCTCCAAGTTGTTTTTCACCTCCGTGGTGAGATCCTTAATCTTGGTACCAAGTGGGTGATACAGCCTTCAGGATCCCCACTCATGACTTTAGAGAACAGTATCTGTCCTGTCTCCTACCACTATGACATTACTATTTTCTTCCCTGACTACACCAAGGTTTCATGATCAGTCTGCTCATTCCCTAGTCTTAACCTGCACAGTTCACAAGAACTTTGAAAGTGTTGGGCAACTTCAGGGACTGTGATTCCTCAATTGCAACCCTGAGTCCTCATACCTTCCTTAGCTACAATCATACCTTCTTGTACACAGACCAAAGTTGAATTATCTAGGCCTAAAGGTGTGACTGATCGTTGGAGCAATGTATTCAGGTAACTTTCCCCTCTCCAATGAGGTTCAGTGTATGCAGCTCAGACTCCAGCTCCTCAGCTTGAATCTGAAGTTCCTCAAGTTGCAAATAGTCAGTGTTGATTTGTTTGCTCTAGAACACCTTAGTATCCAGCAGTTCTAATATGCTGCAGCATTAACACATCACCCAGCATCCATCAGTATTATATTTTATTCAATTAATTCATTAATTTCTCTAATATTCCAGCTCATAACCTTGAAAAATCCCTGATTTTTGTACTGTTATTTTTTTCAATTGTCTACTTAACAATTTAATTTTAAGAAATAAGGATTTAAAAAAGTTAGAGACCTAATTGTGAACTGAAGTTAATAGGAAAGACTAATCTGCTTTTCCTGTACCCTGTCGCATTGTGCTTTGCAGCATCATTCCACTGCACTCTTTCATTATTGACTGTCAGACATTGCAACGCTTCTTCAGTAATGACTCTCTGACAGTGCAGCACTCCCACAGTACTGACCGTCTCATAGTGTTGCACTCTCATGATACTGACCTCCGACAGTACAGCACTCCTCAGTACTAACCTCCAACAATATGGCATTCCCTTAGTACAGACCATCTGACAGTGCTGATCTCTCTATCAGTACTGATCTCCTGACAATGCAGTACAGTACTCCCTCAGTGCTGACCCTCTGACAGTGCGGCACTCCATCAGTACTTTCTTTGCAAGTGCAACACTCTCTCAGTTCTGATCCTCTGACAGTGCCATGCTCCCTCTGTACTAATCCTCAGATAGTGTAACATTCCCTTGATACTGACTTCTGACAGTGTGGCACGACCTCAGTACTAACCCTCTGACAGCGCAGTACTCTACCAGTACTGACAGTTTGACAGAACAGCTCTCCCTCAGTACTGACTCTCTGACAGAGCAGCACTGTCTCATTACAGACAGGTACTTCGTCAGAACTGATCATCAGACAATGCAGCAATCCTTCATTACTGACCCATTAACAGTATAATCTTGATGTTCCAGATGGTGAGCCTGTGGAAATCATTGCCACAAAAACTAATTGAGACCAAAACAGTTTGTGTTTTTAAGAAGGAGGTTAATATATCCTTTGTGGCTAAAGAGATCAAAGTATATGGGAGGAGGGTGATGATAGCTTAATGGTCTTATTAATCAACTCTTAATCCAGGGACTCAGGTAATCTTCTGGGTCCTCAGTTCAAATCCCGCCATGGCAGGTGGTGGAATTTGAATTCAATAAAAATCTGCAGTTAAGATTCTAATGATGACCATTGCTGATTGTCGGACAAACCCATCTGGTTCACTAATGTTCTTTAGGAAAGGAAACTGACATCCTTACCTGGTCTGGATGGAGCAGTGTTTTGACCCACATTAAGCCTAGTCCCACAGCAACTCCCAGCAATAATTCTAATTGCTCTTGGGTAATTAGGGATGGGCAATAAATGCTGGCCTAGCCAGTGACACTCTCATCCCATCAATGAATTAAATTTAATATCATTTTCAGGTAATGAGATCAATGATCAGCAATGATCATATAGAACGGTGGAGCAGACTCAAGGCGTCAAATGGCTACTTCTTTTCTCATCTTTAATGTTTCAATCTCCCAAATCCCCCTGTGGGAATCAAACATCACTTTTTTTCTGGATCTACATTCACATAAGTATTTTTGTCACGTCCCTTTCTAAAACCATCAAATCTGAGTGTCTATTCAGCTTCATCCAGTGAGAAATGAATACTTTCCAGGCAGAGTGACACAATGACAAATAGCCAATCATAGAGGCTCAGGGTTCTCAGGAGGTGCCTGAAGCATAGACTTCACCTTTGGAGCTGTGGCTTTCCTACTTGTCATTAATCTGGACTAGGTCCTGATGCCTTGTGAACTGTTGAATTAGAAGTGGAGCAATATGTTGCTGAGATCAAATGTACTTCAGGCTTGATCTCTTCTCACTGCTGAATCCCATGGCCCAGCGTAAAACTGAATAGTGTATGATGTGTACCTTCCCTTTAAGAGACAATATTAAATAGGGGGTACAATTCTAGAAGGTGCATCATTGAAGGTGTCAGGATGGGTAGATAGAACAGTAAGTGAATTACGCAGTATTCTCAGCTTTATTAATAGGAGAAGCGAGGACAAGAGCAAGGAAATGATGTTGTACTTGTACAAGAGATTGGTTTAAAAAAAACATAAGATGTAGGAGCCAAAGTAGGCCATTTGGCCCATCAGCTCTACTGCATCATTCAACAAGATGGTTGATCTGATCCTCTACTCCACTCTCCTGCTTTATCCCACATCCCTTGCTGATCAAAAATCTCCTGTCTCAGCCTTGATTATACTTAATGACACATCCTCTATACCTCTCTGTAGTAAATAATCTCACAGATTCACTACCCTTTGAGAAGAAATTCCTTTTATCTCCATTAGACATTAGCTGGAATATTGTTTACAGCTCTGAAAACCACACTGTAGGAAAGTGCAGAAGTGATTAACAAAATAGTTGTAGGAATGAGAAACTTAATTTATGAGGATGTTGGGACTGTTCTCCTTGGAGAGAAGAAGGCTGAGAAGAGATTTGTTAGAGGTTTTTAAAATCATGAGCCATCTGGATAGATAGAGAGAAACTGTTCCCACACATGAAAGGAACAAGAACAAGAAGGCATAGATTTAAAGTGATGTACAAATGAAGCAAGATTGAATTCAGGAACAGCTTGTCAATTCAGCAAGTAGTTAGGGTGTGGAATGCACTGCCTGGAAATGAGGGATGATCATTTGAGGCATTCAAGTGGGCTTTGGATGACTATTTAGCAAAAAGAAAATACAAGATTCTGGAGAATAGACAAGAGATTGACATTAGATAATACTGCTTGTTTAAAGAACTGTACTGGCTTGATGGGCTGAATGGCTTTAATCTGTGTCATAACACCTCTGTAATTATGTGAAGAGAGTTCATGTTGAAGTACTCCACGTGCAGTGTGTAGATATTTTTATTCAGCATGTTAGATGTGTTATGCCACACTCTGAAGCAGGTGAGACTTGGAACATCGGTTTCCTGGCTGAGGGTTAGGGACTGTGCTACTATAGCCTTGATGTGCTCTGTGCAGCCATTGTTGTGACTGCCTGGTTCTCTGCAAGCTGTACAAACATAATTGCTGTAATGTTAGCTTTATAACCTATCAAATGTTTTACTGTTTCAAATGTGCTAACCCACAGAGTTAATCAATTCCTAGTGAGAAATTAATTAGAGTCATAGAGATGTACAGCACGGAAACAGACCCTTCAGTCCAACCCGTCCATGCCGACCAGATATCCCAACCCAATCTAGTCCCACCTGCCAGCACCAGGCCCATATCCCTCCAAACCCTTCCTATTCATATATCCATCCAAATGCCTCTTAAATGTTGCAATTGTATCAGCCTCCACCACTTCCTCTGGCAGCTCATTCCATACCCGTACCACTCTCTGTGTGAAAAAGTTGCCCCTCAAGTCTCTTTTATATCTTTCCCCTCTCACCCTAAACCTATGCCCTCTAGTTCTGGACTCCCCAACCCCAGGGAAAAGACTTTGCCTATTTACCCTATCCATGCCCCTCATAATTTTGTAAACCTCTTTAAGGTCACCCCTCAGCCTCCAACGCTCCAGGGAAAACAGCCCCAGCCTGTTGAGCCTCTCCCTATAGCTCAAATCCTCCAATCCTGGCAACATCCTTGTCAATCTTTTCTGAACCCTTTCAAGTTTCACAACATCTTTCCGATAGGAAGACCAGAATTGCATGCAATATTCCAACTGTGGCCTAACCAATGTCCTGTACAGTCGCAACATGACCTCCCAACTCCTGTACTCAATACTCTGATCAATAAAAGAAAGCATACCAAACGCCTTCGTCACTATCCATTCTACCTGCGACTCCACTTTCAAGGAGCAATGAACCTGCACTCTAAGGTCTCTTTGTTCAGTAACACTCCCTAGGACCTTACCATTAAGTGTATAAGACCTGCTAAGATTTAATGCAGTACTTCGCATTTATCTGAATTAAACTCCATCTGCCACTTCTCAGCGCATTGGCCCATCTGGTCAAGATTCTGTTGTAATCTGAGGTAACCCTCTTCGCTGTCCACTACACCTCCAATTTTGGTGTCATCTGCAAACTTAACAACTGTACCTCTTATGCTCACATCCAAATCATTTATGTAAATGACCATTAGCCCATTATCATTAATGGGACACGACATATACTTTATGATCCCTCAAGTGGCCTGAGTCCCCAGGCGTTCTTCACTTTGGGCCTATAAACTATCCCATGGAGTCTGAGGGCTCAACACTGGAACTATTTCTGTAGTAACCTAGTCATAGTGTAACCTAATCCTCACAGTCCAATTTAGACAGTGTCAGCGAGGGATCACTGCTATTTTGATCCTAAACAACAGGTGCTTTGGTTTAGATATTAAAATTCACCATCGTACCCACCCCAACCCTGGAATATTGAGTGCTGTGTCCATGTCAGAAAAAGAGACAGAAACAAAGGGAAATAGAGACAGAGATCAAGAGAGAAAGATAAACTGAGAACGGGACTAAAGACTGCTCTCCCAATCTCAGCATGCAGTACACTGCCTGTTAGGTTGGTGGTATGATTTTACCTCCAGTGACGTATTTTATCTGATGTGGCATTAGTTATGTTATCTGTTGTAACTTGAGAAACTGAATGTGGTTTCGTTACTCTGAAGAATCCAACAGGTATTTATTACAATGATATAAAACAACTGCAGATGCTCAAGATTCGAAACAAAAACAGAAATTGCTGGAGAAATTCAGCAGGTCTCAGCAACTGAAACAGTTAATGTTTCAAGCCCAGTGACCTCATCAGATATTTATTATAATTATAACTAACTATTATACATTCACACATATACAAGTGTTTGGCTACTGTTATGCCATTCAACTATAACTTCCAGTAGACGGTTATGCTTCAAGTGAATTTGGGGTAAGATGGAGTCAATATGGAGGTTATAATCTCAGGTCTCACATTATTACTAACAGTAGTTTTGTCATGAGCATGTCTGTTAAAGATAAACTGACACATTGCAATAAATACAACAACCTGAACAATATTTATAAAATCAAAACAATTGCAGGTCTGCGGGGAAAGAGCAGGAATGAGTGGGACTAATCAGGTAGTTCTTTGAAAGAACTTACACAGGCATGCTGGGCCAAATGGCCTCCCTCTGTGCAGTAATATTCCATGATATTACAGAACCATTTTAACCCATTCATCTACAGAAAGGACATAAGAAAGAGTAACACTTTACAGTTTTAGAGACAAACATACTGTGCAGGTTTTTCACAAAATGTTAAAGTAGAATAGATTTCAAATGGTGATGAGCTGGAGCTGAATTGTTGGTAGGACAAGTTAACAGGGTAATTAAAAAGGCATAAAGGAATTTGCCTTTATCAGTTAAGACATAGATTATAAGAGGAGGGTGGTAATGTTGGAGCTGTAGAACTTTGATTAGGCTGCGGCTGGAGTACTGTAAGTGATTCTGGTCACCCCACTATAAGAAGAATGTGATTGCACTGGAGGAGTGTAGTGGAAATTCAGCAGGATGGAGCCTAGGATGGAGTAGTTTAGCTATGAAGAGAAGCTGGATAAGCTCAGGTTGTTTCCTTTGGAGCAGAGAAAATTGAGAGGGGACCAGATAGACGTATGTAAGATTGAGGGGCATGGACAGGGTGAATAGAAAACAGCTATTTCCCTTGGTCAGAAGGTCAATAACAAAGGGATATGAATTTAAAGTGAAGGCAATTGAGCTGGGATTTGGGGAAAATCTTTTTTTCAGATGGAAAATGGGACTAGTGTAGCTTGAACCCAACTAATCTTGTCATTACTGGCCGTCCCTCAATTTGAAGGTGTTGTCTAATAAACGGGTGTGAGTATCTGCTGAGAGACTTCTTGTCTGACCAATTCCTAGCACCCCCCCCCCCCCCCCCCCCCCAGACCCCCCTCCCCAGGTCTCTGGGTACACAAGGCAGAACATCTCACAGGGCAGTGGAATATGGATTTGTTTCCTTTAAATGCCTAAAGTTGCCTTCTATTAGTCAAGTATTAATCTTGCCTTTATTAGTCAAGGGATGGAGTTTAAGAGCAGGAGGTTATGCTGGAACCGCATCAGATGTTGGTTAAGCCACAGTACAGTCTGGAATCCACATTATAGGAGGGATGTGATTGCACTGGAAAAGGTGCAGAGGGGATTTACTAGGACATGGCCAGGGCTGGTTATGAAGAGATTAGATAGACTTGGGGATGTTTATCTTGGTGCAAAGGAGATTGAGAGAAGACACAATTGAGATGTGTAAAATTATAAGGGGCATAAATAGGGTAAACAGGAAAAAAAATTTTCCCCTTGGTGGAGGAATCAATGACCAGGGAACGTGGATTTTTGGTAAAGGGCAGGAGGTCTAGAAGGAAAAACCTTTTCACCCAGAGAGTGGTTGGAATCTAGAACTCTCAGCCTGTAAGGGTAGTAGAGACAGAAGATTTTGCGGAGAGGCAATAGCCTGGTGGTATTATTGCGGGACTGTTAATCCAGAGATCCAGGTAATGTTCTGGGGCGCCAGGTTTGAACCCTGCCATGGCAGTTGGTGGAATTAAAGAGTCTAATGATGACCATTAATTCATTGTAGAATGTTGGAAAAATCCATCTGTTTCCCTAATGTCCTTCAGGGAAGGAAACTGCCATCCTTACCTGGTCTGGCCTACATGTGTCTCCAGACCCACAGCTATGTGTTTGACTCTTAATTGCCCTCTGGATAATAAATACTAGCCTAGCCAGCGGCGCCCTCATCCCATGAATGAAAAAAATGTATTTAGATGTGTACTTTCGATGCCAAGAAATACAAGACTCTAGGTTAATTGCTAGAAAAGGGAATTGGAATAGTTAGGTGGTTTTTTTTGACCTGCATGGATGGAATGGGCTGAAGACATGCACAAATGTTTGACTAAATTCTTCTCTGTGGTCACTCTGCCTCTTTATTAAGACATTAAATACAAACCCTGATGAAATTTGATGGACAGGTTATCACCCATTTTTGAATGATTGGCAACAAGCTCCTCCCAGTCATTAATGTCAATGATGCCTTGCTTCAAGAACGGTTTCAGACTGAGAAATCACAAGTTGGCAGGAGCTGCTTTTCAACCACCTGTATACAGTGTCTCGTCCATTGTTCTGAAGATAGGGTCATTGGACCAGAAATATTAGTCTGCTTTCTCTCCATAGATGCTGCCAGATCTGCCAAGTTTTTCCAGCAATTGCTTATTTTGTTTCTCGTGCATTGCTAGTAGAGCTAGCTTCAAGAAGTACATTATTTTGTTTGATAAACCTCCATTGATTCTAGAGGATGTGGTAGAGACAGTGTTGGAGGCATGTCTCAGTTGTGTTTATGTATCACTGATTCACAGTGCAGATCTCACTGCAGTACAGCAGTGTGGTGGTAACAACAGCTGTGTATACCAGGAATCATGGACTTGTGGAGATTTTTGTGATGAAACAAGATTGTAGTTTGTAGAAGGCTACGCTAGCACAGCTGACCCAGTGTTGGATCTCTTCATCAGTGATGTCTCAGCTCATTTATGCAACTACTAATGCTGTATGCCACTCCAATGCTCATTGTAGGATCTTGCTGTGCACATTAAGTACGTTGTTTTCCAACTTAAATTTCATAAAGTACATTTGTGTAATTCTTTCACTTGGTGTGGGTGTCACTATCAAGTAAAAAATGAGGTCTGCAGATGCTGGAGATCACAGCTGCAAATGTGTTGCTGGTCAAAGCACAGCAGGTTAGGCAGCATCTCAGGAATAGAGAATTCGACGTTTCGAGCATAAGCCCTTCATCAAAGACTAGCATTTGTTGCCTATTACTAATTTCCCTTGAATGAGTGGCTTGCTCGGCCACTTTAGAGAGCACTTAAGCATTGACCACACCCCTGAATTCACATGTAGGCCAGACTGGGTAAGGACAGTAGATGTCTTTGCCTAAAGGACACTATTGAACCAGATGTGTTTTTATGATAATCATGTTAACATGTATTGTCCTTATCCAGTCTGGCCTACATGTGAACCAGATGCATTTTTATGATAATCATGTCAACAACTTTTTTTTATAGAATCCCTACAGTGTGGAAACAGGCCCTTCAGCCCAACAAGTTCACACTGACCGTCTGAAGAGTAACCCACCCAGACCCATTCCCCTACCTTATTATCTTATATTTACCCCTGACTAATGCACCTAACCTACACATTCCTGGTTTGGAGACGCCGATGTTGGACTGGGGTGTACAAAGTTAAAAATCACACAACACCAGGTTATAAACCAACAGGTTTATTTTGGAGTGCCGCTCCTTCATCAGGTGGTTGTGGAGAATAAGATTGTAAGACACAGAATTTATAGCAAAAGTTTACAGTGTGATGTAACTGAAATTATATATTGAAAAAGACCTGGATTGTTTGTTAAGTCTCTCATGTTTTAGAATGACCATGTTGGTTTCAGTTCTTTCACATGTAAACCGCAAAACGTTTTAAAAAGTTACATTCTCAAGTGCACTTTAACAATTGGTATCATGTCAGCCCATATAATGTATTGAAGATGTGAGCTTCTGTGTGAGGTTGTCTGTGCCACAATGGACAGACTGATTCTAATCTAAAATACGGATTTACAGAATCTTACATGGATTCATGCAGTTTTTGAGCAAAGTAAAATGTAATTCTGCAAGTACAGATTCATCCCACAAACTTATATGTGCATGTGTGTGGGGTGGAGGGGGGAGGTGGGTGGGGGTTATGAGTGTCAGTGAGAGAGTGTAAAGGGGTATAAGTCTGCGAGAGCAAAAGAGAAAATGCTGGAAAACCTCAGCAGGTCTGGTAGCATCTGTAAGGAGAGAAAAGGGCTGACATTTCGAGTCTAACTGACCCTTTGTCAAAGCTTTTCTCTCCTTACAGATGCTGCCAGACCTGCTGAGATTTTCCAACATTTTCTCTTTCGGTTTCATATTCCAGCATTCGCAGTAATTTGCTTTTATTTAAGTCTGCGAGAGGGTGTGTGTGGGAGTCTATGTGTGAGTGTATGAAAGAGGGTCTGCATGAGTGTGTGTATCTGTAGGAGGGTGTGTGTGTACGAGAATGTGTGTGTGTGTGTCAAGATTAGAGTGGTGCTGGAAAAGCACAGCAGGTCAGGCAGCATCCGTGCAGCGGGAAAACCGACGTTTCGGGCAACAGCCCTTCATCAGAAGGGCATTTGCCCAAAACGTTGATTTTCTTGCTCCTTGGATACTGCCTAACCTGCTGTGCTTTTCCAGCACCACTCTAATCTTGACTCTGATCTCCAGCATCTGCAGTCCTCACTTTCGCCTGTCTGTGTGTCTGTGTGTGTGTCTGTGTGTGTGTATAGTGCAATGGGGTCACCTGTAGTATGACATGAACCCAAGGTCCTGGTTGAGACCTTGGGTACCAAACCTAGCTATCAGGCTCTGCTCGGCCACTTTTCATTGTTGCCTGTTCTGAAGTCCGCCTTGGTCACCCGAAGGTCCAAGGTCAAATGTCCTGGACCACTGAAGTGTCCTCCGACTGGGAGGGAACTCTCCAGTCTGTTGATTGTTGTGCCGTGTCCATTCATCCGTTGCCGTAGCCTCTGCTGGGTCTCAACAATGTACAAGCCTCAGGGCATCCTTGCCTGCAGCGTATAAGATAGACAACATTGGCTGAGTCGCATGAGTACCTGCCACGTACATGGTGGGAGGTGTCCCCATGTGTAATGGTGGTAGCCATATCGACATCTTGACATGTCTTGCAGCGTCTACCGTGACAAGGCTGTATGGTATTGTCCTGAAAGCCGGGCAATTTGCTATGAACAATGACCTGTTTGAGGTTTGGTGGTTGTTTAAAGACGAGCAGTGAAGGTGTGGGGAAGGTCTTGGCAAGGTGCTCATCCTCATTGATAATGTGTTACAGGCTGCGAAGACCATGGTGTGGTTTTTCGGCTCCTGGGAAGTACTGGACAACGAAGGGTACCCTGTCAGTTGCAGCACATGTCTATCTCCTAAGGAGTCATTACGGTTCCTCGCTGTGGCATGTTGGAACTGGCGGTCTATGAATTGAGCACCATACCCCATTCTTATGAGGGCATCCCTGAGTACTTCCATGTGCCTCTCATGTTCCTCCTCATCTGAACAGATACTGTGTATGCATAGGGCTTGTCCATAGGGGATGGCTGTTTTAATATGTTTCGGGTGGAAGCTGGAGAAGTGTAGCATCACATGAGGTTATCTGTGAGTTTGCAGTAGAGTGAGGTGCTGAAGAGCCCATCCTTGATAGAGACAAGCAGCAGATAACAATGAAAAGTGGCCGAGCAGACACTGATAGCCAAGTTTGGTACCCATAGGTACGGCCTCAACCGGGACCTTGGGTTCATGTCACACTGCAGGTGACCCCACTGCACTATAGACACACAACAGACACAACCAGATACCCACACACAGACACTCCTACACACACACTCTTGCAGAACTTCTCATATGCTCACACATACACTCCCACACACACCCTTTCACAGACTTATATCCCTTTACACTCACACACACACTCTCTCACAGACACTCGTAACTAACCCCCCCCTCCCCTCCACACACACACACACACACACACACACCTGCACACACACACACAAATGAGTTTGTGGGGTGAATTTATGCTTGCAGAATTACATTTTGCTTTGCTCAAAAACTACATGAATCCATGTAAGATTTTGTAAATCCATTTTTCAGATTAGAATCAGTCTGACTGTTGTGGCACAGACAGCTTCACAGGGAAGCTCACACCTTCAATACATTATCTTTGCCGACATGACACTAATTGCTAAAGCTTACTTGAGAATGTAACTTTCAAGAAATATTTTGTGATTTACATATGAAAGAACTGAAACCAACATGTCATTCTAAAAGATGAGAGACTTAACAAACAATCCAGGTCTTTTTCAACATATAATTTCAGTTACATCACACTGAAAACCTTTGCTATAAATTCTGTGTCTTACAATCTTATTCTCCACAACCACCTGATGAAGGAGCAGCGCTCTGAAAGCTAGTGCTTCCAAATAAACCTGATGGATTATAACCTGGTGTTGTGTGATTTTTAACTTCGTACACATTCCCGAACACTATAGGCAATTTAGCCTGGCCAATTCACCTAACCTGCCCATCCTTGGAATGTGGGAGGAAACCGGAGCACAGACACAGTGAGAATGTACAATCTCCACACAGCCAGTTGCCTGAGGTTGGAATTGAACTTGAGTCCCTGGTGCTGTAAGGCAGCAGTGCTAGCCACCATGCCACCTATAAGGAGCCTGTCATAGGAATTAATAAAATTCTAACAGGAATAGACAAAATAAATGTGGGAAGGATGTTTTCGATGACTGGGAAGTCCAGAACCAGGAGTCACAGTCTTAGGAAATCAGCCATGATCATATTGAATAGCAGAGCAGGCTCAAAGGTTTACTCTCTGTTTTCTTTAGGGTAGCTTTTAATCCCAGATTTTCTTTTGATTTCAAAATTCACCGTCAGCCATGATGGAGCTTAAACCCATATCTCCAGAACATTAGCCTGGACCTTTAGATTGTTAGCCTAGTGGTGTTAACATGATGCCATTGATTTTACCAGGTGGCAGTGAAGTGTAATGAGGATTCACACACAATGGAAGGTGTAAAAGTGAGGATTTTCTTTCTGTTCTCTCCACCAGAGGCCCCAGTGTTGTTTACAAACAAGGAGAAACATCCGGAAGAAGTTTATGCCAATGAGAATGGACAGGCTGTGCTCGCAGCCATTGTCTCCAAGGAGCCAGCCAATGTCACTTGGTATCGCCACAAGGAGCAGGTGACCAAGGGGGAAAAGTACGAGATGAAGAATGAGTCGCGTGTGCACAGTCTGATCATCAAGAATGTCCTGAAGAATGATTCTGGGTTCTACATCTGTCGCTCCACAGATGATGAGATGATCTTCAATGTGAACATGACTGGTAGGAATAGCGGGGCATGGTGTAAGAGCACTGAACTGGAGTCAAAGGTGGGAGGAATTTGAATGTGGGGTGGCTCTTTGTTGCCAATATCCCAAGATGCTCAGGGTCCCCTAAAGGAGCTGAACAACACTTTGTAATTATTAAAATGCTGGAAATCCTCATCAGGCCCATGGAAAGAGAAACAGACTAAATGATTCAGGTCAATGATGTTTCCTCAGGTGGAAAAAATGTTCCACATATTTAGGAGCTGAACCTTTTCAGGGTAAGCAATCAAAGAACAAAGAAAATTTACAGCCCAGGACCAGGCCCTTCGGCCTTCCAAGCCTGAGTCGATCCAAATGTACTGTCTAAACCTGTCGCTCAATTCCTAAGCATCTGTATCGCTGTATTCCCCACCTACTCATGCATTTATCCAGACACATCTTAAATGAATCTACTGTGCCTGCCTCTACCACCTCTGCTGGCAACATGTGCCAAATGCCCACCACCCTCTGTGTGAAGTACTTGCTGCGTGTATTGCCCTTAAACTTTCCACTTCTCACCTGAAAGCATGACCTCTCGTTATTGAATCCTTCATTCTGGGAAAAAGCTTGTCTATATCCTGTCCATACCCTTCATGATTTTGTAAACCTCAATCAGATCCCCCCTCAATCTCCTTTTTTCTAATGATAACAAACCTAACCTACTCAACCTCGCTTTATAACTAGCACGTTCTGTACCAGGCAATATCCTCATAAACCTTCTCTGCACCCTCTCCAAAGCGTCCACATCTTTTTGGTAATGTGGCGACCAGAACTGCACACAGTATTCTAAATGTGGTCGAACCAATATCTTGTACAATTTTAACATGACGTGCCATTTCTATATTCAATACCTTGTCCAATGAAGGCAAGCATACTATATGCCTTGTTGACCACTCTACCACCTGTGCAGCAACCTTCAGGATACAATGGTCCTGCAGTCCCAGATCTCTCTGCCCATTAACTTTTTCCAAGAGTCTTCTGTTCATTGTATAATTTGCTCCAGAATTAGACTTGCCTAAATGCATGACCTAACATTTGCCTGGATTGAATTCCATCTGTCACTCTTTCGCCCAACTCTCATGTCTATCTATATCCTCCTGTATTCTTTGACAGTTCCTTATGCTGTCTGCTACTCCACCAATCTTGGTGTCATTTGTAAACTTGCTGATCATACCAACAGTGCCCTCTTCCAGATCATTTATGTATATTACAAACAACAGTGACCCCCAACACTGACCCCTGTGGAACACCACTCGTCACCTTTCTCCATTTCGAGAAAGTCCCTTCAACTACTACTCTGTCTCCCGTTGCTCAACCAGTTCTTTATCCACTTAGCTAGAACACCCTGCATACCATATGATTTCACTTTCTCCATTAGTCTACCGTTGGAACCTTATCAAATGCCTTACTAAAGTCCATGTAGAGAGATGGGGACTTGCAGAAATTCAGGGAGCTAGGATGGAAGCTTAGAGCTAGGACAAACAGAATTGTTTTCTCTGGTCTGCTGCCCGTGCCACGTGCTAGTGAGGTGAGGAATAGGGAGAGAAAGGAGTTGAACACATGGCTACAGGGATGGTGCAGGAGGGAGGGTTTTGGGTTTTTGGATAATTGGAGCTCTTTCTGGGGTAGGTGTGACCACTACCAGCAGGACAGTCTTCATCTAAACCAATATCCTGGGTGGGAAATTCACTAAAGCTATTAAGGTGGGTTTAAACTAATACTTCAGAGGGATGGGAACCAAAATTGTAGGACAGGTACAGAAGAGGATGAGATTAGGGAGTTCCAAAATCAAGTATCTGACACTGGCAAGCTAGAACCTGGTTTGAAGTGTGTGTACTTCAACGTGAGGAGCATCCGAAATAAAGTGGATGAACTGGCAGCGTGGGTTGGTACCTGGGATTTCGATGTTGTGGCCATTACGGAGACATGGATAGAGCAGGGACAGGAATGGCTGTTGCAGGTTCTGGGATTCAGATGTTTCAGTAAGAACAGAGAAGATGGTAAAAGAGGGGAAGGTGTGGCATTGTTGATCAGGGACAGTACTACAGTTGTAGAAAGGATGTTTGGGGACTCGTTAACTGAGGTAGTATGGGCTGAGGTCAGAAACAGGAAAGGAGAAGTCACCATACTGGGAGTTTTCTATAGGCCTCCGAATAGTCCCAGAGATGTAGAGGAAAGGATAGCAAAGATGATTCCCGATAGAAGTGAGAGAGGCAGGGTAGTTGTCATGGGGGACTTCAACTTTCCAAATATTGACTGGGAACACTACAGTATGAGTACTGTAGATGGATCAGTTTTAGTCCAGTGTGTGCAGGAGGGTTTCCTGACACAGTATGTAGACAGACCTACAAGGGGCATAGCCACTTTAGATTTAGTACTGGGTAACGAGCCTGGCCAGCTGTTAGATTTGGAAGGAGGTGAGCACTGAGACAGCGACCACAATTCTGTCAGGTTTACTTTAGTGATGGAAAGGGATAGATACTCCACTGAACAAGAGTTACAGCTGGGGGAAGGGAAATTACGATGCAATTAGGAAAGATTTAGGAAGCGTGGAATGAGAAAGGAAACTGCAGGGGATGAGCACATCAAAAATGTGGAGCTTATTCAAGGAAAAGCCCCTGTGTGTCCTAGATAAGTATGTACCTGTCAGGCAGGGAGGAAGATATAGAACGCGTTGAGCCGTGTTTTACTAAGGAAGTGGAATCCCTGGTCAAGAAGAAGAAGAAGGCTTATGTTAGGACAAAATTTGAAAACTCAGGGCGCTTGAGGGTAACACGAAAATCAGGAAAGACCTAAAATGAGAACTCAGAAGAGCCAGGAGGAGACATGAGAAGTTATTGGCGGATAGGATCAGGGTTAACCTAAGGCTTTCCATATGTATGAAAAATGTGTTGCTGGAAAAGTACAGCAGGTCAGGCAGCTTCATCCTGAAGAAGGGCTTTTGCCCGAAACGTCGATTCTCCTGCTCCTTGGACGCTGCCTTATCTGCTGCACTTTTCCAGCAACACATTTTTCACCTCTGATCTCCAGCATCTGCAGTCCTCACTTTCTCCTTTCCATAGGTATGTCAGGAATAAAAGAATGACGAGAGTTAAATTAGTGCCAATCAAGGATAATAGTGGAGTCAGAGGAGATGGGGAAGAACTAAATAAATATTTTTCGACAGTGTTCACAATAGAAAATGAAAATGTTGGCGAGGAAGATACAGAGATACTTGCATCTAGACTAGAAGAGATTGAGGTTCACAAGGAAGAGGTATTAGAAATACTGCAGAGTGTGAAAATAGTCCCCTGGGCCGGATGGGATCTATCCTAGGATCCTCTGGGAAGCAAGGGTAGAGATTGCCGAGCTTTTGGCATTGATCTTCAAATCATCATTGTCTATAGGAATAGTGCCTGAGGACTGGAGGATAGCAAATGTGGTTCCCTTGTTCAAAAAGTGTAGTAGAAACAATCCTGGTAATTACAGACCAGTGAGTCACACTTCAGTTGTTGGTTAAGTGTTGGAAAAGGTTATAAGAGATAGGATTTATAACCATCTAGGAGAGAATAATCTGATCAGGGACAGTCAGCATGGTTTTGTGAAGGGTAGGTCGTGCCTAACTAATCTTACTGAATTTTTTGACAAAGTGACCAAACAGGTGGATGAGAGTAAACCGATTGATGTGGTGTATATGGATTTCAGCAAAGCGTTTGATAAGGTTCCCCACAGTAGACTATTATACAAAATATGGAAGAATGGGATTGTGGGAGACATAATCAGTAATTGGCTTGCTGAAAGAAAACAGAGGATTGTAGTTGATGGAACATGTTCATCTTGGTGTCCAATTACTAGCGGCGTACCTCAAGGGTCGGTGTTGGGTCCACTGCTGTTCGTCATTTTTATAAATGATCTGGATGAGGGCTTAGAAGGTTGGGTTAGTAAATTTGCAGACGACAGTAAGGTCGGTGGAGTTGTGGATAGTGACGAAGGAAGTAGTAGGTTGCAGAGAGACATAGATAGGATGCAGAGCTGGGCTAAGAGGTGGCAAATGGAGTTTTATGTGGACAAGTGTGAGGTGATACACTTTGGACAGAGTAATCAGAATGCAAAGTACTGGGCTAATGGTAAGATCCTTGGGAGTGCAGATGAGGAAAGAGACCTCAGTGTCCATGTACACAGATCCCTGCAAGTTGCCACCCGGATTGACAGGGTTGTTAAGAACTGAAAAATGTGTTGCTGGTTAAAGCACAACAGGTCAGGCAGCATCCAAGGAACAGGAAATTCGACGTTTCGGGCCAGAGCCCTTCATCAGGAATGAGGAGAGGGTGCCAGGCAGGCTAAGATAAAAGGTAGGGAGGAGGGACTTGGGGGAGGGGCGATGGAGATGTGATAGGTGGAAGGAGGTCAAGGTGAGGGTGATAGGCCGGAGTGGGGTGGGGGCGGAGAGGTCAGGAAAAACTCAGATTTCTCCAGTTAAGGGATGAACTCAGATTTCTCCAGTTTCCTCATTTCCCCTCCCCCCACCTTGTCTCAGTCGATTCCCTTGAACTCAGCACCGCCCTCCTAACCTGCAATCTTCTTCCTGACCTCTCCGCCCCCACCCCACTCCGGCCTATCACCCTCACCTTGACCTCCTTCCACCTATCACATCTCCATCGCCCCTCCCCCAAGTCCGTCCTCCCTACCTTTTATCTTAGCCTGCCTGGCACCCTCTCCTCATTCCTGATGAAGGGCTCTGGCCCGAAACGTCGAATTTCCTGTTCCTTGGATGCTGCCTGACCTGCTGTGCTTTAACCAGCAACACATTTTTCAGCTCTGATCTCCAGCATCTGCAGACCTCACTTTTTACTCGACGGTTGTTAAGAAGGCATGCAGTGTCTTGGCTTTTATTAATAGAGGGATTGAGTTCCGGAACCATGAGGTTATGCTGCAGCTGTACAAAGCTCTGGTACGGCCACACTTGGAGCATTGTGTACAGTTCTGGTCACCGCATTATAAGAAGGATGTGGAAGCTTTGGAAAGGGTGCAGAGGAGATTTACTAGGATGTTGCCTGGTATGGAAGGAATGTCTTACGGGGAAAGGCTGAGGGCCTTGAGGCTGTTCTCGTTAGAGAGAAGAAGGTTGGGAAGTGACTTAATAGAGACATACAAGGTAATCAGAGGGTTAGATAGAGTGGACAGGGAGAGTCTTTTTCCAAATATGGGGACGGCAAACACAAGGGGACACAACTTTAAAGTGAGGGGAGATAGGTATAAGATAGATGTCAGAGGTAGTTTCTTTACACATTGTAGTAAGGGTATGGAATGCTTTGCCTGCAATGGTAGTAGATTCACAAAGTTTAAGTGCATTTAAGTCGTCATTGGACAGGCACATGGACGTACATGGATAGTATAGGTGGGATGGGCTTCAGATTAGTATGACAGGGCGGCGCCGAAGGGCCTGTGCTGTGCTGTAATGTTCTCTGCTCTATGTATTCTTTTCAAAATGTAAATAGATTCTATCCCTCAGTACCTTCTCCAGCAACTTTCTCACCACCGACGTCAGGCTCACTGGTCTGTAGTTACCCAGAATATCCCTACTATCCTTTTTGTACAGGGGGACAACATGAGCAACCCTCCAGTCCTCTGGCACCTCACCTGTATTTAAGAATGCCACAAAGATATCTGTCAGGGCCCCAGCTATTTCCTCTCTCGCCTCCCTCATCAACCTGGGATAGATCCCATTCGGTCCTGGGGATTTGTCTACCTTAATAACCTCTAACCTACCCCACACATCTTCCCTACTTATGTCAATGTGATCCAGACTAATCGAACTTCTATCCCTAATTTCAACATTCATCATGTTCCTCTCCTCAGTGAACACTGATGCAAAGTAATCATTCAGAATCACACCCGTTTTCTCAGGTTCGACACACAGCCTTCCTTTGTTATCCTTTGGTGGACCAATCCTTTCTCTAGTTACCCGCTTGCTTCTTATATAAGAATAAAATGCTTTGAGATTCTCCTTAATTCTGCTCGCTTAAGCTATTTCATGACCCCTTTTAGCCTGTTTGATTTCTCGTTTAAGACTTGTCCTACTCTTCCTATATTCTTCCAGGGCCCATTCTCTTCTTAGCTGCCTAGATCTTATGTATGCTTCCCTTTTCCTCTTGGCTAGTCATAAAATTTTTTCTGTCATCCACGGTCCATGAATCTTGCCCTTCCTATCCTTTGCCTTCAACGGGACATGCCTATCCTGCACTATCTTTAACCTATCTTTGAAAGCCTCCCACATCTCAAATGTGGACTTGCCTTCAAATAGCTGTGTCCAATTCACATTTCCCAGCTCCTGCCTAATTTTGGTATAATGGGCCTTGGCCCAGGTTAGTACTCTTCCCTTAGGACCATTCTCTTCTTTATCTATGAGTACTCTAAAACTTACAGAATTTTGGTCACTGTTCCCAAAGAAATCCCCCACCACAACTTCTACCACCTGGCCTGGCTCGTTCCCCAATACCAGGTCCAATATGGCCCCTTCCCTCGCCGGACTATTGACATACTGCTCTAGAAAACTCTCCTGGATGCTTCTTACAAATTCTACCCCACCCAGAACTCTGACATTAAGTGTATCTCAGTCAATGTTGGGAAAAATAAAATCTCCCATCACCACTACCCTATTGCCTCTACATCTTTCCATAATCTGTTTACCTATTTGTTGTTCTACTTCACGCTCCCTGTTGGGAGGCCTGTAATACAGCCCCAACAATGTAACTGCACCCTTCTTACTTCTCAGCTCCACCCATAATACCTCACTACCCAAGGCCTCCATAGTGTGCTCCTTTAGCACAGCTGTGATATCGTCCTTGACCAGCAATGCAACTCCACCACCCCCCCCCCCCACCCCCACCCCCATCTTTTACTTCCCTCCCTGTGCTGTCTGAAGCATCTATATCCTGGAACATTTAATTGCCAATCATCATGCCCTTCCTTCAACCAAGTCTCTGTGATTGCAGTAACATCATGCTTCTAGGCACCAATCCAAGCCCTAAGTTAATCTGCCTTACACACTATACTCCTTGCAATAAAGTAGATGCATTTCATGCCACTTTTTGTTTGCGCACATCTGCTCCCTGTCTACTCTTCCCTTTATTAAAACTATTTTCATAATTCTTACAGTCTCCACCTCACTGCCTACTTGTTTTCTCTTCTGGTTCCTAGCCCCCTGCCACATTAGTTTAAAACCTCCCCAAAGTAGTAGCAAAAACTCCCCCAAGGGCATTGATTCCGGTCTGGTTCAGATGTAGACCATCCATTTTGTAATAGTCCCGCCTTCCCCAGAACCAGTCCCAATGTCCAACAAATCTGGACCCTTCCCTCCTACACCATCTGTCAAGCCATGTGTTTATCCTGCCTTTTTTTTTATTTCTACGCTGGCTAGCACGTGGCACTGGTAGTAATACCGAGATCACTACCTTTGAGGTTCTTCTCTTTAGCTTCTCTCCTAGCTCCCTGAATTCTTCTTTCAGGACCTCATCTTGTTTCCTACTTATATCGTTGGTGCCTATATGCACCAAAACAACTGGCTGTTTACCCTCCCCTTTTAGAATGCTCTGCAGCCGATCGGTGACATCCATGAACCGAGCACCTGGGAGGCAACATACCATCCGGGTGTCCCGTTTTCGGCCACAGAACCACCTATCTACTCCCCTTACAATAGAATCCCCTGTGACTATGGCCCTACGAGTCTTTTTCCCGCCCTTCTGAACAGCAGTGCCCGCCACGGCGCCATGATCCTGGCAACTGCTGCCCTCCCCTGGTGAGCCATCTCCCCCAACAGTATCCAAAACAGTACACCTGTTTTGGAGGGAGATGACCACAGGGGACACCTGCACTGCCTTCCCACTCTTTTTCTGTCTTTTGGTCACCCATTCACTGTGTCCCTCAGCAACTCTAACCTACGGTTTGACCAATTCACTAAACGTGCTACCACAACCTCTTCAGCATTGCGAATGCTCCACTGTGAGTCCATCCACAGCTCCAGAGCTGTCATGCGGTCAAACAAGAGCTGCAGCTGGACACAATTCTTGCAAGTGAAAGAGTCAGGAATGTCAGACACATTCCTAAGCTCCCACATCACGCAAGACGCCACGGGTCTGAGGTCCCCTGCCATTGTAAGCTTAGCGTTATATGAACTAATTAAACCCAACAATGCACTTAAATATATGAAAAAGAAAGATAAAGAAAAAATAAAAGCCTTTACTTACTGAGTCTTTTTCTTCTGGTTAGAGGAGGGGGGACGGGAGGGAGATACTACACGTGTAGTATCTCGAGTTTAGCCACTGCCCAAATATAAATTAAACCCTTACCTTCCCGGTAGCCCTCGCTTTACTCCACCTTCTCTCCTCGCTGCTCTGTCAAAATGGAGGCCCGACTCCTGAGGTAAGTCACTTTTTTAAGTGGGAAAACTTACCCTTTCCGGTAGCCCTTGCTTCACTCCACCTTCTCTCCTCGCCACTCAGTCGAAATGGAGGCCCAACTCCCGAGGTAAGTCACTTTTTGTAAGCGGGAAAACTTACCCTTCCCAGCAGCCCTCGCTTCACTCTCCTCACCGCTCTGTCAAAAAATCCTCACAGTGAATCCAACACGAATAGCAAGGCAAAAGAATTTGGATGCTGTTTATGTTTCAAATATTCAGCATAGGGACAAGAGGAGGCCATTCAGCCTCTCAGACCTGCTTCACCCTTCTGTTAGCTCATAATTCCTTTGTGATTTTATTAACTACTTCCTCTGCAGTGGATTTCAGTATTTTACTGTTGACTGATGTCAGTTTAACTGTTCTCAGCTTGCTGTCTTCTCTCTCCCTCCTATCCTGACTAGCAAGCAGAATTACATGCGTTAGTATCCATTCCACACAAACTGTTCTGGAATCAAAGGAATTCTAAAAAATCAAAACAATTGCATCTACTATATCCACAGCCATCTGTTTAAGAGGCCTCAGAATCTATTGGGGACTTGTCAGATTTTAATCCCAGTATCATTTCCACTGATTATTTTTCACCAAGTTTATTTTTCACTACGTTTAATTATGTTGCATTCTTCAGCGCTTCCCCGTGATAGTGAACTCTGTATTAATATTGCTCTGTGAGTGTGTTTCTGCTAAATTGTCTGTTGAATTTAATAATGATCACCTTATACTTAATGGTCCCCAGTTCAGGTCTCTCCCACAAGTCACAACATTTTCTCACTATCCAGCAGATAAAAGGCCTGGTTGAGTGTAATGTCAGAATAAAATTGAATCCAGGACATGTTAAATGCTGCTCAAGCCATTGGTGAAGTGTGAAACGAGACCCTAGTAGTTTTCTAAATAGTTGTCTTATTTACAGAATGCAGCATTGCATTTGTCTACATCCTACCTAATACCCCGGTGACACGACAGTCTCCCCTTATAAATGTTTCATGTAACCAGTTGCACAATCCCCATCACAATACCATTAACATACAACTAATAGAAATGAGTACTCAAGAAATTGGAGCAAGTGTAGGCCATTCAGTACCATTTCCATAAGTGAGGACTGCAGATGCTGGAGATCAGATTCAAGATTAGAGCGGTGCTGGAAAAGCACAGCAGGTCAGACAGCATCTGAATCCTCCTGCTTCTCGGATGCTGCCTGACCATTTAGTACCATAAGCAGGCATTGCCATTCAATTAAGTAAAGGTAAAGTGGTCACAGTCCTACCAGACCATAGGGCAGCTCCCTCATTAGAGAGAGAGATAACTGGTTGTAGTTTAACCTGACGGTTAAAACATAGAACATTACAGCACAGTACAGGCCCTTTGGCCCTCAATATTTTCCACAGATCGGCGCGACAATCTGAAGTCTATCTATGCTACACTATTCCATTTTCATCCAAATGCATATCCAATGACTATTTAAATGCCCTTAAACTTGGCGAGTCTGCTACTGTTGTCAGCAGTGCATTCCATGCCCTATTACTTTCTCAGTAAAGAAATTACTTCTGACATCTATCCAATATTTATCCCCCCTCAATTTATAGGTATGTACCCTTCTTGCTAGCCATCACCATCCAAGGAAAAAGGCTCTCACTGTCCATCCTATCTAATCCCCTGATTATCTTATATGTCTCAATTAAGTTACCTCTCATCCTTCTTCTCTCTAATGAAAACAACCTCAAGTCCCTCAGCCTTTCTTCATAAGATCTTCCCTCCACGCCAGGCAACATCCCAGTAAATCTCCTCTAAACCATTTCCGAAGCTTTCCCTTCCTTCCTGTAATGCGGTGACCAGAACTGTGCGCAATACTCCAAGTGCGGCCGCATCAGAGTTTTGTCCAGCTGCAGCATGACCTCGTGGCTCTGAAACTCATTGCCTCCACCAACTAAAGCTAACACACCATATGCCTTCTTAACAACCCTATCAACCTGGGTGTCAACTTTCAGGGTACATGCTCTTCTCCACTACCAAGAATCGTACCATTAACCCAAAGTCTTTATTCCTGTTGCTTGTTCCAAATTGAATCGCCTCACACTTTTCCGCATTAAATTCCATTTGCCATTTCTCAGCCCAGCTCTACAGCTTATCTATGGCCGTCTGTAACCTGCAACATCCTTCGGCACTATCCAAAGCTCCACCGACCTTAGTGTCATCCTCAAGTTTACTAACCTATCCTTCTGTGTCCTCATCCAGGTCATTTATAAAAATGACAAACAGCAGTGGCCGCAAAACAGATCCTTGTGGTACACCACTAGTAACTGAACTCCAGGATGAGCATTTTCCAACAACCACCACCCTCTGTCTTCTTTCAGCTCACCAATTTCTGATCTAAAGCATTAAATCTCCCTCAATCCCATGTCTCCGTATTTTGTGCAATGCCTACTGTAGGGAACCTTCTCAAACACCTTACTGAAATCCATATACACCACAGCAACAGCTTTACCCTCATCCATCTGTGTGGTCACCATCTCAAAGAACTCAATAATATTTGTGAGGCTCGACCTACCCTTCACAAAACCATGTTGACAATCCCAAATCAACTTATTCCTTTCTAAATGATTATAAATCCGATTTCTTATAACCTTTTCCAACACTTTACCCACAACCGAAGTAAGGCTCTCTGGTCTATAATTACCAGGGTTGTCTCTACTCCCCTTCTTGAACGTTTGCTATCCTCCAGTCTTCTGGCACTATGATGACATAAAGATCAAAACCAAAGGCTCTGCAATCTCCTCCCTGGCTTCCCAGATATTCCTAGGATAAATCCCCATCCAGCCCAGGGGACTTACTTACTTTCACACTTTCCAGAATTACTAACACTTCCTCCTTGTGAACCTCAATCCTGTCTAGTCAAGTGGCCTGTATCTCAGTATTCTCCTTGGCAACATTGTCTTTTTCCAAAGTGAATACTGAGAAAAAATATTCATTTAGCGCTTCCCCTATCTCCTCAGCCTTCATGCACAACTTCCCACTACTTTTGTTGTTTGACCATAACCTTTCTCTAATCATTCTTTTATTCCTGATATACCTATAGAAAGCTTTACGGTTTTCCTAGATCCTAACTGCCAACAACTTCCAGATTAGATTCCCTAAAGTATGGAAACAGGCTATTTGGCTCAACAAGTCTATACCAACCCTCTGAAGAACAACCCACCCAGACCCATACCCCCACCCTCTATTTACCCCTGACTAATGCACCTAACACTATGGGTAACTTAGCATGGCCAATTCACCTAACCTGCACATCTTTGGACTGTGGGAGAAAACTGGTGCACTCTGAGGAAACCCACACAGACACGAGCAGAATATGCAAACTCCACACAGTCACCTAAGATGGGAGTTGAACCCGGGTCCCTGGTGCTGGGAGGCAGCAGTGCTAACCACTGAGCCATTGTGCTAACCTAAATATCTCCTCGTGGTTCATCTTAGCTTTCTCTTTAGGTCTTTCCTGGTTAACATGTCTCACCCTAACATAAGCCTTCTTTCTCCTCTTGACAAGAGATTCAACTTCTTTAGTAAACCACAACTCCCTTACTCGACTACTTCCTACATGCCTGACAGGTACATACTTATCAAAAACATGCAGTAGCTGTTCCTTGAATAAGCTCTACATTTCAATTGTGTCCATCTCCTACAGTTTCCTTTCCCATCCTATGCTTCCTAAGTCTTGCCTTTTGTCATAATTGCCTTTCTCCCATCCATAACTCTTGCCCTGTGTTATATACCTATCCCTTTCCATCGCTAAAGTAAACATAACCAAATTGTGGTCACTGTCACCAAAGTGCTCATCTACCTCCAAATCAAACACCTGGCCTGGTTCTTTACCTAGTACCAAATCCAATGTGGCCTTGCTCCTTGTTGGCCTGTCTACATACTGTGTCAGAAAATCATCCTGCATGCATTGGACAAAAACTGACCCATCTAAAGTACTCGAACTATATCAATTTCCAGTCAATATTTGGAAAGTTAAAATCTCCCATAACAACTACCTGTTAATCTCACTCTTATCCAGAATCATTTTTGCTTTTCTTTCCTCAACATCTCTGGAACTATTCAGAGGCCTAGCGAAAACTCCTTAACAGGGTGACCTCTCTTTTCCTGTTTCTAACCTCAGTCCATTACAACCTCAGTGGATGTATTCTCAAAAGTCCTTTCTGCCACCGTAATACCGCCCTTGAGTAACAATGCCACACCTCCTCCTCTTTTACCACCGTCTCTGTTCTTACTGAAACATCTAAATCCCGGAACCTGCAACAACCATTCCTGTCCTTGCTCTATCTATGTCTTTGGAATAGCCACAAAATCGAAGTCCCAGGTATCAACTCATGACGTAAGTTCCCCCACCTTATTCTGGATGCTCCTGGCATTGAAGTAGACACACTTCAATCCACCTTCCTGCTTGCTCCTGCTGAACTCCTGCGACCTTGAGACCTTATTTCTGAACTCACTACTCTCAATCTCCTGGGCACTGGAACTACAATTTAGGTTCCCATCCCCCTGCTGAATTAGTTTAAACCCTCCCAAAGAGCATTAGCAAACTCCCCTCCCCCCGCCCCCCTCAGGATATTGGAACCCCTCTGGTTCAGGTGTGGACCATCCTGTTTGTAGAGGTCCCACCTACTCCGGAATGAGCCCCAGTTATCCAGGCATCTGAAGCCCTCCCTCCTGCACCATCCTTGTAGCCACATGTTCAACTCCTCTCTCTCCCTATTCCTTGCCTCGTGAGCACATGGCACAAGCAACAAACCAGAGCTAACGACTCTGCTTGTTCTAGCACTAAGCCTTCACTGTAGCTCCATGGATTTCTGCTTTAAATCCCCATCTCTTTTCCTACCTATGTTGTTAGTACTATGTGGACCACAGAGCTGCTCCCCCTCCCTCAAGGATCCCAGAAACACGATCCTAGCACGAGCACCTGAGAGGCAACAAACCAACTGTGAGTCTCTCTCATTCCCACAGAACCTCCTAGCTGTCCCCCTAACTGTGGAGTCCCCAATGGCTAATGCTGTGCTCCTCTTCCCCCTTCCCTTTTGAGCAACAGGGGACAGAGTCTGTGCCAGAGACCTGTGCCCCATGGCTTACCCCCCAAAGGTATCCAAAGCAGTATACTTGTTATTGAGGGGAATGCCACAGGGGTTCCCTGCACTACCTGCCTGTTCCCTTGCTGTCCCCTGGCTGTAACCCACCTGCCCTTTTATTGCATCTGTGGTGTGATTACCTCCCTGTAACTCCTCTCAATAATCCCCTCCACCTCCCAAAGTTCATCCAGTTCCAGTTCCCTAACACGGTTTTTCGAGGAGCTGGTGTTGGGTGCTCTTCCTGCAGATTAAGTCAGCAGGGACATTGGTGGTGACCCTTATCTCCCACGTTCTGGAGGAGGAATGTTCAGTTGCCCTAACTGCCATTCCCACTATTCTAAATTTCCAAAGAGACTGCAGAAAAATAAAGAATAAAATAAGTTTTTTAAACTTACTAATCCAGCGCACAGAACTCTTTTTTTTGGTGGGAGACACTACATAAGTAGCATTTTGGGTAACGCAACACCCAAATATATTACTTCGCTTACTTAGCAATCCTATGTCCACACCTGTTCAGCGTGTGCTTCGCCTGTTCATGAGTTAAGCATTCAAATCAGTGATTCACCTTCCTGTCAGCCATCTTGTCGATGCTCCTGCTCCTGCTCTTCTTGCTGCTGAAACAAAAATGGAGTGCTCCAACCATCAAGGTATGTGTTTGAATCGGTGATTCACCTTCCCATCTACCCCCAGTTCACGCTCCTGCTCTTCCTGCTGTTGAAACAATAAAAACACGACACATAGTTGAGACGAGAGTCCTTCATGGTAACCTCAGCCAGTGTGGTAATTGGACTCATGCAGTCGGCATCATTCTGTATTGCTGACTAGCTATCCAGCCAACTGAGCTAAACAACCCCCTTGCAACAAGACCATAAGACAGGAGCAGAAATTAGGCCATTCAGCCCATCAAGTCAGCATCCAATCATGGCTGATAAGTTTCTCAACCCCATTCTCTCGCTTTCTCCCCATAAACCTTGATCTCCTTAATACTCAAAAATCTATCTATCTCAGTCTTAAATATACCTCAATAACTTGGCCTCCACAGCGTGCTGTGGCAATGAATTCCATAGATTCACCATTCTCTGACTAAAAACGTTTCTCCTTTTCTCCATTCTAAAAGGTCTTCCCTTTACTCTATGGCCGGGTCTTCAAGTCCTAGTTTCGCTTTCCAATGGAAACATCTTCCCATCATCTGCTATGTTCAGGCCATTCAGTATTCTGTCATCCCTCTAAACTCCATCAACCCAGAATATTCAAATGATTCTCATGTTAAGCTTTTCATTCGTGGGACCATTCTCTTGAACCTCTTCTGAACACGTTCCAGGGTCAGTACATCCTTCCTGAAATATGAGGCCCAAAATTGCACACAATATTCTAAATGTGGTTGATCAGAGTCTTGTACAGCCTCAGAAGTATATCCATGCTTTTATATTCATGTCCTCTCAAAATAAGTGCTGTCATTGCATTTGCCTTCCTTAATACTGACTCAACCAGCAAGAGCCAATGCTGACTTTGTGAAACATTTGGAAAGGGATGAATAAAATCCTTCCATCATGACAAGGGATCATCCTCAACACCTGCCCCTTTGTGTCTTTGCAGAGCTGCCACTCATATTTGTGCTGAAGCTGGAGGACGTGTGCATTCAGAGAGACGGCTCCATCACCCTATGGTGTGAACTCAACAAGGTGAAAGGTGACGTCATGTGGCTGAAGGATGGGAAGGAGGTCCGTCCCAGTCGCAAGCACATCATCCGAGCTGAGGGGCGACTGCGATCCTTGACCCTGTGCAAAGCAACACTTGACGACGAGGGTGAATACTCGTGCGAGTCTAAGGATGACAGGACAGTGGGAAGAGTGTCCGTGAGAGGTCTGTGCTGCCTTGCCTTTTGTTTGACCCTGTGTCCATTTGAGATCATGGAGTACCACCTACCACCTTCAAAACATTGTCCATCTCCATCTCTGTTGCAGGGGTCCCTATGTCAGTGACACTCCTCCTCTTTCTTCCCAACTACAGAGAATATCAATCCAATTTACTCAGCTTCTCTTCCTTGTTTCCTCATCATCTTGACTGTCCTGTCTTCAGTGTCTCCAGAATCCAATTGTGTCATTTATCATCCACGCTCTGTAAATGTGGATTATTCCAAATTCTTGCTCTTTGTCTCCGTGCTTACCCCTCACCCTGTTTGCCTATTACCCCAAGCTCACTAACATCCACTGGCTCTAAGTCTGACACAGCCCAATTTCAAAACCCAATTCTTGTTTGCAAATGTGTCCATGTACTCCCCTTCCCTTACTCTCTCCCAGATCCACAACCCTCCTCTAATTATGGCTTCTTGAGCACTCCCAAATTAATTACTCCGCCATTGGTAGCCTTGCCTTCAGATTGCTGATCCCTGAGCTCTGAAATTCTCCCCCTAAACCACTCTTTCTCTTTCCTCCTTCAAGACACTCTTTAAAATATATTTCCTCAATCAAAGCTTGCAATCATCTTTCCAGTGCCTCCACTTGTGGCCAAGGATGCATTATGTTTGCTAGCAACTTTTGTGAATTATCTCGTGACATTCCAGAATATTAAAGGGGCTACACAACTGCTCCCTTCTTTTATACTCTTGATGACACATCAGTATTTCTTACGGTAGGATGGATTCTATGTTGTAACTTTCTGACCCTCAAGTGTGTTTCCTCTCATTTCAGTTCCCCGGGTCGTGGAGTTCATCTCCGATCTCCGCAGTATCACTGTGCTGGAGGGAGATGACGCTAAGTTCAAGTGCATGGTGTCCCCAGAGGATGTGAGGCTGTCCTGGCAAGTGCACGGCATGGAAGTCCCACCAGGCAGCACGAAATATGTGACCTCACGAAATGGTCTGTGTCACATGCTGCTGATACAGGACTGCCAGCTTACAGATATTGGCCAAGTGATAGCAGAGGCTGAGGGAATTGTCTCCACTGCCAACCTTCAGGTGCAAGGTAGGTCACAACCTAGGGTAGGTGGGAAATACATTTAACATTGCCCGACAGACCCATATTTGCCTGATTCACCACATGGGTAGGCTTGGGGATAGGTTGAGGCTTGTACCCTTGTAAAATATTCTTTATTGTTGCAAGTTGTTGTAGAGTAATATATTGACCCTGGGCAATATAAAATGAATAAGAAGGTTCTCTTTCTTTGGAATTTCAAAAGGGCTAAAGTAGTGCAGATGTCAGACACCATTTTTAAGGTGAGAGGTCATAGTTTTAAAGTGATACGTTATAAAAGGGAGGTTTATTCCCTGTGAGAATTAAGACCGAACCACCCAAAAGTAGCACCTTGCCCTGTAATCTGTAAAATAGTGTGAAAAGTGGTGTAACCTGCTTTTCAGCAACTTGCAGTGGTTAAATAATGTAAATCCCTAACACTCACTTTAAAATCAACAAGTAATAATTTATTTATCTAACTCTTAACAGTGAACAAATTAACTAAACTATTAACGAATCAAATAAATCCCTTCCAACTACTAACAATTCCCAAGTGAAATAAAATTCTAATGGTATGTTGTTCCAATAAATACAAGTCCCACTCATATAACAAAAAATAGAATTTAGTCTCTCAAACTTATAGCCAGGTTATGTATCTTCCAGACTGTTCTGTGCCTTTGTCGATTGTTTTGTCAGGAATGCCATCTCTGTCGCTGGTACCATTGTTACTTAGATGGTGCCTTCTCTATTACATAGATGAGGTTATGAGAGCCAGTGATTCTCTCTTTCAGGGCCATTAGCTCTGGCAGATGGCAACTTGCTCAGGGGTCTTTGTTCAACTGCTCCCTTCTTTTATACCCTTGATGACACATCAGTATTTCTTACGGTAGGATGGATTCTATGTTGTCAAAACCATCAGATTTAAATTTAATAGGTTTTGGTATCTAAGTGGCTGGTTCAAATTGATTGGCTAAATTCAAAAGCCTGTTTTCTAGGTAAATACTGCTGCTTGGTCTGCTAACTGTATGGCCTTTCAATACGTATGTTTCAAGTTGGATGCTCTCTGTGTTCCTGCAAGCCCCCAAGCTGCTGCTCACAGATATCCATTCCAAATCTCTAAGCACTGAAAAAGCACCACCTTTTAAAGGAATTATGCAATGCTTCTCCCTCCCCCACAACCCCAGCATTTTACAAACACCAACTTCACAACAGATGTGCAAAAGAAGCAAGGGTGGTCCAGGAAAAAGCTTTTTCTTAGCTTGTTTGACTGGATGACTGGTTTGCAATGCAGAAGGATGCTAACATGTGGGTTCAATTCCTGCACTGACCGAGGTTACCATGAAATGACTCTGTCCAAGTCCCATCTGCTGCAAAGGTGTGCCTGAATATATCTGAGCAGTTTAATTAGGCTTTTGTGGTGTAGTGTCTGAGGTAAGAGACGAGTTTGTAGGCATGGAATAACATCTTGGCACAGGTTGGTTAGAAAATACCTCAATCATTTTCCTCGTCTGAGGCCTTCACTTTTTTTTAATTCATTCGTGGGATGTGCATGTTGCTGGCATGGCCAAAATTCATTGCCTATCCCCATGAAAGAATACTCAAAGGCACAGAGGTGAGGGACTGTAGTGAATATGGTGAGACTGTAGAAGCTGGGATTATTCTCCTCAGGATGGAGAAGGTTAAGACTAAACTTAATGGATCTGTTCAAAAATTATGATGAATTTTAATAAGATTAAATGTGAAACAGTTTCCCTGAAGGAGAGTCAGTGACCAATTGGCAAAAGAACTCCAGGCAGTGATTAAACCTTTCCATCTCTCTCTGCTCTTTTTTAATTGCATCTAAACAAGTTACATCTTTGACCACATTTTCAGTTGTGGTGTTTATCCACATGATCACTGGTCAAATACTACCTTCTGCTATTTGCCACCTCCATTGGTTTGTAGTACTTGGTAAGACTTTCTTTAAAGTAATTCACCTTCACCAGTCGTCTTTTAGTTTTGCATTGTATTAAGTCTATCTATTGATTAGTGTTAGAGGATACACCACTAGTTGTTGCATGTTCCAGGGTTTAAATGTTTCAGTAAGAATAGGGAAGGCGGTAAAAGAGAGGGAGGTGTGGCATTGTTGGTCAAGGCAGGAAGGATGGTTAATGAGGGATTCGTCTACTGAGGTACGAAACAGGAAAGAAAGGACCACCCTTGTTGGGAGTTTTCTATAGGCCTGTGAGAAGTTCCAGAGAGATAGAGGAAAGGATTCCAAAGATGATTTTGAATAGGAGTGAAAGTAACAGGGTAGTTGTTATGGAGCTTTTTAGCTTTCCACATATTGACTAGAAATGCTATAGTTCGAGTATTTTAGATGGGTCAATTTTTGTCCAATGTGTACAGGAGGGTTTCCTGACACAGTATGTAGACGGGCTACCAAGAGGCGAGGCCACATTGGATTTGGTACTGGATAATGGACCAGGCCAGGTGTTAGATTTGGAGGTGGGTGAGCAATTTGATGACAGTGACCACAATTCAGTTATGTTTACTTTAACGATAGAAAGGAGTAGGTATTTACAGCAGAGCAAGGGTTATAGCTGTGGGAAAGGCAATTATGATGTGATGAGGCAAGATTTAGGATGTATAAGCTGGGGAAGGAAACTGCAGGGATGGGCAAAATTGAAACGTGGAGCTTGATCAAGGAGCTTGATAAGTACATACCTGTCAGGCAGAGAGGAAGTGGTCAAGCGAGGGAACTGTGGTTTACTAAAGAAGTTGAATCTGTTGTCAAGAGAACGAAGGAGGCTTATGTAAAGTTGAGATGTGAAGGCTTAGGTAGCACGCTTGAGAGTTACAAGTAAGTCAGGAAGGACCTAAAGAGAGAGCTAAGGAGAGTGAGGAGGGGACCGGAAAATTCTGTGGCGGGTTGGATTAAGGGAAACCCTAAAGCTTTCTATAGGTATGTCAGGAATAAAAGAATGACTAGGGTAAGGTTAGGGCCAGTCAAGGATAGTAGTGGGAAGTTGTGCATGGAGTCCAAGGAGATAGGAGAGGCACTAAATGAATATTTTTCTTTAGTACTCACACAGGAAAAAGATAATGCTGTCGAGGAGAATACTGAGATACAGGCTATTAGACTAGATGGGATTGAGGTTCATAATTAGCAATTCTGGAAAGTGTGAAAATAGATAAGTCTCCAAGAGCTAGGCTGAGAGGTGGCAAATGGAGTTTAATGTAGAAAAGTGTAAGGTGATTCACTTTGGAAAGAGTAATGGGAATACAGAGTACTGGACTAATGGTAAGATTCTTGGTGGTGTGGATGAGCAAAGGGATCTCGCTATCCATGTGCATAGATCGCTGAAAGCTGTCACCCAGATTGATCGGATTGTTAAGAAGGAGTATGGTGTATTAGCTTTAATTGGTAAAGTTTTGGAGCCATGAGGTCATGTTGCAGCTGTACAAAACTGGTGCGGCCACATTTGGAATATTGTGTACAGTTCTGGTCGCTGCATTATAGGCAGGATGTGTAAGTATTGGAAAGGGTGCAGAGGAAATTCACCAGGATGTTGCCTGGTATGGAGGGAAGGTCTTATGAGGAAAGGCTGAAGTACTTGAGCTATTTTCATTAGAGAGAAGAAAGTTAAGAGGTGACTTAATAGAGACATACAATATGATCAGAGGATTAGGTAGAGTGGACTGTGAGAGCCTTTTTCCTTGGATGGTGATGGCAAGCACAAGGGGACATAGCTTTAAATTGAGGAGGGATAGATATAGGACAGATGTCAGAGATAGGTTCTTTACTCAGTGAGTAGTGAAGGCTTGGAATGCCCTGCCTGCAACAGTAATAGAATCAGCAATTTCAAATGGTCATTAGATAAACGTATGGTTGATAATACAATAACGTACGTTAGATGGGCTTCAGATTGGTTTCACAGGTCGGTGTAACATCAAGGGCCAAAGGGCATGTACTGCACTTTAATGTTCTATGCACTGTGTAGAGCATCTACAGAATTGATATTATCCTTCAATAACACAATAGTAGTATAACTGGTTTGTCACATAAAGCAATGCCAATAGCATGAGTTCCTGAACTGGCTGAGGTTACCATGAGATACTCTATTCAAATCCCACCTGCTCCAAAGATGTGTCAGAATATAGTATATCTGAGCAGTTTGATTTGGATGTTGTGATGCAATGGTACTGTCTCTGCCTCTGAGCCATAATGCCCAGGTTCAAGTCCCATCTACTCCAGAGATGTGTCATACATCTTTGAACAGATTGATTAGGAAAATATCAACAAGGCTGATTGCATAATATCAGTGAGTACAATACATTAGGTCAGCTATAATGGTTAGCACATAAGGCAATTGGTATAGATCCAACTGATCCTTTTGAAAACTCAAGCGGAACTCTTTCCTGTTGGTCTGTGACATCAATAGAATGGATGGAGCCAATTTACTTTGAACATTAACCCCTTCAGAGCCAATACCTTTTCGACAATATTAATCTTCGAGTAAAAAATGAGGTCTGCAGATGTTGGAGATCACAGCTGCAAATGTGTTGCTGGTCAAAGCACAGCAGGTTAGGCAGCATCTCAGGAATAGAGAATTCGACGTTTCGAGCATAAGCCCTTCATCAGGAATAATCACTTATTTGTAATATATCTGTAAGACGCATGGAGTCAAATTTTAATGGCTCAGTATCTATGAAATGCCTTGGGATGCTTTGCTGTATCCAAGATACTACATAAACGCAAACTGTTGTTGGTGTTCCACAATGGAAACAAGTGGCAATTCCTGTGATTGATCTTTCTCTACTGACCTCAAGAAGCCCACAATCCTGTTGTAGCCCCAGTGGATTCAGGACAAGAAAGAAAATTGAGGTCCCCTGTTTATAATCCACTGACCTTTGCTTGAAAGTGTTGTGTGATTTAGTGAAAAGTGTTCAAATAATGTGGCCAGTGTGAAACTGTCCATTTTGGCAGGAAGAGTAATAAGAGTTTGCAGAGCACTGAGATGGAGAGGGATCTGGGTTTTCTTGTGTATGAATCACAAAAGGTTTGCTGTCCCATACTGCAAATAATCAGGAAAACTATTGGAATGTTGTGGTTTATCACAAGGGGATAAAAGCAGGAAGGCTATACTTCAGTTATACAGGGCACGGGAGTATTATACCAGTATTGGTCACATTATTTAAGGAAGGAAATACGTGTTCACAGGAAGTTTACTAAGTTAATACTTGGAATGGGGGGTTGTCCAATGAAGACAGACTAGAGTTGTATCCACTCTAGTTTAGAAGAGTGAGAGGCAAGTTGGTTGAAATAAAATGGATCTTGAGCGGTCTTGACTGGATGTTTCCTTTCTGGGAGAATCCAGAAGCAGGGGCCACAGTTTAAAAATATGGGATTGCCCATTGAAAACAGAGATCAGGCTAAATTATTTCTGCCAGAGGGTTGTGAGTTTTTTAGAACTCTTACTGAAAAGGTGATGGAAGCAGAGTCCTTGAATATTTTTAAGGCCTAGATTCTTGATTAGCAAGAGGGAGGTTTGACGGGAAAGTAGTGTGATGGTGCTGTTACTTTAAAAAGGTTGTTTTGTCCTAGTTTTTTTTTTGGAACGAGGTTGTAAAGGCAATCTAGATGAACTAGCTGCTGAAGATGGTTTAAGTAAACAATTTAGAAGGCCTTTAGGTTTTGTTTAAAAGCTGGAACAATAGAAGCAGCTTGAATGGGAATGGCCAGCTTTCTCTCACCTGTTTTTTTTCAGCTGTCAGAAGCTATTTGGGGTCTCAGAAGATTTGGAATCTTCAGAGAATGATTCCAAGCTGCTACATTCTCTAGAATTTCTGTTGATTTTATTCCTTCTGGATTGGAGAACTGCACATAAGAATCTGTGTCAGAATTTGCCTTTCTGCTGAGGGGTGTGTTTATGGGATGTTATTATATTGGAGATAGTGAGGACTTCAGATGCTGGAAAGTCAGTCAATAAAATGTGGAGCTGGAAAAAGCCCAGTAGGTCAAGCAGCATCAGAGGAGCAGGAGAGTCAATGTTTTGGGCAGGATCCTTCATCAGAATTGGGGAAGGGGAAGGGGACTGAGAAATAAATAGGAGGGAGGGATGGGGCTGGGGGAAAGGTAGGTGGAGTGGTGATAGATGGATAGGTAGGAGGTGATTGAGATTGGTCAATCGGAATTGTGGAGCAGATAGTTGGGAGGCAGATGGACAGGTTAGGTCAGGTCAAGGGATAGGGCGGAGAGGGAGAGCTAGACTTGGGATGAGATTGGGGGGGGGGGGGGTGGGGAGATTTGGAAGCTGGTAAATTTTATGTTGACGCCATAAGGCTGTAAGCTCCTGAAGTGGAAGATGAAGTATTCTTCCTCCAGTTTGCATCTGGCCTTATTTTGACGACAGAGGAGGTGCAGGAAGGACATGTAATTGGTGAGTGGGAGGGGCAGTTGAAATGGCTAGCAGCCGGAAGGTGGGGTTGATTGGAGCATGTAGGCCATTGAGGTACCCTGAACCAGTCCCTGGATTTGCGCTTAGTCTCTCCAATATAGAGGAGACCACATGGGAAAACAACGGATGCAGTGAATCAGGTTAGAGGAAATGCACGTGAAGGTTATTAAATGCAGGTTATTGCATTGGAACAGTTATTTAGTAATTGATACTGTATCTATCATTCAGTTAAGTTTTCCAATAATTAAGTTATTTTTAATACCTCTTTTTATATTTTAACTATAGTGTTTAAATAAATTGTGTTCTGCTTAACGTTGAGTAATTTGACCAGTTGAATTACATTTGCGACACGTACTTCACATCTGTCTTCAACAATAAGAAAAAGTTATGATTGAGGTTACCCTCTTACTACATTTTGACAGGGTCTGGTCTGGTCCATAGCAGTAGAGTTAAACAATAAGCCATGATTTTAATGAACATTGGAACATAGTCAAAAGCTGAATGATCTACTTCTGTTCTTGATGTTCATCTGTTCATGTATACTATGAAAAAGTGCGAATAGCAACATTTGACAGGTAGATAAAATCAAAATACTGCAGATGTTGGAGACGTGAAATAAGGACAAATTGGTAGAGAAACTCGGCAGGTTCAGCAGCATCTATGAAGAGATGAACAGAGTTATGTTTCAAGTCTGGTAGGGTTCTTCATTGGAGTGTGCTGGATTCAAAACATTAACACTATTTCTGTTTCCACAGTCACTGCCAGACCTGCTGAGTTTCTCCAGTACTTTGTGTTAGTTTGATCAAGCCTGACACAAGGCTGAAATGAGGAGGAATTTGTTCTTTCAAAAGGTTGAGAGTCTTTAGAACTCCTTGCCACATAGCTGTGGGGCAGAGTTTTTGTGCATATTTAAGGCTGAAATAGATCCCTGATCAGTAGTGAATTGAAGGTTATGGGGAAAAGGTCAGGAAATTGGACATGAGGAATGTCAAATCCTATTGAATGCTGAAGCGGCCTATTCCTGTTTCTATTTGTTACAGTCTTATGGTCTAAGAACGGGATGATCCAACTGTTAAATATCCCATGGATACACAGAATGAGTGCAGACATAGAGTGGAAGCTTGCAGTTGAAACAATAGAAGGAAAATGATGTATACTCTGTTTTTACTATTCCTGCAGAGACCCAGGTTGTGTTCACCAGGAAGCTGGTGAGCGTGGTAACAGAAGAGCGGCAAGATGCTACTTTTGAAGTAGAGGTAAGCAATGAGTCAGCCGAGGTCCAGTGGATGAAGCAGGGAGTGGTCATCCAGTCCAGTCCAAAGTTCATTCTGCAGCAAGACGGCAGGACCAGGCGGCTAATTGTATGTGACACTGTGTTCTCTGACCGAGGGAATTACCGCTGTGAGACCCTGCATGACAGAACACAGGCCAAACTCATCATTGAACGTAAGTATAGACCTGGTTTAAGAAAAGCACAAAACAAAGGTGGGAGTTTTAATCTGTATCTACCCCTGTGCTGATCCTGTTGTTGGAGCGTTTGATGGAAACAGTGTAGAGTAAGCTATATTCTGTATCTCACCCTATGTTGTCCCTGACTTTGGAAACAATGCAGAGAGTACTTTACCTTCAGTTTCAAAGTCTAGATGGAGCATAATCTTTGGTTTAAAAGAGTAGAGGAAGGTTCAACTTCAGTTTGAAAGAGTAGCAGAAGCTTCGCTTCCTGCCTAACTCCGTCCTGTTCCTGTCCTGGGAATCTTTGGGGACCTTTATTCTATATCTAACCTTGTGTTGTCCTTGTTGTGGGAGTGTTTGATGGGGACCGTATAGAGGAGCTTTACTCTATATCTAACCCCATGTATGGGTGTTTCTCTGGGTTTGGGTGATGATTAAAACAGGTCTTTGTTGAGGGTGAGATCTTGATGGCGAGATTAATTCAAAGGAACAAAGAACAGTACAGCACAGAAACTGCCCCTTTGGCCTTCCAAGACTGCGCAGACAGTTGTGGATAGTGAGGAGGATTGTCAGAGGATACAGCATGATATAGATCAGTTGGAGGCAGAAAAATGTTTAATCCTGGACAAATGTGAGGTGATGCATTTTGGAAAGTTAAGTACAGGGAGAAATTATACAGTGAATGGCAGAACCCTTAGCAGTATTGATATTTGGAGGGATCTTGGTGTATAAGGTTCACAGTAAAAAATGAGGTCTGCAGATGCTGGAGATCACAGCTGCAAATGTGTTGCTGGTCAAAGCACAGCAGGCCAGGCAGCATCTCAGGAATAGAGAATTCGACGTTTCGAGCATAAGCCCTTCATCAGGAATCCTGATATAAGGTTCACAGATCACTTAATGCAGCAGTGCAGGTAGATAAGGTAGCAAAAAAGGCCTATGACATGAAGGGCTTTAGCCAAGTTCAGTAACCATGGGGATGGCCTCAACTGGGACCTTGGGTTCATGTCACACTACAGGTGACCCCATTGCACTATACACACCCAGACACTCCTACACACACACAGACAGACACACACACACACATTCTCTTACAGACCCAGACACACACACACACCTTCTCTCGTGCTCACACATACACCCCCATGCTCTCACACACACCTTTCACAGACTTATACCCCTATACACACTCTCTCTCTCTCTCTCTCTCTCTTACACACACACACACACACACACACACACACACACACACACACACACACACACACACACACACTCATAACCCCTCCCTCACACACACAAAAACACACCCACATATACACACACACATATAAATTTGTGGGGTGAATTTGTACTTGCAAAATTACATTTTTCTTTGCTCAAAACTGCATGAATCCATGTATGATTCTGTAAATCCTTTTTTAGATTAGAATCAGTCTGACCATTGGGGCACAGACAGTCTCACACAGGGCAACTCACACCTTCAATGCATTATCTGGGCTGGCGTGACACCAATTGTTAAAGTTCACTTGAGGATGTAACTTTTAAAAAAGTTTTGTGATTTACATATGAAAGAACTGAAACCAACATGGTCGTTCTAAAAGATGAGAGACTTAAGAAACAATCCTGGTATTTTTTAATATATAATTTCAGTTACATCACACTGTAAACTTATGCTATAAATTCTATGTCTTACGATGATATACGCCACAACCACCTGATGAAGGAGCAGCACTCCAAAAGCTAGTGCCTCCAAATAAACCTATTGGAGTATAATCTTGTGTTGTGTGATTTTTAACTTCCTATTCATCTGGGTGCTTCTTGAATGCTGCTATTGTGTCTGCTTCCACCACATCCTCTGGCAGCACATTCCAGGCATTCACCACCCTTTGTGCCTCGCACATCTGTAGCCCCCAGTAATTGACCCTTCCACCCTGAGAAAAACTTCTTTCCATTCTATCCATACTGTTCACAATCTTATAAACTTCTTTAGGTCACCCCTCAACCTCCTGCTTTCCAGTGAAAACGAACCCAGTTTATCCAACCTTTCTTCATAGCTAAAATCCCCCATACCCAGCAACATCCTGGTAAATCTTTTCTGTACGTTCTCCAAAGCATCCACCGCCTTTTGTTGTGTGATGCCCAGAGTTGTACACAACATTCCAAGTGTGGCCTAACTAAAGTTCTATAAATCCACAGCATAATTTACCTATCATTATACTCAATGCCCTGTTCAATGAAGGCAAGCATGTCATAGTTGAGAGTGTAGTGCAGAGTGGGAGGGAAAGTCTAAATGTTGGGCCATCGGGCGGTGTGGTTGATTGGTGCGGGTGTCTCGGAGATGTTCCCTAAAGTGCTCTGCTAGGAGGTATCCAGTCTCCCCAGTGTAGAGGAGACCGCATTGGGAGCAATGGATACAGTAAATGATATTGGTGGATGTGCAGGTAAAACTTTGATGGATGTGGAAGGCTCCTTTAGGGCCTTGGATAGAGGTGAGGGAGGAGGTGTGGGCGCAGGTTTTGCAATTCCTGCAATGGCAGGGGAAGGTGTCAGGATGGGAGGGTGGGTTGAAGGGGGACGTGCACCTGACCAGGTAGTCACGGAGGGAATGGTCTTTGCAGAAGGCGGAAAGGGGTGGGGAGGGAAATATATCCCTGGTGATGGAGTCTGTTTGGAGGTGGCGGAAATGTCGGTGGATGATTTGGTTTATGCGAAGGTTGGTAGGGTGGAAAGAGAGCACCAGGGGCGTTCTGTTCTTGTTACGGCTGGCGAGGTGGGGTCTGAGGGTGGAGGTGCGGGATGTGGAGGAGATGCGTTAGAGGGCATCTTTAACCACGTGGGAAGGGAAATTGCGGTCTCTAAAGAAGGAGGCCATCTGGTGTGTTTTGTGGTGGAACTGGTCCTCCTGGGAGCAGATACGGCGGAGGTGGAGGAATTGGGAATACAGGATGGCATTTTTGCAGGAGGTAGGGTGGGAAGAGGTGAAAAGCAGCAGGTCAGGTAGCATCCAAGCAGCAGGAGAATCGACGTTTCCGGCATAAGCCCTTCTTGTCAGAGGCCTTTTTTGCTCCGTCATCTGCTGCATTCAGTGATCTGTGAACCGACATACCAAGATCCCTCCAAATATAAATACTCCTCAGGATTCTGCCATTCACTGCATAATTTACATCTCTACTTAACTGTCCAAAATGCATCACCTCACACTTGTCCAGGATTAAATATTTTTCTGCCCATGCCTCCAACTAATCAATATCCTGCTGTAGCCTCTGACAATCCTCCTCATTATCCACAACTCCAATCTTTGTATCATCCATAAACTTACTGATTAGACCAGTCACATTTCCTCCAAATCATTTATATAGACAAGGAACAGCAGAGGTCCCAGCACTGATCCCTGTGGAACACCACTAGTCACAACCCTCCATTATGAAAAGTATCCTTCCACCATTACCCTCTATCTTCTATGATTAAGCTAGTTCTGTATCCATCTTGCCAGTTCACCCCGATACCATGTGACTTCGCCTTTTGTATCAGTCTGCCAAGAAGGACCTTGTCAAAGGCTTTACTGAAGTCCATGTAGACAACATCAACCACTTTTTCCTCAATCAACTTTATCATATTTGCAGGAAAGGATGTGACAGTAGAATGGGAGTGCGAAACTGGTACTGCAATGCTGTATTTGACTGAAACGGTTAAAATAACCCTGACTCTGTTCCTGTGATTGCAGCTCGAAGGATATCAGTGAGGAAGCCTCTGGAGGACATGGAGATCTTTGAGAAGGAAGCAGTCACCTTCCAGGTGGAATTATCCCACCCAGACGTTGAAGGCATGTGGATCAAGGATGGAATACGAGTGAAGCCCAACAACAACCGGCGGATCAGCTGCACAGGAAAAGTCCATAGCCTCACACTGTCCGCACTGACACTCGAGGACTCAGGCACTGTCACATTTCAGGCCGACAATGTCCGCAGCATCTCACGGATAACAGTCAGAGGTCAGATTCCCACAACCTGCTCCTAGCCCTCATCACCAACCACCTCTAGGTCCCCGCACTGGCCATGTCCACGCATCACCTGGGTCAGATTCACAGCCACACCACTTCAAAAGTAGTCTATTCAGCCCATCAAATGTGTTCCACTATTCAATGAGATCATGGCTAATCTGATAATCATCAATTTCACTTTCCTGCCTTTTCCCCAGAACCTGAGATTCCCTTACTAATTAAAAAAATCTGTCTATATTAGCCATGAATATATATAATGTCACAGCTTTGGCAGCCCTCTGAGGTAAAGAATTCCATAATCCACTACTTTCTGAGGAAAGACATTCCTGTCTCTATCTTAAATGAGTGACCACTTATTCTGAGATAATGCTCTCTGTTCCTAGACTGGTTTTGGATTGGCAGAAATTACGGAGATGGGGAGGGAGTAGGGACTCAATGTGGTTACAGATAGGAAGAGTTGTAGGAGCTGGAAGAGGTTACAGCGTTAGGGAGGGATGCAGGCACTAGAGGAGCATATCAAGATGGGGGGGGAATAGGAGCTTGAAGAGATGAGAATTAAGGAATGATGTAGGCACCACAGGAGGATTCAGAGATGGGGAAGGGAATAGGGGCTCGAAGAGATGAGAATTAAGGAATGACAGGGACTAGAGGAGGATACAGAAATGGGGAGGGATGTAGAGACTGGATGAGGTTACACAGATAGAGAAGGGTGTAATAAGGTTACAGAAATAAGAATGTAGGCGCTAGAGCAAATTATAGCGAGCGTTGTAAGGGCTGGAGGAGGTTATAGAGATAGGGAAATGTGTAGGACTGCAGGACCTTTTAAATAAGTAGGGATGTTGAAGCTGGAGGAGGTTACAGAGACAAGAATTATAGGGAATGGATGAGCTTACAGTGATAGGGAAGCTTGTCAGGGCTTGAGGAAGTTACAGAAATAGGGAGGTGTGTAAGGACTGGAGGAGGTGACAGGGATATGAGGGGTTGTAGCGGTTTCCAGTTGGAAAGAGTTTATTGATTGATGTAAACCCTTTGTTTTAAATAACCTGTGTTAAATTTCCACTATGCCTATTCTTCTCTCGGGTGACAGTAGTTTTCCCAAGAAATAGAAATTGCGGTTGCAATATTATTTGAAACTTGCTTTGGCCATGTTTTCAGTTCTGTGCATTGTTCTGGACTCTGTTTTGCAAAAAGGATTTGGGTGCCTTGGACAAGGGGCCAAAATGATTTAGAAAATGATGCGAGCACCAAGATTGTACCAATCGGGAGAGGCTGAACAGGCTGGGTGTCTTTTCCCTCAAAGGCTGAGGGGGTGACACAATGAACGTGTTGCATAGGCTAGGAATCGAGAGAGACGTTTCCACTTGCGGGAGAGATCACAACAAGGGGACATTAACATCAATGCCTCTCTAAGAAACCCAGTCAGGTTTTTGGGAGAAAAATCTTTGCAAAGAGAGAATGTGGAATTCGCTCTGCAGATATTTTGTTTTCAATTCATTCAAAGGTATAAGTATCACCGCCTGTGCCAACATTTATTTTCCATCCTAATTGTCCTTCAATGACTTGCTCAACCAGTTTAGAGGATGGTTAAAAGTCAACCATCTTGCTGTGTCTGTGGAGTCCCATGTAGAAACCAAAAAAAAACTGCAGATGCTGGAATTCAAGGTAGGCAAGCAAGAGGCTGGGCGAACACAGCAAGTCAGGCAGCATCAGGAGGTGGGGAAGAAGTCAATGTTTTGGGTATAACCCTTCTTCAGCACTGGGGGTAGGTATAAGGGGAACTGCAGATAAAGGTGCTGGGAGGGGCAAGGAGGTGAGGTGGAGATAGGTGGAGACAGGTTGAGTGTATGACCTTATTCCACTTAGGCAGCCTACAACCCAGAGGAATCAACATTGAGTTCTCCAATTTCAAATAACCTACCTTCCCACCCCCTCCCCCTCCTCCTCCCTTTCGTTCCTCTCAGTCACCAGATTCAGCCCTCCCATGAACCAAGGTCACCTATCCCCACCTCACCACCCTGCCCCAGCCCCTTTATCTACAGCTCCCCTTACTCCCACCCTGAGTCCTAAAGAAGAGTGATACCCAAAATGTTGACTTCTCCACCTCCTGATGCTGCCTGGAGTCATGTGTAGGTCAGACTGTAAGAGTCAGGACATTTCCTTCCCTAACTGAACATTAGAAGCCCAGATAGATTGTTGCAACAATTGACAATTGTAACTGGGTGCTGTTAGAGCAGCTTTTAACTCCATTTTTTTATTAAATTCATATTTCACCACCTACCATGGCAGGATTCAAACCCATATCTCCAGATCTTTAACCTGGGGTTTTACAAGAACAGAGCTGAAAATGTGTTGCTGGTTAAAGCGCAGCAGGTCAGGCAGCATCCAAGGAACAGGAAATTCGACGTTTCGGACATAAGCCCTTCATCAAAGCCTTTCCTGATGAAGGGCTTATCCCCGAAACGTCGAATTTCCTGTTCCTTGGATGCTGCCTGACCTGCTGCGCTTTAACCAACAACACATTTTCAGCTCTGATCTCCAGCATCTGCAGACCTCACTTTTTACTCGAAGGTTTTACAAGAGCAAGTAATATCATGTTGAGATTATACAGGACATTGATGAGGCCTCTTCTGGCTTACTGTGCATTTCTGGGCACCCTGTCAGACAAAGCATATTATTAAACTAGAGAAGGTTCAGGAAAAAAATTCGAGTAAAAAGTGAGGTCTGCAGATGCTGGAGATCAGAGCTGAAAATGTGTTGCTGGTTAAAGCGCAGCAAGTCAGGCAGCATCCAAGGAACAGGAAATTCGACGTTTTGGGCACAAGCCCTTCATCAGGAATGAGGAAAGTATGTCCAGCAGGCTAAGATAAAAGGTAGGGAGGAGGGACTTGGGGGAGGGGCGATGGAGATGTGATAGGTGGAAGGAGGTCAAGGTGAGGGTGATAGGCCGGAGTGGGGTGAGGGCGGAGAGGTCAGGAAGAAAACTGCAAGTTAGGAGGGCGGTGCTGAGTTCGAGGGATTTGACTGAGACAAGGTGGGGGGAGGGGAAATGAGGAAACTGGAGAAATCTGAGTTCATTCCTTGTGGTTGGAGGGTTCCCAGGCGGAAGATGAGGCGCTCTTCCTCCAACCGTCGTGTTGTTATGTTCTGGTGATGGAGGAGTCCAAGGACCTGCATGTCCTTGGTGGAGTGGGAGGGAGAGTTAAAGTGTTGAGCCACGGGGTGGTTGGGTTGGTTGGTCCGGGCGTCCCAGAGGTGTTCCCTGAAGCGTTCTGCAAGTAGGCGGCCCGTCTCCCCAATATAGAGGAGGCCACATCGGGTGCAGCGGATGCAATAGATGATGTGTGTGGAGGTGCAGGTGAATTTGTGGTGGATACGGAACGATCCGTTGGGGCCTTGGAGAGAAGTAAGGGGGGAGGTGTGGGCGCAAGTTTTGCATTTCCTACGGTTGCAGGGGAAGGTGCCGGGAGTGGAGGTTAGGTTGGTGGAGGGTGTGGACCTGACGAGGGAGTCACAAAGGGAGTGGTTTTTGCGGAACGCTGATAGGGGAGGGGAGGGAAATATATCCCTGATGGTGGGGTCCGTTTGGAGGTGGTGGAAATGACGGCAGATGATACACTGTATGCGGAGGTTGGTGGGGTGGTAAGTGAGAACCAGTGGGGTTCTGTCCTGGTGGCGGTTGGAGGAGCGGGGCTCAAGGGCGGAGGAGCGGGAAGTGGAGGAGATGCGGTGGAGGGCATCGTCGATCACGTCTGGGGGGAATCTGCGGTCTTTGAAGAAGGAGGCCATCTGGGCTGTACGGTATTGGAACTGGTCCTCCTGGGAGCAGATGCGGCGGAGACGAAGGAATTGGGAATATGGGATGACGTTTTTACAGGGGTCAGGGTGGGAGGAGGTGTAGTCCAGGTAGCTGTGGGAGTCAGTCGGTTTTTAGTAGATGTCTGTGTTGATTCGGTCGCCCGAGATAGAAATGGAAAGGTCTAGGAAGGGGTGGGAGGAGTCTGAGACAGTCCAGGTGAATTTGAGGTCGGGATGGAAGGTGTTGGTAAAGTTGATGAACTCGCAGTAGGTTAAAATCACCAGGATAGTGCCAGGAACTGAGGTTTTGAGTTATAACTATAGGTTGGGACTTATTTCACTAGAGCATTGGAGGTTGAGGTTTATAAAATCATAGGGGAGCATAGTTAAGGTGAATAGCAAAGATATTTTCCCTAAGATGGGCGAGTTTTAAAGGAATTTGGATATAAAGTCTGGTTGAAGATTTGTAGCTCGGGTGTCCATTGTTGTGGTTCTGTTCGCCGAGCTGGAAGTTTTTGCTGCAAACGTTTCGTTCCCTGGCTAGGGGACATCATCAGTGCTATTGGAGCCTCCTGTGAAGCGCTGCTTTGATGTTTCTTCCGGTATTTATAGTGGTTTGTTCTTGCCGCTTCCGGGTGTCAGTTTCAGCTGTAGTAGTTTGTATGTGGGGTCCAGGTCGATGTGTCTGTTGATGGATGTTCTTGCCGCTTCCGGGTGTCAGTTTCAGCTGTAGTGGTTTGTATATGGGGTCCAGGTCCATGTGTCTGTTAATGGAGTTTGTGGATGAATGCCATGCCTCTAGGAATTCCCTGGCTGTTCTCTGTCTGGCTTGTCCTATGATGGTAGTGTTTTCCCAGTCAAATTCATGTTCCTGGTTGTCTGAGTGTATGGCTACTAGGGATAGCTGGTCAATACACCTATACAAGGTATTCGCCAAAAACGGATACCCACGCAACTTTATCACCAGATGCCTAAGAGATAGACCACGGAACGAGGACATGCCACAACCAAAAGGACTAGCCACACTACCATACGTCAGGAGCGTCTCAGAACTGACAGCCAGACTACTGCGACCCTTAGGACTCATAACAGCACACAAGCCAACTTCCACACTCAGACAACAACTCATTAGAACAAAGGACCCAATAGCCAGCACGAGCCAAACTAACGTAGTTTACAAAATACCATGCAAGGACTGCACAAAACACTATATAGGACAAACAGAAAGACAGCTAACAATCCGCATCCATGAACATCAGCTAGCCACAAAACGACACGACCAGCTATCCCTAGTAGCCATACACTCAGACAACCAGGAACATGAATTTGACTGGGAAAACACTACCATCATAGGACAAGCCAGACAGGGAACAGCCAGGGAATTCCTAGAGGCATGGCATTCATCCACAAACTCCATTAACAGACACATGGACCTGGACCCCATATACAAACCACTACAGCTGAAACTGACACCCGGAAGCGGCAAGAACATCCATCAACAGACACATCGACCTGGACCCCACATACAAACTACTACAGCTGAAACTGACACCCGGAAGCAGCAAGAACAAACCACTATAAATACCGGAAGAAACATCAAAGCAGCGCTTCACAGGAGGCTCCAATAGCACTGATGATGTTCCCTAGCCAGGGAACAAAACGTTTGCAGCAAAAACTTCCAGCTCGGCAAACAGAACCACAACAACGGAATTTGGATATGTACATGAATCGGAAGGTTTGGTCGGATATGGGCCGAGTGGGGCTAGTTTAGTTTGGAAATGTGGTCAGCACAGACTAGTTGGACCAAAAGGCCTGTTTCCATGCCGTATGACTCTCTGAATACAGTGCTCTTCTACACCAGAAGATATGTTTCTGCGTGAATGTGTCTATGTTTCTGATCATGAGTATGTATGCAGATGATTTTATGTGTATGCATATATGTATATCTGTGTCTCTGTGTCAGTGTGTGTGTGTGTGAGTAAGAGGGTGGGCATCTATATGAGGGTGTGCTTGTATCTGTGAGTGCCTGTGTGAGCATGTGTGTCTCCATCTATGTGTATCTCTGGGTTTGAGAGATTTGGGTGATGAGAGGTATATTTCCTCAGTGAGTAGACACTTTACAATCTGCTGTAAAGAGTTCTGGATTGGGACAGACCGGAGTAGGAATTGTGTGGGAAGTGTTTGGATTGTCTCAGGCTGTTTGTCCTTCCTGATCAGCTGTTGTCACCTGCCATGTTGTTCTCTCACCCAGTCTTGTGACTATTTCAGAACCCCCAGTCACATTCCTGAAGGAGCTAAAAGATCTGCGGGTTCCAGAAACTACTGCCGTCATCTTGGAGTGTGAGCTGTCCCGGCCCAATGTAGAGGTCATCTGGTATAAGGTAAGTAGGTTCAGGTAGCTGGTTCATTGGTTTACAAAGCAGTGATGCCAACAGCGTGGGTTCAATTCCCATCACCGGTTTGAGGTAACCATGAAGGACTGTCCTTCTCAACTTCTTCCCTCACCTGAGGTCTGGTAGCCTTCAGGCTAAATCACCACCAGTCGCTTCTCTGTAATGAGAGAGCAGCCCTTCTGGTCTGGTAAGACTATGGCGACACAACAATAAAATAAAGGAGGGAGTGAACATTCAGTGGATTCACTGGTTCACCCAATGATATTAGGCATTGTTAGGTGAACTACATTTGTTTGATGTGTTTCTGTCAGCCTTTCCTGAAGGTATGAGCTGGGTTTCGAGGCCAAGGATGCCAAACACCCTCCATCTCTGGCCAATGACCAACAACTACATGCTTAACTTGCAGAGCATAAGACTTGGTGTATCTTGCTTTGGTCAGATTCCCAAGTAATTGACGGTGTTCACTTCTGGACACTGAACCTCAGCAGATCCCATAATCATGTTTAATCTGTGTAGGATGTGGACATCACTGACAAGGCCAACGTTAATTGGTCATCCCTAACTACCTTTGAACTGATAGATTCTCTTTGCCAAATCAGAAGATTGTTAAGATTTAATGACATTCCTGATTACTAGAATTTTGATGGGGACAGTGCAGAGGAAGCTTTACTCTGTGACCAACCCCATTTTGTTTCTGTCCTGGGAGTGTTTGATGGGGACAGTTTTAGAGGAACTTTACTCTGTATCTAACCTCGTTGTGCTACCTCTCTCGTTATTCACTGTACTTTACCTGAACAGGACGACTTGGAAATGAAACCCAATAAAAACGTCCGGATTTACTCAATGGGGAGGAAGCGGATTGCTCAGTTGGGGAAGTGTGAAGTTCAAGATTCTGGAACTTATTCCTGTGACGCGGGTGAATGCAAAACCTCGGGCAAGCTGGAGGTGTTTGGTAATTGCCACAATTTGGCCTTGTGTTCATGATCTGAAGCTCTGGAATTAGTTAGATTAGAGTTCACAATCTTCCTTTGAAGCTTTAATATGTTTCTCATTTTAGTGTCAACCAGTGTTTGAGTCCAGAAAATCTCTACCTTCTGTTTGATATCAGTAGCCTTCTTCTTACAGCAGACCCAAATGGAGTTCATAAATTTCAGAAACAAAAACAGAAGTTGCTGGAAACGTTCAGCAGGTCTGATAATATCTGTTCAGAGTTGATGTTTTGGGTCTGGTGATCCTTCTTCAGTTTTGAGGAAGTGTCATGGACCTAAAATGTTAACTCCAATTTCTCTTCAGATCTTCAGATGCTGCCAGACCCCTGCTGAACTTTTCTAGCAACTTCTGTTTTTGTTTCTAGTTTACTGAAAAGTGTCTGCTGCCATTATTTTGAAGATTACGTGTTACTGAGGATTATATCTACAATAAATGCCGTTAATTGCGAATCCTACCAGATCGAATGGATCGATTGGAACAACAGTTAGAGGCAGTGAAGAATTTACAAGAGCAAGGGGGTGTGATAGATGGCAGTTATAGGAAGGGAGCAAAGTCACAGATACAGTCACATAGATGGGTTAACTCCAGGAAAGGTAAGAGAGGTGGTGCAGGAGTCTTCTTTGGCTAGCCCCATTTCAAATAAGTATGCTGTTTTGGAAAATGTAGGGGGTGATGGATTCTCAAGGGAATATCGCACGAGCGGCCAAGTTTCTGGTATCAAGATTGGCTGCAATGCAATGACGGGTATGTCGGGTTCCAAGAGATCAATTGTATTAGGGGACTCTCTAGTCAGCGGTATAGACAGACATTTCTATGGCTAGCAGTGAAAAATCAGAATAGTGTGTTGCCTCCCTGGTGCCAGGATCAAGGATGTCTCAGAGAGGGTGCAAAATGTTCTCAATGGGTAGAGAGCCCAGCAGGAAGTCATTGTACACATTGGAACCAATGACATGGGAAGGAAAAAGAATGAGATTCTGAAGGTAGAATATAGAGAGTTAGGCAGGAATTTAAAAAGGAGGTCCTCAAGAGTGGTATTATCCAGATTACTCCCAGTGCTACAAGCTGGTGAGGATAGGAATAAGAGGATAGAGCAGATGAATGCATGGCTAAGGAGCTGGTGTATGGGAGAAGGATTCACATTTTTGAGTCATTGGAATCTCTTCTGGGGTAGAAGTGATCTGTGCAAGAAGAACAGATGCACCTGAATTGAAAGGGGGCTAATTTACTGGCAGGGAAATTTGCTAGAGCTGCTCAGGAGGATTTAAACTGGTGAGGTGGTGGGTTGGGATCCAGGGAGATAGTGGGGAAAGAGATCAATCTGAGACTCGTACAGTTGAGAAAAGTGAGAACAAGGTAGGACTGATAAATTCAACTGTATTTATTTCAATGCAAGGGGCCTAACAGGGAAGGCAGATGAATTCAGAGCATGGTTAGGAACATGGCACTGGGAAATCAAAGCAATTACAGAAACATGGCTCAGGGATGGGCAGGACTGGCAGCTTAATGTTCCAGGATACAAATGCTACAGGAAGGACAAACAGGGACGCAAGAGAGGAGAGGGTGTGGTGCTTTTAATAAGAGATAGCATTACAGCTGCACTGAGGGAGGATATTCCTGGCCACACATCCAGGGAAGTTATTTGGTTGGAACTGAGAAATAAGAAAGGGATGATCACCTTTTTGGGATTATGTTATAGACCCCCTAATAGTCAGTGGGAAATTGTGGAACAAATTTGCAAGGGGATTTCAGTTACCTGTAAGAACAATAGGGTGGTTATGGTAAGGGATTTTAACTTTCCAAACATAGACATTAAGGACGAAAGGGTAACTAGGGAGAGAATAGAGCCCCTCAAAGATTAGCAAGGTGACTTTTGTATGGAGCTGCAGGAGATGGGGAGATATTAAACGAGTACTTTGCATCAGCATTTACGTGGAAAAAGATATGGAAGATATAGACTGTAGGGAAATAGATGGTGACATCTTGCAAAATGTCCATATTACAGAGGAGGAAGTGCTTGATGTTTGAAATGTATAAAAGTGGATAAAATCCCAGGATCTGATCAGGTGTACCCTAGAACTCTGTGGGAAGTAAGGGAAGTGATTGCTGGGCCCCTTGCTGAGTTATTTGTATCATTGATAGTCACAAGTGAGGTGCCGGAAGACTGGACGTTGGCTAACGCGGTGCCACTATTTAAGAAAGGTGGTAAGGACAAGCCAGGGAACTATAGACCAGTGAGCTTGACGTCAGTGATGGGCAGGTTGTTGGAGGGAATCCTGAGGAACAGGGTGTACATGTATTTGGAAAGGCAAGGACCGATTAGGGATAGTCAGCATGGCTTTGTGCGTGGGAAATCATGTCTCACAAACTTGACTGAGTTTTTTGAAGAAGCAACAAAGAAGATTGATGAGGGCAGAGCTGTAGACGTGATATAAGTGGATTTAAGTAAGGCGTTCGACAAGGTTCCCCATGGGAGACTGGTTAGCAAGGTTAGATCTCACGGAATGCAGGGAGAACTAGCCATTTGGATACAGAACTGGCTCAAAGATAGAAAACAGAGGACGGTGGTGGAGGGTTGTTTTTCAGACTGGAGGCCTGTGACCAGTGGAGTGGTGCCAGGACCACTACTTTTCATCATTTATATAAATGATTTGGATGTGAACATAAGAGGTACAGTTAGTATGTTTGCAGATGAGACCAAAATTGGAGGTGTAGTGGACAGCAAAGAAGGTTACCTCAGATTGCAACGGGATCTTGGTCAGATGGGCTGAAGGGCTGAAGAATGACAGAAGGAGTTTAATTCAGATAAATGCGAGGTGCTGCATTTTGGGAAAACAAATCAGAACAGTACTTGTACACTTAATGGTAAGGTCCCAGGGAAAGTTGCTGAACAAAGACACCTTGTCGTGCAAGTTCATAGCTCCTTGAAAGTAGAGTTGCAGGTAGGTAGGATAGTGAAGATGGCATTTAGTATGCTTTTCTTTATTGGTCAGATATTGAGTACAGGAGTTGGAAGATCATGTTGCAGCTGTACGGGACATTAATTGGGCGACTGGTGGAATATTGCGTGCAATTCTGGTTTCCTTCCTATTGGTAGGATGTTATAAAGCTTGCAAGAGTTCAGAAAAGATTTACAAGGATGTTGCCAGGTTTGGAAGATTTGAGCTATAGGGAGAGGTTGAATAGGCTGGGGCTGTTTTCCCTGGAGCGTCGGAGACTGAGGGGTGACCTTCTAGAGGTTTATAAAATCATGATTTGGAGATGCCGGTGTTGGACTGGGGTGTACAAAGTTAAAAATCACACAACACCAGGTTATAGTCTAACAGGTTTAATTGGAAGCACACTAGCTTTCGGAGTGATGCTCCTTCATCAGGTGGTAGTGGAGGGCTCGATCGTAACACAGAATTTATCGCAAAAATTTGCAGTGTGATGTAACTGAAATTATACATTGAAAAATTGATTGACAGACAATCAATTTTTCAATGTATGATTTCAGTTACATCACACTGCAAATTTTTGATATAAATTCTGTGTGACGATCGAGCCTTCTGTTATCATCTGATGAAGGAGCGTCGCTCTGAAAGCTAGTGTGCTCTCAATTAAACCTGTTGGACTATAACCTGGTGTTGTGTGACTTTTAACTTTATAAAATCATGAGTGGCATAGAAAGGATAAATAGAAAAAGTATTTTCCCTGGGTTGGGGAGTCCAGAGCTAGAGGGCATAGTTCAGGGTGAGAGGGGAAAGATATATAAGGGACCTAAGGGGCAATTTTTCACACAGAGAGTGGTACGTGTATGGAATGATTTGCCAGAGTAAGTGGTGGAGGCTAGTACAATTGCAACATTTAAAAGGCATTTGCGTGTGTCTGTGTATAGGAAGGATTTGGAAGGATATGGGCTGGGTGTTGGCAAGCAGGACTAGATTGGGTTGGGATATCTGGTTGGCATGAACGAGTTTGACCGAAGGATCTGTTTTCATGCTATACATTTCTCTGACTCTCTTTGAGAAGGGGTGTAAGAACAAAGAACTATATAGCATGGTAACAGGCCCTTCAGCCTACCAAGCCTGCAACATATGGCACCTTTCTGAGCTAAAACCCTTTAGCCTCTATTCCATCCCTATCCCTCTATTCCCTGCCTATTTATGTATCTGTCAAGATACGACTTAAACATCCCTATGGTACCTGATTCTCCTCTGGCAATGCATTCCTAAGTACCTTCCACCCTCTGTTTAAAGAACTTGCCTCTCACATCTCCTGTAAGCTTTCTCCCTTTTACCTTAAAACTCCATACTCTAATAATTGACATTTCTACCGTAGATAAAAGATTCAACTGTGTATTGGATCTCAAGTTTTGTAAACTTTTACCAGGTTGCCCCTCAGCCTGCAACATTCATATTAGAACAAGCCAAATTTGACCAAATTTTCCTCATAGCTAATACCCTCCAAACAAGGCATCGTCCTGGTAAACCTTCTCTGTACCCTCACAATGTTCTGGTAGTGTGGTGACCAGAATTGTGCGCAATATTCCAAATGTGGCCTAACTAAAGTTCTATACAGCCACAACATGATTGGCCAAATTTTATACTCTGTGCCCTGACCAATGAAGGCAAGCATGCCATTCGCCTTCTTGACCAACCCTCAGGGAACTGAATCTGTATGCCTAGATCCCTCTATGTTAATGGCTCTAAGAGTTCTGCCATTTGCTATATGCTTCCATCCAACATTCGATCTCCCAGAATGCATCACCTTGTATTTGTCCAGATTAAATTCCACCGCCATGTATCCAGCCAAATCTCCAGTCTATCTATATACTGTTGTATCACCTGACAATCCTCTTTGATATTTGCAGCTACCCCAAACTTTGGGTCATCTGCAAACTTACTAATCAGACCACCTACAATCTCCACCAATTCATTCATGTATATGACAAACAGGGCTCCCTGCACTGATCCCTGAGGAACACCACTGGTCACAGACCTCCAGTCAAAAAAACACATTTCCATCATTACTCTGTCTTCTTTGACTAAGACCAAGATTCCATCTTATCAGCTCACCGAAGATCGCACATGACTTCACCTTTTGTATCAGCCCGTCATGAGGGACCTTGTCAAAGACCTTGCTAAAGTGCATCTATACAACATCTGCTCTCCTGCCCTCAAACATTGTCACTTCCTCAAAAACTTCAATCAAGTTTGTGACTCATGACCTCACCCAGACAAAGCTGATAAGTCCATACATTTCCAAATGTGAGTAAATCCTATCCCTAAGAAACGGCTCCAATAGTTTTCCTTACTGCCGATGCAAGGTAGTAGTGTGTAATTTCCCAGATTATTCCTGTTGCCCTTCTTAATCAAATGAAGGACATTGGCTATTCCCCAGTCCTCTGGCTCTTCTCCTGTGACTAAAGAAGATGTAAATATTTTGTACAAGGCCTCAGCAATTTCCTCACCTGCCTCTCTCTGTATTCTAGATAGATCCCATCAGGTCTTGGGGATTTGTCTACCTTAATGCTTCTTCACAACACCAGGTTACAGTCCAACAAGTTTATTTGGAAGTACTAGCTTTCAGAGCATTATTTCTTCATCAGGTAGCTGTGGAGCAGAATCATAAGACATGGAATTTATAGCAAAAGATCTCAGTGTCATGCAACTGAAATGATATATTGAACAAACCTAGATTGCTGTTAAGTCTTTCATCTTTTGAAAAGGGTTGCAGGTTTCAGTTCTTTAATATGTAAATCCCAGAAACCGTAATGACCTCCTCAAGAGACAGACATCAGATATAACCAGTAGGATGCCCTTTGTTGTCCAGTATTTCCCGGGAGCAGAGAAACTACACCATGTTCTTCCCAGCCTGCAACACATTATTGATGAGGATGAGCACCAAGACCTTCCCTATACCACCACTTCTCACCTTCAAAGAACCGTCGAACCTTAAGCAGACCATTATTCGCAGCAAACTGCCCGGCCTTCAGGACCACATCGACCGCAATACCGTATAACATTGTCACGGCAACCATTGTAAGACGTGTCAAAGGATACCACCATTACATGTGGGGACACCACCCACCATGTATGCAGCAGGTACTCATGTGACACAGCTATCATAGTCTATCTCATACGTTGCAGGCAAGGATCCCCTGAGGCATAGTACATTGGCGAAACCAAGCAAATGGTACAGCAATGGATGACTGGACATGGCACAGCAGTCGCCATGTAGGGATGTTCCCTCCTAGTTGGGGAACACTTCACGGTCAGGGACAATAGGCCTCAGATTTTCAGGTATCCATCTCCAAGGCAGACTTCAGGGTACGCAGCAACACAGAATGGACAAGCAGAGGCCGATAGCTAAGTTCACTACCCATGAAGATAACCTCAATCGGCAAATTGGGTTCATGTCATACTACAGGTGACCCCACTATACTACCTACACACACAGAAGCACACATATACACTTAATCTTACATACTCACACTCACACAGACCCTCTCTCATACATGCTCTCAGACACATTACCCCCGACACTTAGACCCACACACACCCTCTCACAGGCTTATACTCAGTCACACTCACACATACTTGTAAACACACTCTCTCACATGCATGCACACGCAAGCCTGTGGGGTGAATTTACATTTGCAGAATTGTAATTGCAGATACATTCCATTTTATTCAAAAAGCGCACAATCTGCAGACAGTCAATGCAAGCAGTCAATCCATGTAACATTTTATAAATTCCTACTTTGGAAATAGAACCAGTCTGGCTCAAGATTAGGATATGGACAGACCAATCACACTTTTAATGCATTGTCTGAGCTGAGATGTCACCTTTTTAGATAAAACCTTATGTCACCTCGCGAATGTGACTGGAAAGAAGTTCTGTGATTAAATATTAATGAACCGAAACCTGCAACCCATTCTAAAAATTGTGAAATGAATTGAATTTATTTTCATGTGTACCAAGGCACAGTGAAAAGCTTTGTCTTGCGAGCAACACAGGCAGATCACAGAGTTAAGTAGCATAGATAGTAAATAATAGGTAAACAGCGGCATAAACAAAAACACAGGTACAGGTGAACGTTAAGAGTTTGTGAGTCCATTGAGTATTCTAACAACAGTAGTGAAGAGCTAGGTTGTTCTCAGTGCACCATTTTTCCAGGTCTTCCACCTCCCATCTGTAGTCTGTTTTGTCACCATCTGAGATTTGACCAACTATGGTGGTGTCATCAGCAAACGTGTGAATGGCATTCGTCTGGTATTTGGCGACGCAGTCATGGATATGCAGTGAGTACAGAACAGGGCTGAGTACGCACCCTTGGGGGGATCCAGTGTTGAGCGTTAGTGAGGATGAAATATTGTCCCCAATCTTCACTGATTGTGGCCTGTGGGTCAGGAAACTGAGGATCCAGTTGCAGAGAGTGGGGCTTAGTCCGAGGGGATAGTAGTGTTGAAGGCTGAACTGTAGTCAATGAATAGATTCTTACATAGCTGTTCTTGGTGTCAAGAGGTTCTAGGGAGGAGTGAAGAGCAGGTGATTTGGCATCTGACGTGGATAGAGTCATAGAGATGTACATGGAAACAGACCCTTCGGTCCAACCCGTCCATGCCGTCCAGACATTCCAGCCCAATCTAGTCCCACCTGCCAGCATCCGGCCCATATCCCTCCAAACCCTTCCTATTCATATACCCATCCAAATGCCTTTTAAATGTTGCAATTGTACCAGCCTCCACTACTTCCTCTGGCAATTCATTCCATACACGTTCCACCCTCTTGTGTGGAAAAGTTGCCCCTTAGGTTTCTTTTATATCTTTCCCCTCTCAGCCTAAACCTATACCCTCTAGTTCTGGACTCCCTGACCCCAGGGAAAAGACTTTGTCTATTTATCCTATCTATGCCCCTCAGAATTTTGTAAACCTCTATAAGGTCACCCCTCAGCCTCCAACGCTCCAGGGAAAACAGCCCTAGCCTGTTCAGCCTCTCCCTATAGCTCAAATCCTCCAATCCTGGCAACATCCTTGTAAATCTTTTCTGAACACTTTCAAGTTTCACAATTTCATTCCGATAGGAAGGAGTCCAGAATTGCATGCAATATTCCAACAGTGGCCTAACCAATGTCCTGTACAGCTGTAACATGATGCCCCAACTCCTGCATCTCAATACTCTGACCAATAAAAGAAAGCATACCAAACGCCTTCTTCACTATCCTATCTACCTGCGAGTCCACTTTCAAGGAGCTATGAACTTGCACTCCAAGATCTCTTTGTTCAGCAACACTCCCTGGGACCTTACCATTAAGTGTATAAATCCTGCTAAGATTTGCTTTCCCAAAAGGCAGCACCTCGCATTTACATGAATTAAACATCATCTACCACCTCTCAGCCCATTGGCCCATCTGATCATGATCCTGTTGTAATCTGAGGTCATCTTCTTCGTTGTCCACTACACCTCCGGTTTTGGTGTCATCTGCAAACTTACTAACTGTACCTCTTATGCTTGCAAATAAATCATTTGTATAAATGACAAAAAGTAGAAGACCCAGCACCGATCCTTGTGGCACTCCACTGGTCACAGGCCTCCAGTCTGAAAAACAACCCTCCGCAACCACCCTCTGTCTTCTATCTTTCAGCCAGTTCTGTAACCAAATGGCGAGTTCTCCCTGTATTCCGTGAGATCTAACCTTGCTAACCAGTCTCCCATGGGGAACCTTGTCAAATGCCTTACTGAAGTCCATATAGATCACATTTACTACTCTACCCTCATCAATCCTCTTTGTTACTTCAAAAAACTCAATCAACTTTGTGCGACATGATTTCCCACGCAAAAAGCCATGCTGACTATCCCTAATCAGTCCTTGCCTTTCCAAATACATGTACAATCTGTACCTCAGGTTTCCCTCCAACAACTTACCCACCACTGATGTTCAGTCTCACTGGTCTATAGTTCCCTGGCCTTGTCCTTTCTACCCTTCTTAAAGAGTGGCAACACGTTTGCCAACCTCCAGTCTTCCGGCATCTCACCTGTGACTATCGATGATACAAATATCTCAGCAAGAGGCCCAGCAATCACTTCCCTAGCTTCCCACAGAGTTCTAGGGTACACCTGATGAGGTCATAGAACATTACAGCACAGTACAGGCCCTTTAGCCCTCGATGTTGTGCCGACCTGTCATACCAATCTGAAGCCCATCTAACCTACACTATTCCATGTACATCCATATGCTTGTCCAATGACGACTTAAATATACTTAAACTTGGCGAATCTACTACTCTTGCAGGCAAAGCATTCCATACCCTTACTACTCTCTGAGTAAAGAAACTACCTCTGACATCTGTCCTATAACTATCACCCCTCAATTTAAAGCTATGCACCCTCGTGCTCACTATCACCATACTTGGAAAAAGGCTCTCCCTGTCCACCCTATCTAACTCTCTGATTATCTTATATGTCTCTATTAAGTCACCTCTCAACCTTCCTCTGTCCAACGAAAACAGCCTCAAGTCCCTCAGCCTTTCCTCATAAAACCTTCCTTCCATACCAGGCAACATCCTAGTAAACCTCCTCTGCACCCTTTCCAAAGCTTCCACATCCTTCTTATAATGCGGTGACCAGAACCGTACACAATACTCCAAATGCGGCCGCACCAGAGTTTTGTACAGCTGTAGCATAACCTCATGGTTCTAGAACTTGATCCCGCTATTAATAAAAGCTAAAACACTGTGTACCTTCTTAACAGCCCTGTCAACCTGGGTGGCAACTTTCAAGGATCTGTGTACATGGACACCAAGATCTTTCTGCTCAACTACACTACCAAGAATCTTACCATTCGCCCAGTACTTTGCATTCCGGTTACTCCAGCCAAGTGAATCATCTCACACTTGTCCGCGTTAAACTCCATTTGCCACCTCTCAGCCCAGCTCTGCAGCTTATCTATGTCTCTCTGTAACCTACAACATCCTTCGTCACTATTCACAACTCCACTGACCTTAATGTTGTCTGCAAATTTACTAACCCACCCTTCTATGCCCTCATCCAGGTCGTTTATAAAAATGATGAACAGTAGTGGACCCAATACCGACCCTTGTGGTACACCACTAGTAACTGGACTCCAGGATGAACATTTCCTGTCAACCACCACCCTCTGTCTTTTTTCAGCAAGCCAGTTACTGATCCAAACTGCTACATCTCCCACATTCCTCCACATTTTGTACAATAGCGTACTGTGGGGAACCTTATCGAATGCCTTGCTGAAATCCATAAACACCACATCAACCGGTTTACTCTCATCTACCTGTTTGGTCACCTTCTCAAAGAACTCAATAAGGTTTGTGAGGCACGACACACCCTTCACAAAACCGGTGCTGACTATCCCTAATCAAATTATTCTTTTCTAGATGATTATAAATCCTATCTCTTATAACCTTTTCCGACACTTTTCCAACAACTGAAGTAAGGCTCACTGATCTATAATTACCAGGGTTGTCTCTACTCCTTTTCTAAAACAGGGGAACCACATTTGCTATCCTCCAGTCTTCTGGCGCTATTCCTGTAGACAATGACGATTTAAAGATCAATGCCAAAGGCTCGGCATTCTCCTCCCTGGCTTCCCAGAGGATCCTAGGATAAATCCCATCCGGCCCAAGGGACTTATCTATTTTCACACTTTGCAGGATTTCTAATACCTCTTCCTTGTGAACCTCAATCCCACCTAGTCTAGTAGCCTGTATCTTAGTATTCTCCTCGACAAGATTGTCGTTTTCTAGAGTGAATACTGTCGAAAAATATTCGTTTAGTGCTTCCCCTATCTCCTCAGACTCCACACACAACTTCCCACAACTATCCTTGATTGGCCCTAATCTTACTCTTGTCATTCTTTTATTCATTAAATACCTATAGAAAGCCTTCGGTTTACCTTGATCCTATCTACCAACAACTTCTCATATCTTCTTCTGGCTCTTCTGAGCTCTCTTTAGGTCTTTCCTGGCTACCTTGTAACCCTCAAGCACCCTAACTGAACCTTCACATCTCATCCTAACATAAGTCTTCTTCTTCCTCTTGACCAGAGATTCCACTTCCTTCGTAAACCACGGCTCCCGCACTCTATAGCTTCCTCCCTGCCTGACAGGTACATACTTATCTAGGACACTCAGGAGCTTTTCCTTAAATAAGCTCCACATTTCTAATGGGTCCATCCCCTGCAGTTTCCTTCTGTCCTATGCTTCCTAAATCTTGCCTAATCGTGTCGTAATTGCCTTTCCTCCAGCTGTAACTCTTGCCCAGTGATATACACCTATCCCTTTCTATCACTGAAGTAAACATAACAGAATTGTGATCGCTATCACCAAAGTGCTCACCTACTTCCAAGTCTAACGCCTGGCCGTGCTCATTACCCAGGACCAAATCTAATGTGGCTTCGCCCCTTGTTGGCCTGTCTACGTACTGTGTCAGGAAGCTCTCCTGCACACACTGGACAAAAACTGACCCATCTATAGTACTCATACTATAGTGTTCCCAGTCAATATTTGGAAAGTTGAAGTCCCCCATAACAACTACCCTGTCTCTCTCACTCCTTTTGAGAATCATCTTTGCTACCCTTTCCTCTACATCTCTGGAACTATTCGGAGGCCTATAGAAAATTCCCAACAGGGTGACCTCTCTTTTCCTGTTTCTAACTGACCTCTCCTTTCCTGTTTCTATTCACCTTTATGCGTTCAGCACTTCCTCCTCTGTAATATGGACATTTGCAAGGTGTCACCATCTATTTCGCTACTTTCATGTCCTTTTCCAGAGTAAATACTGATGCAAAATACTTGTTTAGTATCTCCCCCATTTTCTGTAGCTCCACACCGCCTTGCTGATCTTTGAGGGGTCCTATTCTCTCCCTAGTTACCCTTTTGTACTTAATGTATTTGTAAAAACCTTTTGGAATGTCCTGAATTCTATTTGCCAAGGCTATTTCATATCCCCTTTTTCCCCTCCTGATTTCTCTCTTAAGTATACTCCTACTACCTTTATACTCTTCTAAGGATTCACTCGATCTATCCTGTCCATACCTTGCATATACTTCCTTCTTTTTCTTAACTAAATCCTCAATTTTTTTTAATCATCCAGCATTCTCTGCACCTACCAGCCTTTCCTTTCACCCTAACAGGAATATACTTTCTCTGGACTCTCATTATCTCATTCCTGAAGACTTCCCATTTTCCAGCAGTCCTTTTACCTGTGAACATCTGCCCCCATCAGCTTTCGAAAGTTCTTGCCTAATACTGTCAAAATTGACTATTCTCCAATTTAGAACTTCACCTTTTAGATCTGGTCTATCCTTTTCCATCACTATTTTAAATCTAATGGAATTATGGTCGCTAGCCCCAAAGTGCTCCCCCACTGACACTTCAGTCACCTGCCCTGCCTTATTTCCAAGAGTCCAAAAGGCAAATTGGAGTGGATCAACAATAGTGGGGAGGCTAGAGTTGATTCATGCCATGACCAGCCTTTTAAAGCACTTCATGACCACTGAAGTTAGGGCCACTGGGCGGTACTCATTGAGGCATGCTGCATGAGCCTTCTTAGGCACAGGGATGATGTTGGCTAACTTGAAACAGGCAGGGACATTGGCTTGCTGCAGGAAGAGGTTGAAGATGTCCGAGAAGACCTCTGCCAGTTGATCTGTGCACGCTTTGAGTGCACGGCCTAGTACTCTGTCTGGTCCCATCGCCTTTCCTTGGATTCACACAAAGGAAAACTGATCTGATGAAAAACTTAACAGCAATCTAGGTTTGCTCAACATACCATTTCAGTTGCACGACCACTGAGATCTTTTGTTATAAATTCTGCATCTTATAATCCTGCTTCACAGCTACCTGATGAAGGAGCAGTGCTCCGAAAGCTAATACTTCCAAATAAACCTGTTGGACTATGACCCAGTGTAGTGATTTTTAAACTTTGTCCATCCCAGTCCAACACCAGCACCTCCGCATTAATTTCAAATCACCTAACACCACCTTCTACTTTGTCTTGACATCCCCTGGAATATCATCGCACCCCTCTCTGAATGAATAACCACCATGTCCTCCTTTGTGCATACCAATGCAAAGTATTCATGAAGTGCCTTACCCACTTTCCAAGCTCCACACAAATTCTCTCCTTTGTCTCTTTCCTTAGGTACTCTCTTGTTCCTTACTTAGAGAAAAAAGTTGTGGGATTTTCCTTAATCCTATTTGCCAAGGACATTCCATAGTCCCTTTTTCCTTCTTAATTCCTTGTTTAGGTTATTTCCTGATTTCTTTATATCCTTTGAGGACTGCCTTGTCTTCAGTTTTGTAAACCTTATGTATGCATCCTTTTTCTTGTGACTCATCACAACCTTTCTTGTCGTCCAGCGTTCCTGAATCTTGCTATCCTTATCTTCATTTTCACAGAAACATGCTGTCCCGAACTCAAAAAGATTCCCACAATATAGATGTGGATTTACCCTCAAATATCTGCTTCCAATCTACATTCCCCAGTTCCTGCCTAATGTATTATAGTTACCTTCCCCCAATTTAATACTTTCACCTGAAAGCTATTCTTATCCTCATCCATAAGTAACTTAAAACTTACAAAATTACAGTCACTGCTCCCAAAACATGAGAAGTAAACACACACACACACAGACCCTCTCTCACACACAACTTCTCTGTTATATGCACACACATGCACTCCCCGTACTCATATCCACGCATGCACCATCTCACGGGCTTGTACCCCATCTCACACTCACACATACTTGACCAAGCTTGTACAAACACATATACACACACTTGCACATGTACTCATACCCACATGCACACACTCACTCCCTGTCCCGCACGCGCACACATATGAATTTATGGGGTGAATTTGTTTCTGCAGAATTACATTTCATTTTGCTCAAAAACTGCATAAATCCATGTAAGATTCTGTAAGTTCCAGTTTAGAAATAGAACCAGTCTCACTCAACATTGGGACACAGACAGACTTTAACCTCATACCTTCCAGGTATTGTCTGAGCTGAGATGGCACCTATTGTTAGAAAAGCTCAAGCTAATTTATTATTGTAACTTAAAAGGTGATTTGGGGGTGTCGGCAAGATTGCGGCAATACAGTAGAACTGCCTTGGACGGCTCTGCCTAACAGCCAAAGCATATTGGTGTTTTTTTACCATCCCTGGTCAACTTATATGGAGGAATTGCTCATTTTAAAACTTGAAGAACACATATTTGTTGCCAATTTGGAGTGGAAAGGATGCCAAAAGGAAAAGGAGCAAGCAAACAGCAGCAAGGAGGACGCTCCCCTGCAGTACTGGGCATGCCAGAGGCCGCAGGAGCGGCCTCTCCTGAACCCCCGGGGGACCTGACAGACTCACAGGAATTGGCGGCAGCAACGGCGAGACTTCCCCCGAAAGTTGAGACTGTGATCGAGAAGTTCCGTGCCCAGGTCTAACCCCTCATGCCTATGCTGTAGAAGCATGAACAGGAGCTCTAGGGCCTGGGGAGTGGATGGAGGAGGTGTAGGGTCAAACCACAGCCTCGAAAGTGGCGATCGAGTCCTCGTCCGGACAGATCCAGGTACTGGAGCAGGGAATGTGGGCCTTGCAAGATCAGGTCGACCTCGAAAATCGAGGTCAGAGGACAAATCTTCAGTTTGTTGGGCTCCCGGAGGATGAAGAAAGTGGGTAGCCAGTCAGCTTCTTTGAAACCTGGCTGCCACAGTTCCTGGGCCTTCAAATTGAAACCTGGCGGCTGCATATTGAAAGGGCCTATCGGGTGGCGGTGCGCAGGTCTGGGCCAGTACAGTGCCCCTGCCCGGTTCTAGTGCACTTCCTCACATACAGGGACAAGCAAAGAGTGATAGAAGCCTCCAGATTACTGGGGAAAGATCCACGGGCACTGCTGCACAAGGGGTCAATAATCATGTTTTTCTAGGATTACTTGGCAGCTATAATTTGAAAGAGGAGGTCCTTCGATGAAGTTAAAAAGAGGCTGAGGAACCTGGGCAGCCAGTATTCCATGATGCCCCATGGTGCTCCGTTTCAGGTTACAAGGACTCAGTTTATACATTTGACTCAGCGGATAAAGCCAAGAACTTGTAGACACTTTAAAATAGACTGATTGTTCTCTAGAACATGGTTAATATTCATCCTCTTTTCCTTCTTTCCCTGTGTTTTCCCTTTTTTCTTTCTCTTTTCCTAATAATTAAAAAAAAAACAGAAGTCTTGGAATATGTTGTTCCTATTATCTGTTCATAACTGGATTTGATCAGGGAAATTTTGTGGGTGCCCTTTGTTGTTTTCCTTTGTTTTAGTTATTTTTCTCTTTTAGTCACAAGTAGGGGTGACATGGATCCGGGGATAGGGGAGTGCTTATCCTGACATTGACATTGTCTTCTTTTGTTGACTTAAGGATCAGCTCCTTGTTTATTAACTTTTTTTTGCCTCAGGCTGGGGCACAGTCAAGGCCTGAAGGAACTGTGCAGAAGCAAATGGGTAGAGTGAGTGCCCCCTATGGACATGGGGGATAGTCTCCCATTCAAGGTTTTATAGTTGGTTTTCTTTGTAGTTTTTTGGTAGCAATATTTGATCATTGCTTTGATACAGTAGTTTTTGTCTGCTCAACTCTGTCACTCCGTGAGTCTCCATTTACTTGTGCTCGGCGCATTGCAAGCAGGGTTCTCCTTCCCGGGGGTTCAAGGGTCTCTGAAAGGGGATATGGCTAAGGTTCTTGTTAAATGGTGCACCTGGAATATCAAGGAAAGTCAGTCGCCTGTTATAAGGAAAAAAGTGCTTTCTAGTCTTAAGAGGTTGATATCGCCCTGTTGCAGGAAATCCATCTTGACAATTGGGAACACCTGAAGTTACAACAGGAGGTAATGGTCGGGTATTCTTTTCATCCTTTATTACTAAAAGTTGGGCAGTACTTATCCAGAAAAACCTTCCGTTCACATTATTAGAGCAGGTGAAAGATGAGCAAGGACAGTTTGTGACACTTAAGGCCCTGATATATGGGGAGGAATATGGCATTTTAAATGCCTACTGTCCTCCGGCGCATCCTCTCAAATTTTTGATTAGTGTCATTTCTAAGTTGAGTGCCTTTGGAACACAGCACATTATTATAGGGGGGAATTTCAATTGCCTTTTGGATCCAATAGTGGACAAGACACCTAGTGGGCCCCCAATTATTTCTTCACAAGCTAAGTAGGTGGCTGACTTATGTATGGAGTTGGGGCTGGTAAATATTTGGAGATGTCTTCATCCTACTGGGAGGACCTTCACCTTTTTTCAAACCCACATAAATGTCACTCGAGGATTGGTCTTTTTTTGATTCCCTAGACACTTCTGGATTCGATTATAGGTTGCAAGAATGAGAACATAGCTATCTCTGATCATGCGGCAGTATATTTGGAGGTTAAGGCCAAGAGTGAGGGGCTAGATTTATGGCACTGGTGTCTGGATCCATTTCTCCTTAAGGATTCCAAATTTGTCGAATTTTTTTGTGGGAGTTTTGGGAGGTCTAGATTAGATTCAATTCCCTACTGTGTTGAAACGGTCCCTTCGGCCCAACAAGTCCTCACCGCCTCTCCGAACAGTAACCTACCCAGACCTAATTCCCTCTGACTAATGCACCTAACCTATGGGCAATTTAGCATGGCCAATTCACCTAACCTGCACATCTCTGGACTGTGGGAGGAAACCGGAGTACCCGGAGGAAACCCACGCACAGGGAGAATGTGCAAACTCCACACAGACAGTTGTCAGAGGCTGGAATCAAACCTTGGACCCTGGTGCTGTGAGGCAGCAGTGCTAACCACTGAGCCACCGTGCCGCCCTTGACTATCAGCACAGGAACAGCTAGTAGTCCATCAATGCTATGAGAGACCGTGAAGGCCTTTGCTAGGGGATTAGCTATTTCCTATTCAGCTAGCCAGAAACGACAGAAGGGGGAACAGCAGCATCTACTTGAGACGCGGCTGAAAGTCGCTGAGGTGGCACATTTTGCAAGGCCGTCGCTGACCAAGCTACAGTGAATCAAGGCCCTTGAGGTTGCCTTAAATTCAATACTTACACAAACTGCAAAGAAAGAACTTGCTTTTGCGAGACAAAGGCTGTTCGAGTATGGGGATAGGCGAGGGAATTATTTAGCGTATCTGATGAGGGAAAAACATGCTCCCAATCCGTTACTGCAGTCAGAGACAGCGCCGGGGTTCTTACATACGATGCCAAAAGGATTAATGAGGCTTTTTTGCAGTTTTTAGATTAGATTAGATTCCCTACAATATGGAAACAGGCCCCTTCAGCCCAACAAGTCCCCTCCGAAAGTAACCCATCCAGCCTCATTCCCCTACATTTATCCTAACTAATGTACCGAATACTATGGGCAATTTAGCATGGCCAATTCACCTGACCTACACATCTTTGGGCTGTGGGAAAAAACCAGAGCACCCGGAGGAAACCCGCAGAGACACAGGGAGAATGTGCAAACTCCACACAGGCAGTCGCACAAGGCTGAAATCGAACCCGGGTTTCTGATGCTGTGAGGCAGCATGCTAACTGCTGAGCCACCGTGCCACCCCTGAATTGTATCAGTCTGAAGGTTGTGAGGATAGGAGGGCCAAGATTGAAGCCTTTTTTAAAAGCCTGGACTTCCCGGGAGTTACCCTGTAACAGGCCTCTCTCCTTGATGGTTTAGGAAATACAGGAGGCAGCTAAGCAACTTCAGAGTTGGAAAGCTCCTGGTCCTTATGGTCTTCCAGGTGAGTTTTACAAGTAGTTTATAGGGATTCTGTCAGGGCTGATGCTGGAAATGTACAAACACTCTTATATGCTTGAATGACTACTACCATCTTTGAGAGAAGCTAATATTTCCCTCATTCTTAAGAAAGGGAAGGTTCCTGAGGATTGTGCCTCATACAGGCCCATTTAAGTTCAGATTTTAAGATTCTGTCTAAGATTTTGGCGCTGAGATTGGAGAAGGTTGTTGCCCTGTTTTGTCAAAGAGGACCAGACAGTTTTATAAGGGACTATAGGTATTCTAATAATATTAAGGTTGCTGAATATGATCCAAGCATGTCAGCAATAATCGATCCAGGGGTTGGTGATTTCCTTAGATGCAGAGAAAGCATTTGACTGGGTGGAATAGCCCTATCTCCTTTAAGTGTTAGAGTGGATTGGGTGGGATCTTTGCTAGGCGGGTGGAGGTTTTATATCATGACCCTCTGGCTGTGGTCATTACCAACGGGGTGAAGTCTAAGATTGGCAGGGGTAATTGTCAAAGCTGCCCCCTCTCACTGCTGTTGTTTACGTTGGTGATAGAGCTGCTAGAGGCCATTCATCAGAACATCCACATAACCGCTCCGGAAGTGGGATCGTGGGTACACAAGATTACACTGTATGCGGAAGATGTCCTTCTGTTTTTTATTAGACCTGACCACCTTCGTACCCCATCTGATACAATGTATTAATTCATTTGGGCTGTTTCAGGATGTATAAGTAGTATAGGATCAACTTTGCGAAGTTGGAGGCTATGCCATTGGGGGCCTCAGGGGGGTGCCAGAGATTGAAGGTGGCCCTAAGTTCCGCTTTAAGTGATCACGGATAGTTTTTGATTGGTTATTTTGGACTAATGTTGCTCACCTGTTTGACAATATTAGGCAGGATCTTCAGAGATGGGAGGCTCTTGCAATTTCGTGGTTGGGCCGAATAGCCCTTATTAAGATGGATGACCTCCCTCATTTGCTTTATTCCATGTGTATGCTCCCTATAATGTTTCCCAGGTCAACGTTGCAGAAACTTATGGATTGGTTTAGTTCCTTTGTCTGGCTATGTGGGCAACCCCTTATCAAATTTACTAAATTGCAGTTCCCTCAAGGATGGGGGATTTCCAAGACATCGGGAAGTATCAATTGAGTTCTCTGCTGTCCTTTGTGTGCGATTGGGCAGGTAATGATCCAGGCTCAATATGGCTGGATATCAAGGTCTCCCAGACAAAGTGCCCTCTTATTAACCTGTTGTTCATAGATAAGATGAGGATAGTTATGGACCACTGCCGGAACCCCATTGTCATTAGTACAGTCAAAGCATGGAGGGCGATGCGTCAGAGTAAGGGTTGCATATCCAAGACTTTACCACTCACTCCCATAGGTGGTATGCTGAGGTTCTGACGAGGGATGATGGACTGAAGGTTCAAACTTTGGGTAGCAAGATGAGTTTCTAGTTTGGGAAACTTGTTTGAGACGGAGGTTATGATGTCTTTCAAGCAACTAACCGCAAAAATGGGCTGCCCAGCAGAGATCCGTTCCATTTTTTTCAGGTTAGGGATTTCATCCAGAAGAAGACTACACTTCTCACTAAGCCCTATAAGCCCGATACAGAGAGGCTGTTGCTCCGTGCCACAAGCACCCTTTTGGTTAGTGCCCTCTGTCACCTGCTGGGTGGTAGGGCCTGTCAGGGTATTAACCAGCTATGAGAGGTTTGGGAGCAAGAGCTAGGAGTGGAGATCTCTTCTGAAATGTGGGAGGACATATGGAAGAGCATGCAGAAGATCTCAATTTGTAATAGGACGTGCATTATGCAGTTATAAGTTCCACACAAGGTTCACTTGACACCAGCCTGTCAGGCCCAAATGTAAAATAATTGTAGTTACTCTTACCCATTGCTTCTGGACATGCCACAGGCTCCTGTTAATTCGAGCACTGTATCAGGAGAGTAAGGGAGGTTATTGAGGACCAAAGTTAAAGTAGACCCAATATCTCTCCTCTTAGGTCTAGCAAATTTATCATCTTTAGATGGGCATGGGAAGAAACTATTTAAAAGTCTTACTTACTGTGCACGGAAGAATATTCTTATGAACTGGATGTCTGAGAACCCAGCGAGCTTGCTGGGATGGTGGAAATTAATTATGGAGCACATTCCCGTGGAGTTTTTCACACATATGGTGCACCACACAACAGACCTTTTTTATAAGACATGGCAGCCCTTTTTGAGTTATTTGGATACAGATCTGTCTGCTATCTTAACTAGGGTGCTCGTTTAACCAAGATGGTTAGGTTTGCTGGGCCCTGGGCCCTGGAGAGGGGATCTCCTGAGTTCATACGGGTATATATACAATGCTTGTTTTTTGTTTGGGAGTTTTGTGCCGAGCATTGTAATTTTGTATTGTGTGTTCTTTTGTTGTTTTTTTTTATTAGTCAATTACTCATTTATTGGTGTTGTTTTTCACATTGTTTGGTTTTGTTTTGTACTATTGGTAGGTTAGTAGTTAGTAAGACTGTAGTTGTATTGTAATTTGCGTTTTTGTTATTATAGTGACTTTTGTTATATTTTTAATATGTATATTTTTGTAAAGTCAAAAAAATGTTTTTTGGTTAATAAATATATTTACAAAAAAGAAAGGAATTTGGGGATTTACATATTAAGGAACTGGAAGTAGCATATTCCATTCTAAAAGATGAAAGACTTAATTTAAATTTGTTTAATATATCAGTACAGCTACATGATACTGTAACCCTTTTACTCTAAATTCTGTGTCTTATGATCTTATACTCCACAACCACCTGATGAAGGAGCAGCACTTTGAAAGCTAGTGCCTCCAAATAAACCTGTTGGACTATAACCTGGCACTGTGTGATTTTTCTTTGTCTACCCCAGTCCAACACCAGTACCTCCAGATTTAAATTTGATAGGTTTTCAGTATCTAAGGGCTTGGATTAAATTAATTGGCTGATTCAAGCGAGTTACCAAGACAAAAAAAAGCCGAAGGTTTTCAAATCACAGCCACTTATTACGTTTCCACTTTAGAACTGTCTGTACATCGGCAGCTGCTTGCAGATTTTTTAAAAAATCTCCAAGCTTTGAAAAGCACTTTATGCCTTAAAGGGATCACTTACTCGCGCTCCCTATTATTTAAATAAACAAACTCGAGCTTCCTACCTTCTACCTCATGAGTATTGTACACAACTTCATAACAGTCTAAACCATATATTTGGCTAAATCCTCTCCCTATTTAAATTCAAAAACTATGATGATGTGCTAGCTAACAATCAAAGCACCCTGCAGGCTCAGTCAAAACAATGATGTGTGCCTAAGTAATGGCAGGACTGTTTGGTTGGGTTCCAGTTTTCAGAGATGACAACATAATAAGTTGCCCAAGAGACCATTGCAATGGTTGAATCTATTTGTAACAACAGCAGCAATGACGCAATAGACAGACAATGTCATAGTTCAAGTGGATCATCTTGTGATGGAGTTGGAATGGGGTTGGGAACTCAGTCTGGGATTAAGTGGAGTGACCTGATGTCACTGCCTCAGGGAAGAATATCTCAGGGAGTTAGATGGTCAGCTCTGACTTTAAATACACTGAATGTTCTATCTGTTATGTCCCCACAGAACAGGAAATTCAGATTGTGAAGGAGCTAGAGGATCAGGAAGTTCGAGAGAACAACAATGCAGTCTTCGTCTGTGAAGTGTCCCATGCAGAAGTGAAGAGTGAATGGTTACAGAATGGAAATAGAATCAAATCAAACAGCAATGTCAAAATTAGACAGGAGGGTAAGGAAACGCAAGGGGAGTGTTCACAAAGATCGTGTGAGAAAACTATTAATTTGATGTATTATTGTCACATGTACCTAAATACAGTGAAAGGATTTGGAGTCCAGAGTGATATGTCTGTGTCAGGATGACATGGATAGTGAACTTTGAGAACTGTATTCAAATTTAACCACGTTCAGTATTTCATGTGAAATAACAGAGTGATATTACTGTGTATCTAACCTCATGATGTACTTGTCCTGGGAGCATTTGATGTAGATATTGTCAAGGGAATGTTAGAATCCATACAGTGTGGAAGCAGGCTATTTGGTGCATTGAGTCCACGCCAACCCTCCAAACAGTATCCCTAGTAGAGCCCGGTCCCCTACCCTTTCACCCTCCATTTAACATGGCCAATCCACTTAGTCTGCACATCCCTGGACACTGGGCAATCAAGCATGACCAGTCCACCCAACTTGTATATCTTTGGACTGTGGGAAGAAAACAGATAACCTGGAGAAAACCTATGCAAACTCCACACAGACACCCAAGGCTGAATTGAACTCAGGATTGTGTGTGTGTGTGTGTGTGTGTGTGTGTGTTGTAAGTGATCAGGTGGAAATTATTTTTTCTGATTGTCTCATATTTCAAGGGACCAAACATTTCCTGCTGATCTACAAGGTGAGGGCAGAGGATGCTGGAGAAATTCGATTCAGAGCCAAGAATGCCGAGTCTGTCGCTCGTCTAGATGTCAATGGTATTTTGGTTGCTTCTTTCCAGTTCACCTTTCCATTTGCACTCAAGGGTGAGAGCCTTTCCTCTGTCTGCACTGGCCCAGGGACTTGCATCAGGAGGGAAATACTCATCAGTTCAAGAGAATTGTCCAGTCCAGAGATAGAGCATACAATCAGACTGAAACTGCTGTTGTGCTATTGAGAGCCCCATGCTGTTGGAGGCTCAGTACTGAGGGAGCATTGCACCATTATTACTGAGGGAGTAATGCGCTATTGGAGGGTCATACTGAGGGAGTGCTGCAGTGTCAGAGGGTCAGTGCAAAGACAGTGCTGCGTCTTCAGTGGTCGATATTAAGGAAGTGCTGCGCTGTCAGAGGGTCAGTACTGAGCGAGTGCTGTTAGAGAGTCAGTGCTGAGAGAGTGGTGCACTGTTTGAGTTGCCACATTCCAATAATACATTAAACTGAGCTCTGTCTATTCCCTGGTGGATGGAAGGGAGTTGCACAATTAGAGATGAAGGAAGTTCTCCCCAGTTTCCTGGGCCAATGTACCTTCAACCAACATCAATTTTTTAAAAATTGCTCTGGTAATTTATCTGATTGTTGCTGTTAGAGCTTGCTGACTGCAAATTGGCTGCTTGTGGACAGCTCAGGGTAAGGCAGTATTTGTTGCTTATCCTGAATTGCATCACAGCCGTGTCTGCACTTTAGTCTGGGGTAGAACTGTGCAATGGTTTTCATTTTCCCTTCCTTAAACCTGAACTGTAAGTGATAGAGAATGGGGAGGATGTCTCTTGGTTGACCGGAAGCCAACAGGTGGAAGTGGAGCCAAGAAGAGTAGAGTCATAAAGGTGTACAGCACGGAAACAGACCCTTCGGTCCAACCTGTCCATGCCGACCAGATATCCCAACCCAATCTAGTCCCACCTGCCAGCACCCGGCCCATACCCCTCCAAACCCTTCCTATTCATATACCCATCCAAATGCCTCTTAAATGTTGCAATTGTACCAGCCACCACTACTTCCTCTGGCAGCTCATTCCATACACGTACCACCCTCTGTGTGAAGAAGTTGCCTCTTAGGTCTCTTTTATATCTTTTCCCTCTCACCCTATACCTATGCCCTCTAGTTCTGGACTCCCTGATCCCAGGAAAAATACTTTGTCTTTTTATCCTATCCATGCCCCTCATCATTTTGTAAATCTCTACAAGATCACCCTCAGCCTCCGACGCTCCAATGAAAACAGCCCCAGCCTGTTCAGCCCCTCCCCATAGCTCAAATCCTCCAACCCTGGCAACATCCTTGTAAATCTTTTTGGAACCCTTTCAAGTTTCACAACATCTTTCTGATAGGAAGGAGACCAGAATTGCACACAATATTTCAACAGTGGCCGAACCAATGTCCTGTACAGCCGCAACATGACCTCCCAACACCTGTACTCAATACTCTGACCAATAAAGGAAAGCCTTCTTCGCTATCCTATTTACCTGCGACTCCACTTTCAAGGAGCTATGAACCTGCACTCCAAGGTCTCTATGTTCAGCAACACTCCCTAGGACCTTACCATTAAGTGTATAAGTCCTGCTAAGATTTGCTTTCCCAAAATGCAGCATCTCTCATTTGTCTGAATTAAACTCCATCTGCCACTTCTCAGCCCGTTGGCCCATCTGGTCAAGATCCTGTTGTAATCTGAGGTAACCCACTTCGCTGTCCGCTACACATCCAATTTTGGTGTCATCAGCAAACTTACTAACTGTACCTGTTATGCTCGCATCCAAATCATTTATGTAAATGACAAAATGTAGAGGGCCCAGCACGGTTCCTTGTGGCACTCCACTGGTCACAGGCCTCCAGTCTGAAAAACAACCCTCCACCACCACCCTCTGTCTTCTAGCTTTGAGCCAGTTCAGTATCCAAATGGCTAGTTCTCCCTTTATTTCATGAGATCTAACCTTGCTAATCAGTCTCCCATGGGGAACCTTGTCAAACGCCTTACTGAAGTCCATATAGATCTCATCTACTGCTCTGCCCTCATCAATCTTCTTTGTTACTTCTTCAAAAAACTCAATCAAGTTTGTGAGACACGATTTCCCATGCACAAAGCCATGTTGACTATCCTAATCAGTCCTTGCCTTTCCAAATACATGTACATCCTGTCCCTCAGGATTCCCTCCAACAACTTACCCACCACTGAGTTCAGGCTCACCGGTCTATAGTTCCCTGGCTTGTCTTTACCCTTCTTGTGCCCTTCTTAAACTGTGGCACCACATTTGCCAACCTCCAGTCTTCCACCACCTCACCTGTGACTATCGATGATACAAATACCTCAGCAAGAGGCCCAGCAATGACTTCTCTAGCTTCCCACAGAGTTCTCGGGTACACCTGATCAGGTCCTGGGGATTTATCCACCTTTAACCGTTTCAAGACATCCAGCACTTTCTCCTCTGTAATCTGGACATTTTGCATGATGTCACCATCTATTTCCCTACAATCTATATCTTCCATATCCTAGGAGTTGATGATTGGACATCTCCTAAGTTTGGCACATACTTGTTTTTTTTTGTCATTCACTGTGTCTCTGTTTCCTTAGAATTGCCAGTCAAGATTGTAAAGCCTCTGCGGGACAAGACTGCACTGGAGAAACACAAGGTCATCTTGGAGTGTAAAGTTTCCAAGCCACATGCCCATGTATGTTGGTACCGGGGGGAAGAAGAACTGTATGCCAGCAGCAAGTACGAGATCTGCAGCGAGGACTGCTACCGGCAGCTGGTCATCCATGATGTCAGCTTCGAGGATGAAGACACCTACACCTGTGACGCCTTTGATGACTGCTCGTCTGCCAAGGTACTTGTGGAAGGTACGTGGGACAGACATGGTCCAGTTCTTCCAAGGCCTTAGTGGCTATAGATCAATCCCCTGGTGTAGCCACTGAAGCAGCTCACAGGCAAATCAGAGCTAAGCCTTTCAGAGAGGATGCACTGACCCACAGAACACTTAGTAATCAATGATGCCATGCAGCCCATCATTGGTTATGCACAGTCTTCCACAGCTTAAAGCAGTAAATTACAAATAATATATACAACTCTATATGCTATAAATGATTAAGAGCTAATTGAGGTCTTTCTAAAAAAGAGAAGATAATCTATCTTGGTGGGTCAAGTCTAGCACACGGGAGAAGAATCTTAATATTGAAACCAGGTTGTTCAGAGGCAATTTTAGATTAGAGTGGTGCTGGAAAAGCACAGCAGGTCAGGCAGCATCCGAGGAGCAGGAAAATTGATTTTTCGGGCAAAATCCCTTCATCATTTCCTGTGTCAGTGTGTAAATGATTGATAGTAGTCTGATGTACCCCTTTATAGGTGTGTGAATATCATATCACAACCAGTTACCAATGGAAAACAGATTTGAGAGGCTGAATAGCCTTCTCTTGTTTCCTTTTTTTTGGAGTACAATGAGAAGCGTATGTAAAGAGAGAAATATAAGGGGGGATAAAGAGAGCAGAAATGGATGGAAAAATAAAGGAAAAGGTGGCCTGAGGGAGAGAATTCCATTGGAATGAGATTAAGAGCATAAGAACAGCATAAGCAGAAGTAAGCCTCAGGCCTACTCTGCCATTCGATACGATCGTGGCTGCTCTCATCTCAGTCTCACCTCCACTCTGCTGCCACTCTCCATATCCTTTTAACCCATTACTAATTAAAAATCTATCTCTCTCCACCTTACATTTATCTAATGCCCCAGCATCCACTGCACTCTGGTGTAGCAAATTCCACAGATTCGTGATTCTTTAAGAATGTGCTGTGTGAGCGGCACGGTGGCACAGTGGTTAGCACTGCTGCCTCACAGCGCCTGAGACCCGGGTTTAATTCCCGACTCAGGCGACAGACTGTGTGGAGTTTGCATGTTCTCCCCGTGTCTGCGTGGGTTTCCTCCGGGTGCTCCGGTTTCCTCCCACAGTCCAAAGATGTGCGGGTCAGGTGAATTGGCCATGCTAAATTGCCCGTAGTGTTAGGTAAGGGGTAAATGTAGGGGTATGGGTGGGTTGCGCTTCGGCGGGTCAGTGTGGACTTGTTGGGCCGAAGGGCCTGTTTCCACACTGTAAATCTAATCTAATCTAAGAGAAGTAATTCCTTCTCCTCTCTATTTTAAATCTGCTACTCCTTAAATCCGTGAACTCTCTTTCTAGATTGCCCCACCAGTGGCAATGTTCTTTCTATCCCCTTCCCATCTATATAACCCATCAAATCTCCACTCATTCTTCTAAACTCCTGAGAGTTATAGGCTTAAACTATTCAATCTCTCTTCATCTCTGAAATTGATTTAGTGAACTTTCTCTGAACTGCCTCAAATGTATTCGCGTCATTGTTCCTTTTGTTCCAGAGCAAGCCATTCTGATAATGAAGGATCTAGTGGACATGGAGGTGACAGCCCCTCATGCAATCCAGTTGGAATGCGAGGTGTCAGTGCCTACGATCAGAGCCCCTCAGTGGAGCCTGAATGGACAGCTCCTTCAGAATGGGGATGGGGTCCGCATTGAAAACAGAGGGACTATCCAGCGGCTGATCCTCAGCAACACCTCGCCTGACATGACCGGAGTGGTGAAGTTCACTGCAGGGAAGGCACGTTGCAGTGCTCAGATAACTGTCAAAGGTAAACCCTGACAGGGAGAACAGAACAACTATTATTTCATCACAGCCATTTGAAGTGTTAAGAGCTTCTGTAAGGCATTAATGAGATTGGATAAATCCACTATGGGTTTATGAAAGGCAATGCATGCTGAACAAATCTACTGCAGCATTTGAGGGTGTAATGAGTAGAATAAATAAGGCAGAACCAGTGGATGTGATAAACTTTCAGTCAGTTTTTGATAAGGTCCCTCAGAAGAAGTCAATTAAAGCAGATGAGTAACATGTTGGCATGGATCGAAAACTGGATGACAGACACAAAACAGTGTGGGAATAAATGGATTTCTTTCTGAATGGCAAGCTGTGAATTCACTATGTATGTATATACAGCATGAGGGAATCAGATGACACTTTTCCAAGTTAGCTGATGACACACAGCTGGGTGGGGTTGTGAGGAAGATGCAAGGAGACTTGGACATGTTGAGTGGGTGGGAAAATACATGTCAGGTGCAGCAGAGCATAGTTAAATGTGAAGTTATATACTTTGGTGTGAAAAACAGATAGGAAGAATGTTATGTATATAGTTGGATGTGTGTTGCCCCTTTAAGAGAGTGAGTCAGGTGACCCAGAGGCAGGAGTTAAGGAAGGCAGACCAAAACCAACTGTGGAGCTGAGAGACCTACAATAAAGTATTCCCTGTTCAAGTTTACCCTTCACCTACCTCGTGTTATCTTTATGGTTCTGGTGAACCCCACAAACATAACTAGCAATAAGGATGGACAGGCTCACAAACTGTACAAACATCATTTTTTTAGTCAGAAGGAAGAATGTTGTCCTGTCTTCAAACAGCGTAGGATTATGAGGTAACAGTTAGGGAAGTGGTCGCGAGGGGATTTGGGCTGCAGTCAATTGTACAACGGGGAGTGGGCCAAGAGGGGACTGTGGTCACAGCTGATGGTTAAAGAGAGAGGAGCTCTCAATTGGGAGCTTATCAAAGTGCATAAAGTATCAGATGCTCAGCAGAGTTTGATACCAACTGTAGACTGCTGCCGATGTGGCAAAAGTGGTCACAAGGAATCAATATATTGGCCTTGAGGAGCTCAGTGCTGCAGGTGTAAGCGAGTAGGCCATATTGTCCAAAATTGCCAGATATAACTCAAGCAAGAGAAAGGATGTCAAAAGGAGTCAATTCAGAGGGCAAGGCATAAGGTAGGTGTTGCCAGCCAGGCAGACAGCTGGGTCTGCAGGAGAAACCGAAGGCCCAGAGTCAGCAGGGTTTTTTATTCATTCAAGGTATGAGGGCGTTACTGACCAGGCCGATCTTTATTGCCTATCCCAGAGGGCAGTTAGTAGTCAACCACATCAGTGTGGGTCTGTAGTCACATGTAGTCCATACCAGGTAAGGATGGAAGTTTCCTTCCCTAAAGGACATTAGTGAACCAGATGGGTTTTTCCAACAATTGGCATAGTCGTCATGACAGTCTTAATTTCATATTTGGTTAAAAATTCTGTCTTGTAAGGGATGAAGCTGTTCATTTCTGGGTTTTTCCCAAATTAGAGGATAAGACAGTAAGGATGGAAAAAAGCCAAAGAATTGTGGAACAGAAATTCCTGGAGAAGCTGAGCAGGTCTGGCAGCATCTGTGGAGAGAAATCAGAGTTACCGTATGGGGTCCAGTGACTCTTCTTCAGAACTGATTGCAGCTGGATAAGGTTGGTGTATATATTCTAGAAGAGGGGGGGAGGTGTAAATGATAGGTTTAGATGGAGCCTAGAGAGAGAAAGAACAGTTGGGCAGACAAAGGAATGTGTAACAATCAACCTGGGAGAATCAGTAGTTAATGGAAAGTCAACACACTGCATCCACTTGGACACCCCGCGCTGGCCTATTACCTGCCCTCGAGCTCTTCATTTCCAACTGCCGCCGGGACATTAACCACCCCAACCTGTCTACCCCCCTCCCCCACTCCAACCTCTCACCCTCACAACGTGCAGCCCTCCAATCCCTCTGCTCCAATCCCAACTTCACCATCAAGCCAGCAGATAAAGGGGGCGCAGTGGTAGTCTGGCGCACTGACCTCGACACCGCTGAGGCAAAACGCCAACTCGAAGACACCTCTTCCTACCGCCCCCTTGACAATGACCCTAGCCCCCCATCACCAAACCATCATCTCCAAGATCATACAGAACCTCATCACTTCAGGAGACCTCCTACCCACAGCTTCCAACCTCATAGTCCGGGAACCCCGCACTGCCCGGTTCTACCTCCTTCCCAAGATCCACAAGCCTGACCACCCTGGCCGACGCATTGTCTCAGCATGCTCCTGCCCCACTGAACTCATCTGTATCTATCTCGACACTGTCCTATCCCCCCTAGTCCAGGAACTCCCCACATACGTTCAAGACACCACCCACACCCTCCACCTCCTCCAAGACTTATGTTTCCCGGCCCCAACGCCTCATCTTCACCATGGATATCCAATCCCTCTACACCTCCATCTGCCATGACCAGGGCCTCCAAGCCCTCCATTTTTTTCCTCTCCCGACGTCCCCAACAGTACCCTTCCACCAACACACTCATTCGTTTGGCCGAACTGGTCCTCACCCTTAACAATTTCTCCTTCGAATCCTCCCACTTCCTCCAGACCAAAAGGGTAGCCATGGGCACATGTATGGGCCCCAGCTATGCCTGTCTTTTTGTTGGCTACATAGAACAGTCGATCTTCCGTAGTTACACCGGCAGCACTCCCTACCTCTTCCTCCGCTACATTGATGACTGCATTGGCGCCACCTCGTGCTGCCGTGAGGAGGTTGAGCAATTCATCAACTTCACCAACACATTCCACCCTGACCTTAAATTTACCTGGACCATCTCTGACACCTCCCTCCCCTTCCTGGACCACTCCATCTCCATTAATGACAACCGACTTGACACTGACATTTTTTTACAAACCCACCGACTCCCACAGCTACCTGGATTACACTTCTTCCCACCCTACCTCTTGCAAAAATGCCATCCCATATTCCCAATTCCTCCGTCTCTGCCATATCTGCTCCCAGGAGGACCAGTTCCACCACAGAACACACCAGAGACTGCAAGTTCCCTTCCCACATGGTTAAAGATGCCCTCCAACGCATCTCGTCCACATCCCGCACCTCTGCCGTCAGACCCCACCCCTCCAACCATAACAAGGACAGAACGCCCCTGGTGCTCACCTTCCACCTTACCAACCTTCGCATAAACCAAATCATCCGCCGACATTTCCGCCACCTCCAAAAAGACCCCACCACCAGGGATATATTTCCCTCCCCACCCCTTACCGCCTTCCTCAAAGACCGTTCCCTGCATGACTACCTGGTCAGGTCCACGCCCCCCCTTCAACCCACCCTCCCATCCTGGCACCTTCCCCTGCCACCGCAGGAACTGCAAAACCTGTGCCCACTCCTCCTCCCTCACCCCCATCCAAGGCCCTAAAGGAGCCTTCCACATCCATCAAAGTTTTACCTGCACATCCACTAATATCATTTATTGTATCCGTTGCTCCCGATGCAGTCTCCTCTACATTGGGGAGACTGGACGCCTCCTAGCAGAGTGCTTTAGGGAACATCTCTGGGACACCCACACCAATCAACCACACCGCCCTATGGCCCAACATTTCAACTCCCCCTCCCACTCTGCTGAGGACATGGAGGTCCTGGGCCTCCTTCACCGCCGCTCCCTCACCACCAGATGCCTGGAGGAAGAATGCCTCATCTTCCGCCTCAGAACACTTCAGCCCCAGGGCATCAATGTGGACTTCAACAGTTTCCTCATTTCCCCTTCCTCCACCTCACCCTAATTCCAAACTTCCAGCTCAGCACTGTCCCCATGACCTGCCTATCTTCTTTTCCACCTATCCACTCCACCCTCCTTCCTGACCTATCACCTTCATCCCCTCCCCCACTCACCTATTGTACTCTATGCTACTTTCCCCTCACCCTCACCCTCCTCTCATTTATCTCTCCACCCTTCAGGCTGTCTGCCTTTATTCCTGATGAAGGGCTGTTGCCCGAAACGTTGATTTTACTGCTCCTCGGATGCTGCCTGAACTGCTGTGCTCTTCCAGCACCACTAATCCAGAATCTGGTTTCCAGCATCTGCAGTCATTGTTTTTAACCTAGTTAATGGGAAATGTTAGTGGCTGACAATGGGTTGTTTATGGTAGCAGCCCATGTGTCTAATGTGTGGGGGTTGAGGTAAGTACATAGTGCACAAGACCTAAAATTGCTGAAGTGGAACTTGAGTCTGGAAGCTGCAGAGTTCCCAAATGAAACATGGGTTGTTGTTCTTCCAGCTTGTGCTGACTTTTGATGGAGCACGACAGCAAGCCTGAGACAGAGATGTTGACCAGGGAAGACAGTGGTGTGATGAAATGGCAGACAGAGATGGAAGATCAGGGTCATTTTTGCAGATAGAACGTATATGTTTTGCAAAGTGGTTGCCCAGTCTGTGCTTTGTCTCCCCAGTGTAGACAAGACCACGTTGTGAGCAGCAAATACAGTAGATGAGAATTGAGTGAGGTGCACGTAAATCTATGCTTTACCTGGAAGGTGCGTCTGGGGGGTTGGTTCGCGAGAAGGGAAGAAGTACAGAACAACTTCTTATCCAAATGAGACAGGCGGGGAGTGTTTTATTTGAATCACAGATTGTTCGGATAAAGGATGCGTTTTAACGGGACCTTGAGATCCTGTTCGGACAATCCGAAATTCAGATAATTGCTGTTTGGATAATCAAGGTTATTCTGTAAACAGGTGGGTGTTACATCTTCTGTAATTGCATGAGAAGGTGCTGTGGGGTGTGAGGAAATGTTGGGAGTGAAGAAGGAGTGAACTAAGGTGTCCTGGAAGGAATGGTCCCAGTGAAAGGCTAACAAGGGAAGAGGGGGAATATATGTCTGGTGATGACATCTTGTGGAAGATGGCAGAAATGGCAAACTAATGATCTTTAGGATGTGGATGCTTGTGAGGTGGTAGGTGAGTACAAGGGGTACCCTATTGCTTTTATGGGATGGAAAGGAATGAGTGAGGGCCGAAGTACTGTAGATGGGTCTGAGAGCCCTGTCACCACAGTGGTGGAGAATTCATGGTTGAGAAAGAAGATGAATATTTTGGTGGGTTCTTTGTTGAAGTTTGCATCATTAGAAGAGATGTAACGGAGACCGAGGAACTAGGAGAATTGAATAAAATCTTTACAAGAAACAGGGTGTGAGGACATATAGTCAAGGTAACTATGGGAGTTGATAGGTTTGCAGTGGATATTGATAACCAGCCTATCATCAGACATGTCAAGAACTAGGTGATGACAAGACCAGGGTACGTGGGCTGTGTACCCGGACCACACAAGGCGCCCAAGAAATTGGAAGCTATCATGAAGGCTCCTAGACCAGAGAATGTATCTCAGCTGAGATTATTCTTGGGACTCATAAATTACGACGACAAGTTCGTGTCTGATCTGGCCATTGTGCTAAAGCTCGAGCATCGGTTGCTGGGGGAAGGGCAGCCGTGAAAATTGACCCAGAAAGGTGAGGAGGCTTACCAGGAGGTAAAGCAAGCCTTAGAAAAGATGGGGAGTGTTGACTCATTTCGACCCAAAGTTGCCACTGCAGTTGGCATGTGATACCTCACCTTTTGGGGTCATCGCTGTACTCTTACATGTCTTGCCAAATGAAGAGGAAAGGCCCATTGTGCTTGCATAAAGGTCACTAATGAAGGTGGAGGGGAAATATACCCGAGTGGAAAAGAAAGGATTGGGCATCATGTTTGATGTTAAAGAAGTTCACCCATTTCCTGTACAGCAGGCACTTCGTGCTGTTGACAGACCACAGGCCACTAACCATTTTTGGTCATTATACAGGAGTACCGTCACTGGTGGCAGTATACCTGCAGAGATGGGCATTGACTCTGTCAGGCAGGCAAAAATGAATACTGCAAATGCTGGAGATTAGAGCCAAGGATGTGGTGCTGGAAAAGCACAGCTGGTCAGGCAGCATCCAAGGAGCAGGAAGATCAACGTTTTGGGCAAAAGCCCTTTGCCAGACTCTGTCAGCCTACTTATAAGATAAGATACCGACAGTCAGAGAAGCACAGAAATGCAGATGCTTTGTCAAGATTACCACTACCTGTAAATGAGGATATTCTCAATTGGAACCTGAAAATTATATACCTTTCTAAGGAAGACAAGGTACCACTGTCAGCGAACCAGCCAACTGGAAAGACCTGGTCTTGAAACCCATGTTGGATTTAGCCCAGAGAGGAAGGACTTGTCATAGAAATCACCCAGATTCATGCCCTTACCTGTCCAGGAGTGCAAGTTGTCCATATCAGCTGGGTGTTTAATGTGGGGAATGAGAGTTGTTAGCCTTCCCCGTTAAGAGGATAGGTACTGGAACAAGTGCAGCAAGGGCATCCTGGCATGGTGTGAATGCAAAAGATAGTCAGGAACTAGCCTTTGATAGCCAAAGATGGAGTATGAGATTGAGGAGAAAGTAGAATTAAGCAAATCCTGCCTATTCAAAGGAATACACTGCTGTTGATGCCCCTTCACCCAAGGGAATGGGCTCTATCATTGTGGCAGTAGATTCACATAGATTTCACAGGCCAGTAGAGGGACAGATGTTATTAATAGTGGTGGATGCCCACTCCAGGTGGCCTGAAATGGCAGTCATGAAGTCAGTATCAGCAGCAACAATGATAGACCAACAAGATGGAATTTCGCTAGGCTCAGGAATCCTGAACAAGTGGTGAGTGACAATGGTCTACAGTTTGTGGCACAGGAGTTCAAAATCTGAAAAATCACGGAGGCAGACATGAGGTTGGCTCCAAATCAACCTGTGATGAACAACAGGGCAAAGAAATTCAGATAAACCTTGAAACAGTCCTCATAGGCTTCACAGGGGAGGATTCTTTAGAACGGTAACTCTGTTGATGTCTGCTTTGTCCACAAATCCAGACGACATAAGTTTTCTGTTCAACAGCGGTAGCTTTATTATCAGACAGCCGACGAGGGATTCAAAGCGTCACCAAAGTAGCTGAGTGCCTATTTGTGGCGGCTCTTCTTCACAAATCTCTGCCTTACACCCAGAGACAGTATATTTTATAGGAATTGAATAAAGACTTATCAGTCACATGGATGACTGACATCACATAATTTAAAGTAGACAATTATGATTTTACAAAACCTGATGAATGTTGATATCTTGAAATAATGTATGAGTGGATTATAGAAACCGATTTTCGTATCTCCCCTGATTATGAGTTAATGGAAAGGAATTAAAGCAGAAAGGTTGCCTGCTACAAATGAGAAACTCACATACCTATGTTAATATGGAGGTGAGGTAACTGGGGGGATTCACATACCTAAGTTAATATGGAAGTGAGGTAACTGGGGGGATTCACATACCTAAGTTAATATGGAGGGGAAGTGAGACAATGGGAGAGAGGGGCAGCTAACTGGGCTATTAGTCCTTGTGTGGAATGGGGGGAATCCACATGTTTGGATTGAAAGAGTACAGGCTTTCAGTTGCTGTTGCAGTAAGTTTTTTTGGTAGTGGGATTTTTAACCCTAAAGTCCTCAGTGTGCCCTGGAAGAGAAGAAAAGCATGGAATTGTCCCCCCCACACCCCCCTTGACGTTTTAACTTCCTCAACTCAACAAGCTCTTCAGCATGTACAGGGACACGTCACATGACAACCCATGCTCAGCTCACTGATGTCCTTAGTGTTCAACTGTCAGCTGAGAACAGTGTTTAACTTAGTGCAGCCGGAAGAGACCAGGGAGGTGGTAAACTAAAATCAAGAAGGGCATATGGTCGGAAGGGCAGGAATCTCTCAGTCGAGATTCCAAATAGCCCAAAATTGTTCATCTAGGAATGAGTGGATCCCATGGTGATGGTGGTTTAAACAGGACCGTTGTGATATATGATTTAGACTAGGGATGATCTGGTCTGGAGGAGAAGCGGGTATCAGCCAGTCACTGCACTTCACCAAGGAGGTAGGCCCCTCAGAATATCGAACCAGTCCAGATGGGTCCAGTGACATCGATCAAGTCATGTGTATTTGAGCTAGGGTTGGCCATACTCAGGTAGCAAACAACAACAGCTTGACAGGATAACAACAGCCATTCAAAGAGGGATGTACCTGAGATGAGGAGATTGTCTTCTAGGAATCACCAACCCCCTGAGAGGCTAATCATGTCAACATAGACTATGGAAGGGTGGTTTTCTTTTTCCATTTTGTTTGTAAATATTCCTGATGATGTACATATGTTAGCTACAGTGCCAGTATAATAGTTTATAATTGTTGAACATATACATATTAAGCGGAGTATTGGAATAAAGGGGGAAGGTTGTTATATATGTGGTTGGATGTGTGCTTGAGAGTGCAGATCAGGTGACCTGATAGGAGTTAGAGGAGGTGATTTAAACCAATTATGGAACTGAGAGACCTATAATAAAGTATTTTCTGTTCACGTTACCGTCCATCTACCTCGAGTTCCATTTATGGTTCTAGTTAACCACAAACATAATAAAGAGTATTATTTCAGTAGTGATATATTGGAATGTGTGAATGTACAAAGGGATCGGATGTCTTTGTACACAGTCAATGAAAGTCAACAGGAGGGAGAAGCAAGCAGTTAGGAAGGCAAATAGTAAGTTGGCGTTAATTGCAAGAGGGTTTTTTAAAATTCATTTATGGGACATGGGCTTTGTTGGCTGGTCAGCATTTATTACCTGTCCCTGGTTGTCCTTGAGAAGGTGGTGGTGAGCTGCCTTCTTGGGCCACAGTAAACCAAATGCTGTAGGTTGGTGCACAATGTAGGGAATTCCAGGATTTTGACCCAGCGACAGGCCATATATTTCCAAGTCAGGATAGTGAATGCTTGAATTGAATTTATTGTAACGTGTACCAAGGCACAGCGAAAAATTTTGTAAAAACAAGGACTGCAGATGCTGGACACCAGAGTCTGGATTAGAGTGGTGCTGGAAAAGACTCTGTTCCTGATGAAGGGCTTTTGCCCGAAACGTCGATTTTCCTGCTCCTTGGATGCTGCCTTACCTGCTGTGCTTTGCCAGCACTACTCTAATCCAGACAGTGAAAAACTTTTGTCCTGCGAGCAATGCAGGCAGATTACAGAGTTAAATAGCATAGATAAGTAAATAATAGGTAAACAGCAGCAAAAACCAAAACACAGGTACAAGCAAATGTTAAGAGTTTGAGAGTCCATTCGGTATGCTTACAACATTCGGGGAGAAATTGTTTCAAAATCAGCTAGTATGTGTTCAGGCTTTTGAACCTTCTCCCCGATGGTAGAGGGAGTAGAAAAGCATTGTCAGGGTGGGATGGATCTTTGAGAATGCTGGTGGTGTCATCAACAAACTTGTAAATGGCATGCTTGGAGGAGAACTTGCGAGGTAGTGGTGTTCCGTTGTATCTGCTACCCTTGTCCTTTTGGATGGAAGTGGCCATGGGTTTGGATGGTGCTGTCTAAGGATCTTAGGTGAATTTCTGCAGTGCATCTTGTAGATACTCCTTGCTGCTACTGCGCATCAGTGGTGGAAGGAGTGGATGTGGTGTCAGTCAAGAGGGTTACTTTGTCCTCGATAATGTCAGTTTTCTCGAGTGTTGTTGGAGCTGCCTTCATCCTGGCAAGTGGGGAGTATTTCATCACACTCCTGACGTGTGCCTTGCAGATGGTGGACAGCCTAATGGAATCAGGAGATGAATCATTCACTGCAGTATTTCCAAACTCTGACCTTCTCTCGCAGTCACTTTGCTAATATGGCAACCCCCATTGAATCTCTGGTCAATGGTAACTCCTCAGATGTTGATAGTGGGGGAATCAGAAATGGTAACACCAATGAATGTCAAGGGGTGATGGTTAGATTGGAGATGGTCAATACAGGTATTTGTGTAGTAAAAGTGTAGCTTGCCAAGCTTGGATATTATATAGGCTTTGTTGAATTTGAATGTGAACTGTTTCAATATCTGAGGAGTTGTGAATAATAGCGCAATCATCGGCGAAAATCCTCACTTCTAACCTTGTGATGGAGGAGAGTTCATTGGTGAAGCAGCTGAAGATGGTTGGGCCTAGGACACTACCCTGAACAAGGAGAAAGTGAGGTCTGCAGATGCTGGAGATCACAGCTGAAAATGTGTTGCTGGAAAAGTGCAGCAGGTCAGGCAGCATCCAAGGAACAGGAAATTCGACGTTTCGGGCATAAGCCCTTCATCAGGAATGAGGAAAGTGTGTCCAGCAGGCTAAGATAAAAGGTAGGGAGGAGGGACTGGGGGGAGGGGCGATGGAGATGTGATAGGTGGAAGGAGGTCAAGGTGAGGATGATAGGCCGGAGTGGGATGGGGGCAGAGAGGTCAAGAAGAAGATTGCAGGTTAGGAAGGCGGTGCTGAGTTTAAGGGTTGGGACTAAGACAAGGTGGGGGGAGGGAAAATGAGGAAACTGGAGAAATCTGAGTTCATCCCTTGTGGTTGGAGGGTTCCCAGGCGGAAGATGAGGCGCTCTTCCTCCAACTGTCGTGTTGTTATGTTCTGGCGATGGAGGAGTCCAAGGTCCTGCATGTCCTTGGTGGAGTGGGAGGGGAAGTTAAAGTGTTGAGCTACGGGGTGGTTGGGTTGGTTGGTCGGTCCGGGTGTTCCAGAGGTGTTCTCTGAAACGTTCCGCAAGTAGGCGGCCTGTCTCCCCAATATAGAGGAGGCCACATCGGGTGCAGCGGATGCAATAGATGATGTGTGTGGAAGTCCAGGTGAATTTGTGGCGGATATGGAACGATCCCTTGGGGCCTTGGAGAGAAGTAAGGGGGGAGGTGTGGGCACAAGTTTTGCATTTCTTGCGGTTGCAGGGGAAGGTGCCGGGAGTGGAGGTTGGGTTGGTGGGGGGTGTGGACCTGACGAGGGAGTCACGGAGGGAGTGGTATTTTCAGAACGCTGATAAGGGAGGGGAGGGAAATATATCCCTAGTGGTGGGGTCCGTTTGGAGGTGGCGGAAATGACGGCGGATGATACACTGTATATGGAGGTTGGTGGGGTGGTAGGTGAGAACCAGTGGGGTTCTGTCCTGGTGGCGGTTGGAGGGGCAGGGCTCAAGGGAGAGGAGTGGGAAGTGGAGGAGATGCGGTGTAGGGCATTGTCGATCACATCTGGGGGGAATCTGCGATCCTTGAAGAAGGAGGCCATCTGGGCTGTACGGTATTGGAACTGGTCCTCCTGGGAGCAGATGCGGTGGAGACAAAGGAATTGGGAATATGGGATGGCGTTTTTACAGGGTTCAGGGTGGGAGGAGGTGTAGTCTAGGTAGCTGTGGGAGTCAGTCGGTTTATAGTAGATGTCTGTGTTGATTCGGCCGCCCGAAATAGAAATGGAAAGGTCTAGGAAGGGGAGGGAGGAGTCTGAGACGGTCCAGGTGAATTTGAGGTCGGGGTGGAAGGTGTTGGTAAAGTGGATGAACTGTTCAACCTCCACTTGGGAGCACAAGGTAGCGCCGATACAGTCATCAATGTAGCGGAGGAAAAGGTGGGGGGTTGTGCCAGTGTAGTTGCGGAAGATGGACTGTTCCACATATCCTACGAAGAGACAGGCGAGGTGTGCAGAGATGAGTTCGGTGGGGCAGGAGCAGGCTGAGACAATGGGGCGGCCGGGGCAGTCAGGTTTGTGGATTTTGGGCAGGAGGTAGAAACGGGCAGTGCGGAGTTGTGGGACTATGAGGTTGGAGGCGTTGGATGGGAGATCCCCTCAGGTGATGAGGTTATGGATTGGTCTGGGAGATGATGGTTTGGTGGTGGGAGGTGGGCCGCCTACTTGCGGAACGTTTCAGAGAACACCTCTGGGGCACCCGGACCAACCAACCCAACCACCCCGTGGCTCAACACTTTAACTCCCCCTCCCACTCCACCAAGGACATCTATCGCCAGACCATAACAACACGACGGTTGGAGGTTCCTCATCTTCCACCTGGGAACCCTCCAACCACAAGGGATGAACTCAGATTTCTCCAGTTTCCTTCTATTCCCCTCCCCCCACCTTGTCTCAGTCAAATCCCTCGAACTCCGGCCTATCACCCTCACCTTGACCTCCTTCCACCTATCACATCTCCATCGCCCCTCCCCCAAGTCCCTCCTCCCTACCTTTTATCTTAGCCTGCTGGACACACTGTCCTCATTCCTGATGAAGGGTTTATGCCCGAAACATTGAATTTCCTGTTCCTTGGATGCTGCCTGACCTGCTGCGCTTTTCCAGCAACACATTTTCAGCACTACCCTGAACAACTCCTGCAGAGATGTCCTGGAGCTGAGATGACTGATCTCCAACAAGCACACTATCTTCCCATGTGCCAGGTATGATTCCAACCCGTGGAGAGTTTGTCACCAATACCCATCAATCCCAGTTTTGCTATGGCTCCTTCATGCCACACCTCTGGAATTCAATACTTTTGTCCATGTTTGCACGAAGGCTGAAACGAAGTTAGGAGCTGAGTGCCCCTGGCAGAACTGGGCTTCAGTGGGTTTTTGCTGAGCAGGTGCTGCTTGATCACACTATTGACGATATCTTCCATCATTTTACATTATCACTGATGTTCGAGAGTAGACTGATGGGATGGTAATTGGCCAGATTGGATATGTCCTGTTTTTTGTTTACAGGACGTAACTGGGCAATTTTCCACCTTGTCAGATAGATGTTGTTATTTATATTTGCACTGGAAGAGTCAAGAGTGTGGTGCTAGAAGAACAGGCAGCATCCGAGGAGCAGGAGAATCGATGTTTCGGACAAAAGCCCTTCATCAGAAATGAGGCTGTGAGCCAAGGGGGTGGAGAGATAAATGGGAGGGGGGGTGAGGCTGGGGGGAAGGTAGCTGAGAGTGCAATAGGTTGATGGAGGTGGGGGTAAAGGTGATAGGTCGGAGGTGGGAGTGGAGTGGATAAGTTGGAAGGAAGATGGACAATTAGGACAGGTCATGAGGGCGGTGCCGAGTTGGAAGGTTGGAACAAGGATAAGATGCGGGTGGGGGGGGAAATGAGGAAACTGCTGAAATCCACATTGATGCCATGGGGTTGGAGGATCCCAAGGTGGAAGATGAGGCATTCTTCCTACAGGCGTCAGGTAGTTAGGGGGTGGCGATAGAGAAGGCCAAAGACCTGCATGTTCTTGGCGGAGTAGGAGAGGGAGTTGAAGTGTTCAGCCACAGGACGGTGGGATTGGTTTGTGCAGGTGTTCCAGAGATGTTCTCTGAAGCGCTCTGCAAGTAGGCGTCCTGTCTCCCCAATGTAGAGGAGACCACATCGGGAGCAATGGACACAGTAAATGACGTGTGGAAGTGCAGGTCTCTGATAGCTGTGGAAGGCTCCTTTGGGGCCTTGAACGGAGGTGGAGGGAGGTTTTACAATTCCTGTGGTGGCAGGGGAAGTTACTCGGGGTGGGGTGTGGGAGTGGGTTGGTGGGGAGCGTGGACCTGACAAGGGAGTCACGGAGGGAATGGTCTTTATGGAAAGTGGTTGGGGTGGAAGGGAAATATATCTCTTATGGAGGGGTCTGTTTGAAGGTGGTGGAAAATTGTGGAGGATGATGTGATGTATGTGGAAATTGGTAGGTGGAAGGTGAGGACTAGGGGGTTTTTGTCCTTCATGCGATTGGAGGGGTGGGGTTCGAGGGCAGAGGTGCGGGAAGTGAATTAGATGCGCTGGATGGGGGATATATGTAAATTGTGGTCTTTAAAGAAGGAGGCCATCTCGTGTGTTCTGTGGTGGAACTGATGCAGCGGAGGCGGAGGAATTCCGAATGAGGCATTACGTTTTTCCAAGAGGCAGGGTGGGAGGAGATGTATCGCTGAAAATGTGTTGCTGGAAAAGCACAGCAGGTCAGGCAGCATCCAAGGAGCAGGAGAATCGACGTTACGGGCATGAGCCCGTCTTCAGGAATAAGGGCTCATGCCCAAGACGTCGATTCTCCTGCTCCTTGAATGCTGCCTGACCTGCTGCGCTTTTCCAGCAACACATTTTCAGCTCTGATCTCCAGCATCTGCAGTCCTCATTTTCTCCTGGGAGGAGGTGTAGTCCAAGTAGTTGTGGGAGTCGGTGGGTTTGTAGATGTCAGTGTTGACTTGATTGATGGAGATGAAAAGGTCCAGCAAAGGGAGGGTGGTGTCTGAGATGGTCCAGATGAACTTAAGGTCAGGGTAGAATCTGTTGGTGAATTGTTCAACCTCCTTGTGGGAGCACGAGCTGGTGCCAATACAATCATCAGTGTAATGGAGGAAAAGATGGGAATGGTGCTGGTGTAACTGTGGAAGATGGACTGTTCCACCTAAACAACAAAGAGACAAGCATAGCTGGGGCCCATGGCTACCCCTGTGGTCTGAATGAAGTGGGAGGATTCAAAGCAAAAATTATTGAGGGTGAGGACCAGTTCAGCCAAACGAATGAGAGTGTCAGTGGAAGGGTCCTGCTGGGGATGTTTGGAGAGGAAGAAATGGAGGGCTTGGAGGCCTTTGTCATGGCGGATGGAGGTATAAAGGGCCTGCTGCAAATGTGTTGCTGGTCAAAGCACAGCAGGTTAGGCAGCATCTCAGGAATAGAGAATTTGACGTTTCGAGCATAAGCCCTTCATCAGGAATAAGAGAGAGAGAGCCAAGCAGGCTGAGATAAAAGGTAGGGAGGAGGGACTAGGGGGAGGGGCGATGGAGGTGGGATAGGTGGAAGGAGGTCAAGGTGAGGGTGATAGGCCGGAGTGGGGTGGGGGCGGAGAGGTCAGGAAGAGGATTGCAGGTTAGGAGGGCGGTGCTGAGTTGAGGGAACCGACTGAGACAAGGTGGGGGGAGGGGAAATGAGGAAGCTGGAGAAATCTGAATTCATACCTTGTGGTTGGAGGGTTCCCAGGCGGAAGATGAGGCGCTCCTCCTCCAGCCGTCGTGTAGTTGTGTTCTGCCGGTGGAGGAGTCCAAGGACCTGCATGTCCTCGGTGGAGTGGGAGGGGGAGTTAAAGTGTTGAGCCACGGGGTGATTGGGTTGCTTGGTTCGGGCGGCCCAGAGGTGTTCTCTGAAGCGTTCCGCAAGTAAGCGGCCTGTCTCACCAATATAGAGGAGGCCACATCGGGTGCAGCGGATGCAATAGATGATGTGTGTGGAGGTACAGGTGAACTTGTGGCGGATATGGAAGGATCCCTTGGGGCCTTGGAGGGAAGTGAGTGTGGAGGTGTGGGCGCAAGTTTTACATTTCCTGCGGTTGCAGGGGAAGGTGCCGGGGGTGGAGGTTGGGTTGGTGGGGGGTGTGGATCTGACAAGGGAGTCATGAAGGGAGTGGTCCTTGCGGAACGCTGATAGGGGAGGGGAGGGAAATATATCCTTGGTGGTGGGGTCCGTTTGGAGGTGGCGGAAATGGCGGCGGATAATACGTTGTATGCGCAGGTTGGTGGGGTGGTAGGTGAGAACCAGTGGGGTTCTGTCTTGGTGGCGGTTGGAGGAGCGGGGCTCAAGGGCGGAGGAGCGGGAAGTGGAGGAGATGCGGTGGAGGGCATCATCGATCACGTCTGGGGGGAATCTGCGGTCCTTGAAGAAGGAGGCCATCTGGGCTGTGCGGTGTTGGAATTGGTCCTCCTGGGAGCAGATGCGGCGGAGACGAAGGAATTGGGAATATGGGATGGCGTTTTTACAGGGTTCAGGGTGGGAGGAGGTGTAGTCCAGGTAGCTGTGGGAGTCAGTCGGTTTATAATAGATGTCTGTGTTGAGTCGGTCGCCCGAGATAGAAATGGAAAGGTCTAGGAAGGGGAGGGAGGAGTCTGAGACAGTCCAGGTGAATTTCAGGTCGGGATGGAAGGTGTTAGTAAAGTTGATGAACTGTTCAACCTCCTCGTGGGAGCACGATGCAGCGCCGAAAGGGCCTGTATATCTACGGTGAAGATGAGGCTTTGGGAGCCAGGGAAACAAAGGTCTTGGAGGAGGTGAGAGCATGGGTGGTGTCCCAAATGTGTGTGAGGAGTTCCTGATCCTGGTAGGATAGGCCAGTATCAAGGAATGTGGCAATGAGTTTGGTGGAGCAGAAGCAAGCTGAGACAATAGCTCAGCAAGGGTAGTCAGGTTTGTGAATCTTGGGTAGGAGGTAGAACCGGGCAGTGCAGGTTCTCCTTGCACTGGAAGAGCTTGGCCAGGGGAATGACCAGTTTTGGAGCACAAGTCTTCAGTACTATTGCTGGAACATTGTCGCCCATAGCCTATGCAGTATCCAGTGCATCCAACCATTTTTTTGACATCGCATGGAGTGAATTGGCTGAAGACTGGAATGTGATGCTGGGGACCACGGGAGGATGCCAAGATGGATCATCCAGTTGGCACTTCTGCTGAAGATTGGTGCAAATACTTCAGCCTTATCTTTTGCACTGATATTCTTGGCTCTTCCAGCATTGAGGATGGGGGATATTTGTTGAGCCTTCTCCTCCAGTGAGTTGTTTAATTGTCCACCACCATTGAGCGTGGGGGTAACAGGACTGCAGAGCTTAGATCTGATCTGTTGGTTGTGGGATTGTTTAGTTTTGTCTATCACTTGCGGCTTATGCTGTTTAGCAGTCAAGTAGTCCTACTTGGTAGCTTCACCAATTGACACCTCATTTATCAATATAGCTGATGCTGCTCCTGCATGCCCTTTGGAATTGGAACAGGCTAATAAATTGGTTGATCAGCCATGATCGCAAGGAATAGTGTAGCAGGCTCAGAGATCTAAGTGGTCTAATCCTGCTTTTTGTTTCTATATTTCTGTTTCAAGATAGGCAAACAAAAATATGGTCAAAGTGTTAAGTTTTAAGACTAATTGTAAAATAGGAAAGAGAATTGGAAAGATTTTGAGAGGAAATTCTCACAGCCACCAATAGTGCAGCAGGAGATAGAGAGAGGCCTGAGAGACACACATCATAAAATCATACAGCATAGAAACAGACTGTTCAGCCCACCATGTATGTGCTAACTAATAAACACCAAACCACAATAATCCCATTTACCTGCACTTGGTCCAAATGCCCTGGCATTGTAAGTGGCTTGTCCAGATGCTTCTTCAGTGTTGGGAGTGTGCCTATCTCCACCACTCTCTCAGACAGTGCATTTCAAATTTCTATTACCCTCTGGGTGAAAACATTTTCCTCCGATCCCCTCTAAATCATTACTCCTCACCTTAAACTTATGCTGTCTGGTTTTAGATATTTTCCCATTGGGAAAAGATTTTCTCCATCTACCCCGTCTGTGTCTCTCATAATTTTGTACGTCTCAATCAGGTCATCCTTTCAGCCTCCAAGGAAAACAAACTCAGTCTTTTCAATCTCTCCTCATTATTGAGTCTTTCCATTCCGGGCATCATCCTGGTGAATCTCCTCTGCACCCTCTCCAGTGCAATCACACCCTTTCATTAACATGGCAATGAGAACTGCACACAGTATTCCATCTGTGACTGAACCTTTTTTAAAGTTGTAACAAGACTCCCTTGCACTACATACTTTGTCCTGGCTAATGAAGGCAAGCATTCCATATGCCATCTTCACCACCCTGTATTATATACATATATATATAAAACCTTTGGTCCTGTTATTAATCAAGGCTCTATCTCTGTCTCAAATACCCTCAATGATTTGGCCTCCACAACCGTCTGCGGTAAGGACTTCCATAGGTTAACCACCCCCTGAGTAAAGGAGTTTCTCCTCATCTGAATTCAAAAGAGTCATCTCTTCAATGTGAGGCTGTGTCCTCTGGTCCTAGTCTTTCCTATCAGTGGAAATGTCTTCTCTAAGTTCAATTGATTGAGGCCACTTAATATTTGTAAGTTTCAATCAGATTTCCCCTCAACCTTCTAAACTCCATTGAGTACAGACATAGAGTCCTCAAGCATTCTCTCCTTGATGAAGCATTGCTAACTCAGCCCTATTTTACTATGCAATTTGAAACACTCATCATAATGGATTCTAAAAGCTTACCACCAACAAGATCAGAGTAAGTGGCCCTATTGTTTCCAGTCTTCTGCCTCCCTCCCTTCTTAAACAGGAATGTTACATTTGCCATTTTTTAGTCCTCTGGTACCCTCTCTGACTCCATTGATTCCTGAAAGATCACCACCAATACCTCTACAATCTCCTTAGCCATCGTCTTCAGGGGTGAAGTCCATCTGATCTGAGTGATTTATCCACTTTCATACCTCTCAGCTTCTCCAGCAGCTTCTTCTTAGTGATGGCCACTACACTGACCTCTGCCTCCCCTCCTCAACACTATTGAAATTCTGATATGCTGCAGACGTCTTCCACTGTGAAAACTGATGCAAATGCCTATTCAGTCCCTGTGCCATTTCTTTGATCCCTACTGCTATTTCTCCAGGCCAGTATCTATTTTTAGATACTAAAAAGATTCCTACAATCTTCTTTCATATTTATGAGTTAGCTTACTTTTATATTTCATCTTCTCCCTCCATTCTGGGTAATCCAAGATGAAGAATGGGAAATATTGTGGCTATAAGCGCTGCAACTTTTTTGAGGTATTTTAGGAGTTGGTGATGATTTCTTTGAATTACTGTTCTTTATGCTGTTGCATTGTTTTGGAACTTTGGGAGAAAAAAATCAAAACAATTGCACATTAAAAAGGAGGAAGACAGACAAAGGCAGTGACCACGTGGTCAGAGAAAGAAACCTACACTGCTGTCTGAGATGGCAGTGAATCTGCACAGTTAGTGCCTTTGCTGTTTGAGTTCAAGTATCTCTGGACATTGGAGTGCATCTAGGAAAACTTAATAAACTGCGAAATTCACAGCTGACTTTGGCAGAACTTGTGTTGGGAGAGTTCACAGCACAGGAGCAGATAAGTGCATAGTTTCTAAGTGTAACAGTGCTGTAAATATACAAAAGTGAGTAGAGTGGATTCTTTCCTTGATTATATTTTTTCTGAGATTTGTCTCTGGATTAAATTTTAAAAATATAAACTAAAATATAACTAAGTTAGCCTGGAATGGTGTCTTTTTAGAGCAATAAGACAGTGCTATTTTCTGGGTCAAAAGATTGAGAAGGAGCAAAATTGGTCTTTAGTAGAGTGACGTGCTCTTCCTGTCAGATATGGAAGTTTAGGGAGAGTTCCATGTTACTGAAGTTCTGTGTCTGCAGGAAGTGTCTTTGGTTGCGAAACCTATCAGATTGCATGGATCGGTTGGAGCAGCAGTTGGAGGCAAAAGGAATTTACAGGAGCTAGAGAATATGATGGATGTTCGCAGGTAAAGGGATGGCTGGAAAATGGGAAGCCTTCAAAAAATGAGATAATGAGAGTGCAGTCACAGTACATTTCTGTTAGGGTGAAAGGCAAGGCTGGTGGGTTTAGGAAATGCTGAAAAATTGAGGTTTTGGTCAAGAAAAAAAATGAAGTATATGTCAGGAACAGACAGCAGAGATCAAGTGAATCTCCAGAAGAGTTTGAAGGCAGTAGGAGTATACTTAAGAGGGTAATCAGGAAAGCAAAAAAGGGACATGAGATCGCTTTGGCAAATAGGGTGAAGGAGAATGTAAAGGGATTCTATAAAAACATTTAAAGACAAAAGGATAACATGGGTGAGAATAGGGTCCCTCAAAGATCAGCAAGGCAGCCTATGTGTGGAACTGCAGGAGATGGGGGAGAGACTAAACAAATATTTTGCATCAGTGTTTACTGTGGAGAAGGACAAAGAAGATAGAGCATGTGGGGAAATAGATGGTGACATTTTGAAAAAAGCCCACATTACAGTGGAGGTGGTGGTGGATGTCATAAAACTTGTAAAGGTGGATAAATCCCCAGAACCTGATCTGGTGTACCTTAGAACTCTGGGAAGCTAGGGAAGTGATTGCTGGGCTCCTTCCTGAGATTCTTGTATCATCCATCGATAGTCACAGGTGAGATTTCAGAAGACTGGAGGTTGACTTACTGGCGGTTATCACTTATTTAAGAAAAGTATTAAGGAAAAACCAGGGAACTATTGACCAATGAGCCTGACATCACTGCTGGGCAGGTTGGAGGGAATCCTGAGGGATAGGATTTACCTGAATTTGGAAAGGCAAGGACTGATCATGGCTTTGTGTGTGCAAAATCATGTCCCTCTAACTTGATAGAGTTATTTGAAGGAGTAAGAAAGAGGATTGATGAGGGCAGAGTAATGGATGCAATTTATATGGATTTCAGTAAGGTGTTCAACAAAGTTCCTCATGGTAGATTGCTTAGCAAGGTTAGATCTCATGGAATACAGGGAGAACTAGCCATTTGGATATAGAACTGGCTCAGAGATAGAAGACAGAGGGTAGCAGTGGAGGGTTGTTTTTCAGATTGGAGGCCTGTGACCAGTGCTCTGCCACAAGGATTGTGCTGGGTCCACTGTTTTTGCCATTTACATAAATGATGTGAACATTGGAGGTATAGTTAGTACGTTTACAGATGACACCAAAGTTGCAGGTGTAGCAGACAGTGAGGAAGATTACCTCAGAATACAACGGGATCTTGATCAGATGGACCAATGGGCTTGAGGAGTGGCAGATGGAGATTAATTTAGATAAATGTGAGGTGCTACATTTTGGAAAGACAAATCAGAGCAGGACGTATACACTTAATGGTAAGGTCCTGCTGAACAGAGATCTTGTAGTGCAAGTTCATAATTCCTTGAAAGTGGAATCTCACGTAGATAGGATAGTGAAGCTTTTCTTTATTAGAGCATTGAGAATAGGAGTTGGGAGGTCATGTTGCAGCTGTACTGGACATTAATTAGGCCACTTTTGGAATATTGTGTGCAATTCTGGTCTCCCTCATATTGGCAGGATTTTGTGAAACTTGAAAGAGTTCGGAAAAGATTTACAAGGATGTTGCCAGAGTTGGAGGGTTTGAGCTACAGGGAGAGGCTGAATAGGCTGGGGCTGTTTTCCCTGGAGCGTCGGAGATTGAGGGGTGACCTCATAGAGGTTTATAAAATCATGAGGGGCATGGATAGGATAAATAGTCAAGGTCTCTTCCCTGGAGTGGGGGTGTCCAGAACTAGAGGGCATAAGTTTAAGGTGAGAGGGGAAAGATATAAAAGAGACCTAAGGGGCAACTTTTTCATGCAGATGGTGGTGCATGGATTGAGCTGCCTGAGAAAGTAGTGGAGGTTGGTACAATTGCAACATTTAAAAGGCATTGGATGGGTATGTGAATAGGAAGGGTTTGGAGGGATATGGGTCGGGTGCTGGCAAGCAGGCCGAGATTGTGTTGGGATATCTGGTCGGCCTGGACGAGTTGGACCGAAGGGTCTGTTTCTGTGCTGTACATCTCTGACTCTATGAATAGAAGGGGTAAAGAGGGATATGGGCCAAGTGCTGGCAAATGGGACTACATTAGGTTAGTATGTCTGGTTGGCATGGATGAGTTGGACCAAAGGATCTGTTTCCGTGCTGTACATCTCTATGACTCTGCTGGTCTTTAAAGGCTTCCCAATCTTCAGCCTTCTACTAATCTTTACCACATTGTATAATTGAGGGACGCTTGTCTGTGTACAGATATCTTCCTGAGAGAGGATTAAGAGACAACCATCAGTATATGATCCAGGAGGTGAGGAACCAGTTTGGGTTCGAAATTGAGTGTTTTTAAATGACTGGTCAATTTGGTTGAATTAAGTGGTCCGGAGAGACCACTCCCTCCGCAACTCCCTCGTCAGGTCCACACCCCCCACCAATCCAACCTCCACTCCTGGCACCTTCCCCTGCAACTGCAAGAAGTGCAAAACTTGCGCCCCACACCTCCCTCCATGGCCCCAATGGATCCTTTCATATCCGTTGCAAATTCACCTGCACCTCCACACACATCATTTACTGTATCCGCTGCACCCGGTGTGGTCTCCTCTACATTGGGGAGACAGGCCGCCTACTTGCGGAACATTTCAGGGAACACCTCTGGGACACCCGCACCAACCAACCCAACCACCCCGTGGCTGAACACTTTAACTCCCTCTTCCACTCCACCAAGGACATGCAGGTCCTTGCCTCCTCCACCGCCAGACCCTGACCACACGACGCCTGGAGGAAGAACGCCTCATCTTCCGCCTAGGAACCCTCCAACCACACGCGATGAATGTAGATTTCTCCAGCTTCCTCATTTCCCCACCCCCCACCTTATCTCAGTCCCAACCCCCAGATTCAGCACCGCCCTCTTGATCTGCAATCTTCTTCCTGGCCTCTCCGCCCCCACCCCCTCTCTGGCCTATCACCCTCACCTCCTTCCACCTATCATATTCCACCTTCCCCCCTACCTTCTATCTCAGCCCATCTCAGCCCACTTGGCTCACCAGCCTCATCCTGAAGAAGGGCTTATGCCAGAAATGTCGATTTTCCTGCTCCTCGGATGCTGCCTGTCCTGCTGTGTTTTTCCAGCACCACATTTTTCAACTCTGGTCTCCAGCATCTGCAGTCTTCACTTTCTCTTAAGTTTTTATTACCCATGTTAAAATTTTGAGTCCTGACTGGTTTAGCAAGTTCTGCTTTCTGCCACCAGGTGCCAGTGGTCAGCTTTGAGAGCTTGGCCAGAAGCCTCAGTCTGTTTAAAGCTGTTCCTGTTTACACTGTTAAAAATCACACAACATCAGGTTATAGTCCAACAGGTTTAATTGGAAGCAATAGCTTTCGGAAGCACAACCACCTGATGAAGGAACGTTGCTCCAAAAGCTAGTGCTTCCAATTAAACCTGTTAGACTATAACCTGGTATTGTGTGATTTTTAACTTTGTATGCCCCAGTCCAACACTGGCTTCCATATCCTGTTTACACTTAGCATGTAATCTGGAGCTGGCTGACAGTGTGTTATAGCAAAGCTTCTCCTCCACATCAACGAGGCCTCAATACCACTCTGTGTAAACAGAGAGTCCTGAAGGGAATATTTTGGCAGTTCTTTTCTCCCATAGTCTGTGAAACAGCACGGCCCACCCTCTCAATCTGATTCGCTTTCCCCTCAAATTTACTGAGTTTTTTTTTCATCTGGTCTCTCAACAGAATTCCTCTTATTAACACATTAGCTCGACTGCTTATCATATCCTTTAATCCTGACCATGTTTTTCTAACTTAATTTGAAATGCATCTTAACTTTTCGCCAGAATGATTCCTTGTGCTAACAAATTGTGTTACCTTTCTCACCACTCAATTTCAAGGACAGTTTGCTCAGGTTCACATGTATATCCTCCTCTGACAAATGATGTATTAATAGATAATTAAGGAATCGGAAGGGTTAGATAAACTCTAAAATAAAACAAAGAACTGTAGATACTGGAAATCTGAAACAACAAATAAAAATTGAATGATTGATTTATTGGCACATATATCTAGGGAGATACAATGAAAAGTGGTCTGTCACCACATTACAGTGCCATTTTGAGTTACAAAAGAATAAAAGGGAAGTACTTAAGTTGAGTTAATCTTCATCGCCGCAATCCCAAACACGACTCAAGTATTTCTGCAAGGTCCCTGTTCTGGGCCTACCGCAGTGAGGAGCACCTACTCCAGGCACCAGCACTGCTGCAGTCGACAACGTACCACCAGTGAAAGGGTCCACACTCTGGGCCTACTGCAGCCAAGAGTCCCTGCTGTACCATTGCTGCTGGTGCTGCCGTTCCAGGAATTTATGCACCAGGCCTATGAAGCCAGGAATCACTGCCGACTTGACTCCCTCACCAGATGGCTGCCTGTGCTCCCCGTTCCTTCAACAACACTCACCTTATATTCACTAAAATACCAGAATAACCAGAAAGGATTTTTCCCCCACCCCCGCCATAGTGGGGTAGACACAGTCTGTGGGGCTCTTCAGGGCCTCAGGCCTCCCCCAGCCAGGGTTCTAAATGAGTACGTTGGGTTGATGTTCACTAGTGAAAGGGACAGTATGGGTATAGATATCAGAAGGAAGGTCTGTGACACAACTGAAGAAATTAGCATAGACAGAGAGGAGGTTGTGGCAAGTTTAAAAGTAGATAAATCTCCAGGCCGGATGCAGTGTACCCCAGGTTGGTGAGTGAGACAAGGGAGTAAATAGCAATCGCACTTGCGAAAATTTTCAATTCCTGTCTGGCCACAGGAGAGATGCTGGAGGACAGCCAATGTGATACCGTTATTCCTGAAGAGAACAAGATAAACCAGGAAACTACTGGCCAGTCAATCTAACCTCAGTGGTAAGGAAATTATTGGAAGCAATTCTGAGGGACAGAATTAATCTGTGATTGGAAAGGCAGGACTTAATCAAGAGCAATCAAGCATGGTTTTGTCATGGGGTGGTCATATCTGACCAACTTGACTGAAGCTTTTGGAGCGATAACCAGATGTGTTAATGAGGGCAATGTTTCTATGTAGTCAACTTGGATTTCAGCTTGGGATACTGATACTAAAGGTAAGAGCCTTTGAAATCCAAGGAAATTTGGTAAATTGGATCTATAATTGCCTGAGTGGCAGGAAGCAGTGGGTGATGGTTGAGGAATGTTTTTCCAACCACAAGTCTGAATCCAGTGGTGTCCCACAGAGATCAGTTTTGGGGGCCCTTGTTGTTTGTGGTTCATATGAATTGTTGAGACTTCAGTATAAGAGGAGCAGGAGAATCAAGCCTTCATCAGGGCTTATGCCCGAAATGTCAATTTTCCTGCTCCTTGGATGCTGCCTGACCTGCTGTGCTTTTCCAGCACCCCACTCTCGATTCTGATCGCCAGCATCTGCAGTCCTCACTTTCTCCTCCTTCAGTGTAAGAGGGATGATTAGTAAGTTTACAGATGATACAAAAATTGATGAACAGTAAATAATGATGAGGATAGCCTTAAAGTGCAATAGGATTGGACGGTCTGGTCAAATGGGTTGATCAGCAGCAAATGGAATTAAATACGGATAAATGTGAAGTGATGCAGTGGCCAGAACAAATATGGCAAGGGAATACATGATGACTGGTAGGATCCTACTGTGGATCAGAGGGACCTCTGTGTGCATGGACCCTGTCTCTTAAGGAATCAGGACAGGTAGATAAAGTTAAGAAAGCATATGAGATACTTGCCTTTATTAATCAATACATGAGCATTTAAGAGCAGGGTAGTTAGGTTGGAACTGTACAAAACAATGGTTAAGCCATAGATCAAGTATTGTGTGTGATTCTGGATCCCACATTAGAGGAGGGGTGTGACTGCATTTGAGAGGTGCAGAGAAGATTTACCAGGATATTGCGTGGACCGGAGAGTTTCAGTTATGAGGGGAAGTTGGACAGAGGAGCTGGACTTGTTTTCTTTATAACAGAAAATTGAGAGGGGACATGATTGAGATGTATACAATTCTGCTGGGTATAATTAGGGAAGAGAGAAAATAACTTTTTCTCTTGATGGAGGGATCAATAACCAGGCAGTATACATTTAAGGTAAGGGGCAGGAGATAAGAGGGGCCGTGAGGAAAACTATTTTCTGCCAGAGGGTGGTGGGATTCTGGAACTCACTGCCTGTGAGGGTGATAGAGGCAAACCTTCTGACATTAAAATATAACATTTAAATACACACTGACAATGCTGAAGCCTGCAAGGCAATGAACCAATTGCGAGGAAATGAGATCAGAAAAGTTAGGTTGATATTATGACTGGTGTGGTCATCATGGACTGAAGAGAGGGTGCTGTTTTCAAAGGTATACAGCAATTCTGTGCTGTATATCTCTGTGACTCAAAGAGTTGAAATTGAAGCCAGACTGTTCAGGAGTAATCTCTCTGTCAGCAGTTTGTATTCACTCATGAGATGTGGGTGTTGGTAGTGCAGTTACCCCTTGAGAAGGTTTTGGTGAGCTTTTTGAATCACTGTAGTCCATGTGCTGTAGGTAGTCTCACAATATCATTAAGGAGGGAATTCCAGGATTTTGACCCAACAACACTGAAAAAACAAGAATATATTTCAGAACATTGAATGGCTTGGAAGGGAACTTTCAGGAGATGGTGTTACCAAGTATCTGCTGTACTTGGTCTTCTATTGGTAGAGACCACATGTTTAGAAGGTGCTGTCTCAGGAGCCATGGTGAGTGGCTGCAGTGCATCTTCTAGATAGTACACATTGCTGCTACTGAATGCCAGTTGTGCAGATGTTGGATGTTTGTGAATGTGGTGCCAATCAAGTGAGTTGCTCTGTCCTAGATGGTGTCAAGTTTCTTGAGTGTTGTTGGACCTGCATCCATCCAGTTTGGTGGGGTGGAGTGGGGGTATTCCATCACATTCCTGGCTTGTTCGTTGCAGATGATGGACAGGTTTTGGGGAGGCAGAAGATGAGTTACTCTTTGCAGGGTTCCCAGTTTCAAACATGCTTTTGTAACCACGGTATTTATATGGCCAGTCCAGTTCAGTTTCTGGTCAGTTGTAATCTGCAGGATGTGATCGGGGGGAATTCAGCGATGGTAATGCTAAGGGCAGATAATTAGGTTGTTTGCTGTTAAAATGGCCATTGTTTGGTGTGAAAAGGCCAATTATTAGGCAAAATCTATTGCTTCAGTTTCTGAGAAGTCAGGAATGATGCTGAGCACTGTGCAATGATCTGTGAACATCCCCACTTTCTGACCCTATAAGACCATAAAAAGTAAAAGCAGAACTAGACCATTCAACCCATCAAGGATGCTTTACCATTCAATAAGATCATGGCTGATCTGATAATCCTCAACTCCACTTTTCTGACTTTTTCCACTGCCCTTGATTCCTTTACTAATTAAAAAGCTGTCTGTGTCAACCTTGAATATACTTAATGACCGAGCCTCAACAGCTCTCTGTGGTTAAAAAAAAATCCACAGATTCACACAGATCCACAGATGAGAAGAAATTCCTCCTCATCTCTGTCTGACATGTGTGAACACCTATTCTGAGATAATGACCTCTTGCCCTAAACAGTCCCACAAGGTGAAGCAACGTCTTCATATCTTTTCTGTCAAGTTTCCTATGTACCTCACAAAATAAAATAAATGAAGACCTGTGGATATTGAAAATCCTAAACAGAAATTGCTGAAAAATCTCAGCTGGTCTAGCAGCATTGGTGAACAGAATACAGAGTTAACATTTAAAGGCCTGTAACCCATTTTCAGAGAATTTTGAATGATTCATTAATGTCACCTCTCATTCTTCTAAATTCCAAAGAGCACAGATAATTATTCAATCTCTCCTCATAATATTAAGACAGTGCCTCCAAACCTGGTACTAATCTAATGAACTTTCTCTGGATTGCCTCCAATGCCAGTATATCTTTCAACAAATGGGCCAAAACTGTTCACCATATTCCAGCTTTGGTTGTGTTTTATGTAGTTTTAGCAAAGCTTCCCTCCTTATATACTCCTTTGAAATAAAAGTCTACACTCTTTTTGCCTTTCCTATTACCCTCTGAACTTGGATGGCAGCAATTTATTCATAGAGTCAGAGAGGTGTACAGCACAGAAACAGACCCTTCAGTCCAACTCGTCCTTGCCAACCAGATATCCCAACCTAATCTAGTCCCATTAGCCAACACTTGGGCCATATCCCCCAAACCCTTCCTATTCATATACCCATCCAGATGCCTTTTAAATGCTGTAAAAAAGTCTCCACCACTTCGTCTGGAAGCTCATTCCATATATGTACCACCCTCTGCCTGAAAAAGTTGCTGCTTAGGTCCCTTTTATATCTTTCCCCTCTCACCCTAAACCTATGCCCTCTAGTTTTGGACTCTCCAATCCCAGGGAAAATAACTTGTCTATTTACCCTATCCATGCCCCTCGTGATTTTATAAATCTCTATAAGATCATCCCTCAGCCTCTGATGCTCCAAGGAAAACCGGCCCAGCCTATTCAGCCTCTCTGTTTCGCTCAAACCCTGCAACCCTGGCAACATCCTTGTAAACCTTTTCGGAACCTTTGCAATTCTTTCAACATCTCTTAAGTAAGAGATGAAGTAGTCGAAGAGGTTTGGGCCTGGGACACTACCCTAAGGAACTTATGGTGCCGTGGTTGTGTCCCTACCTGTGAGCCTACTCCTAGCATATGAGTAAATCTTACCCATGCAAGTAAATTCTTTAAAGATATCTGGTACTTTCTTTTCAACCAACCCCTGACAAGGTTTTTGCAGTTTTTTAAGCTTTCACTGTGCTTTCCTTCACAATTTGGACAAAACACACCAGCTTATCCTGTTTTCTCACATCCATCTTCCCAAAACCTGTTCTAAACCAGCAAAACCGTGCCTTCATATAGGCCTACTGTATTAGAGTGAAAACACCTGAGAATTTTTACTTCTTTCCCCTAATGGATTTTCTTTCTACCTTGTGATAAACTATCTTTACTGTCTCAATGAGATCACCTTACCACCCGAGTTGACTCTTGAGTTTTCAGTTCCTACCTCCGAAGTTCAAAAACTCTCCCCTCCTCGCTATCTTCTGCTCGGGCCTTCCTTTCCTTTTTCGTTTTGTTCTGCCAGAACTATTTCCTTTTCTTTTTCCTCTGGTAGAGTGATTCTCTCTTTCTGCTTTTCTTCCACTTTCAATCATAGTTCAAACTGTTTCATGGATCTACAAGGCAGTGGTCAGACCACATTTAGAATATTGTGTGTAATTTTGGGCCCCATATCTCAGGAAGGATGTACTGGCCCTGGACCCTGTTCAGAGGAGATTCACAAGAATTGTCCCGGGAATGAAAAGCTCAACATATGAGGAATATTTGAGGACTCTGGGTTTATACTCAATGGAATTTAGAAGGATGAGGGGACAATCTAATTGAAACTGAATCTAACAGAATACTGAATGATCCGGACAGAGTAGATGGTGGGAAGATGTTTTCATTGGTAGGAGAGACTAGGGCCCAAGGGCACGGCCTTAGAGTAAAGGGAAGACCTTTTAGAACGGAGATAAGGAGAAATGCCTTCAGCCAGAGAGTGGGGAATGTGGAGACCAGGTCATTGAGTATGGTTAAGATTGCGATAAGATAGGTTCTTGAGCATCAAGGGTTACAGTGAGAAAGCTTAAGAATGGAATTGAGAAACTTATCAGCTATGATTGAATGGCAGAGCAGACTCAAGGAGCTGAATGGCCTAATTTCTGCTCCTGAGTCTTATAGTCTAAATTCACCAAAGCTTGAGACTAGGTCACAATCCAATGCTGCTTAGGCACCACCTAGTAAACCCTCAACCACTTTCATCTCGAAGAACAGTAGAAGGGCAGTACATACATAAAAACACCACCACCTGCAAGTTCCCTGACTTGGAAATACATTGAAATTCCTACAGTGGCATGACTTCAAATTCCTGGAACCTTCACCCTAGCAGTGATATCGACTGCAGCAGTTCAAAAAGCATATCACTACCACTTCTTATGGGCAGTTAGGGATGAGCACTAAATGCTGGCCCAGCTAGTGAAGGCCCAATTCTATGAACAAATTGGGAGGGAGGCGAGAATCAGGTCTTTGGTACAAGTGGAAATGTATTCTCCATCTTGTTGATATATTTCTTTCTTCTGTTTTCAGGTGAATAGAAGCACTGGGTTGGAACAGATTCACTCCCCACCTGGGAATTGAACACACACAAACACAAACACAAACACACACACATGCTCCAGGAAAACATTGTCCCTGGACCATAATGCCAGTCATGTTTTGCTGCCTGCTTTAAGGGACTGCTCAATTCATCTTCACTCTTTGCTTGAAAAGAGCCAACATCGCATGGAGAACTCCTCAAGTCTCCTCCTCCACTCACTGACTCAGGATAAACCGAGCTGATGCATTGAGGATGGTGTCAACTTCCCTGGATTGTCCTGGAATCTTCAGGAATGAATCTCCCAGATGTAGCTGCTCACCAAACCTAGGAGTAACAACATAGTGGCAGTGTTTCAAAAACACACCGAGTACTATTTAATTTTCTAACTCTTGAGTTATAAAAATGTCAGAGATTTGGGCAAAAGGCACAATCGATTAAGTTGAAAATCAAGTTAGCTGATTTATCTGGGTTGTTGCTGCTTGGGGCTCCAGGGGGTCACATTTGGACCCAGGTTTTTCTTGGGTTGAGAGGGGGAATATAAACCTTTCCTTGTCAGAATGTCCTTGGAGAGAGAGAGAGAACGTAATGTCCAGTTTGCTTCAAGCATTCTATGACCAGCACAGTAAGGATGAGGATGCATATACCCCTCCCATCCACCAAAAGTAACATTGTCGGAATTGAATTTGTCGTTTTCCTTTGACCTTTGTTACAGTGATCCTTAGGGGATGTCAATTTGAATTTTAACTTCACCACCATCTTATTTTTAAAATAACATCCAAGGTCCCAGCACAGAGTCACTATCCAGCCAGAAGCTTGACTGTAATGCACCTTAAGTTCAAATTGTATTGTGATACACACACACACACAGCTTAGTCCATTTGGGCAGCCAATTACATCCAGAGCAAGCCAGTATCTTCTGACCTTTATTGTGTTACCTACTGACCTCTGTTATTGCCAACTACTGCGAATGCTCAGCATTCAAGATCCTGGATCCTGATCCAAGTTAGCTTACCTGCTCTGCCATATACATACTCTTGGATCTTCACTGACCAAATTTCCTTTTATCCGTTCTGTGTGGGCTCCAAAGGTATTGCCCCCACCTATACCTAATCATCCTCCACAGCCATGACAAAGTCACCTAGTCATCACTAGTCTCTAAACCTGTCTCAGTGCACCGACCGAAAACCCTCATCCATGCTTTTGTTTCCTTCAGCCTTCACATTTCCAATGCATACACATCGACTCTTCCATTTTCTGCAATCTCTAGATTAACTGACGTTCTGCTGCCTGTGTCCTAATTTGCACCAAGTCGTGTTCATCTGACACTCCAATTTTGGAAATATTCATTTGGTACTCCCCAGATCGAAGCTGCTAGAATTTGAGATCTTCGAGGTGGTGTTTCCCATTGAATTTAATGTTTTCCCTGACACTGGACTCAGTGTTGTATTGTCATCATTAGTACTCTTTCCTGACCTTTCTCTCCACCTCATCTTACCTTCACATCATCCCAGAGTTTGTGCCTTCAGCCTTAGTTCCTTTACCTCTTTCAAGACTAAACCAACTTTAAAACCCAGATCAGTGACCAAACTTACGGTTGCTCTTTCCTAATTTCTCATTTGTCTCTGTCCCCATTTTTATGAACCCCTTTGATCTCCAAGCATGCCATTTGCCTTGTATATTAATAAAGGAATAACAGTGTGGAATCTTCACACACACCACCAGCATTATACCCCAGCAAAAACCTTAGTGATGCACTGGTTAGCAGACATTATGAATTGATTGTGTTTATTGTGGTTGTTGTCCAGGGATCTTCACAGTGCTTGATTCCAGTCAGCAATACAATTGGTTTGTGATGCTGTTACCTCCTTATAAAAAAATGTTGCACCAGATGGCCATTTTTGCGCATTTTTTATTTCTGCCTACAAACATGCACTGTGGTAATTATGAAAATTGTTCTTTCACATGCTGAGAAACATAACAAATAAGAGTAGGCCATTGAGCCCATTGATGCTGCTGTTCCATTGTGTGATCTAGGTCGATCTTGAGTTTTAACTGCAACTTCTTGTCCACTGCCCTTAGCCCACAATTCCAAGATTCCAAAATCTGCCTGTTCCAGCCTTCGATATTTCAACAACAGAGCGTCCACTTCAGCAGGGGTAGAGAATTCCAAAGATTCACGACCGTCTGAAAAGATTTCTCTCTATCACACTCCAAAATTATTGACTGCATACGTTAATGGCATGTGTAGTAGCAGCGAAATCTCAGAAATAGTGACTTAGCAAACGCTTAAAAATGAAAAAAAGAAAACTAAAAATCCACTTTATGTTGCATATGCATTTAATCAGATGAGTATATGCAGTCAGAACTTACCATCAGATGGTTGGTGTCAGAACTTTCTAAATGATTTGTTTCTTCACTTCGGGCTGCATCTCCATGTTTTAGACATCCCAGCTTAGGGAGAAATAACTTGCATATCTCACGCTGCATTCCCACACACTTTATATCAGCAGCAGTCACTTTACTCTGACAGGTTTTGTACAGATCCCATCCTTAAACCCAAGTGTCTCCAGTATTCAATCACAGACCTATATTGCTTCCAAATCAGGGAAGGTTTAAAATTTTCATCCTTCTTCTGGCTTCATTCTTCATCTTTGTAACCTCCTCCAGTCCTGCATGCGATTTCTTTAATTCTCCAGTTTCTGATTGTCTTTGAACCTCAGACTTTCATTCTTGATTAGATATAGACTGTAGGGAAATAGATGATTACATCTTGCAAAATGTCCAGATTACAGGGGAGGGACAACCATTTTGGATGCCTTGAAATGGTTAAAGGTGGATAAATCCCCAGGACCTGATCAGGTGTACCCGAGAACTCTGTGGGAAGCTAGAGAAGTCATTGCTGGGCCTCTTGCTGAGATATTTGTATCATCGATAGTCATAGGTGAGGTGCCGGACGACTGGAGGTTGGCAAACGTGGTGCCACTGTTTAAGAAGGGCAGTAAAGACAAGCCAGGGAACGATAGACCAGTGAGCCCGACCTCGGTGATGGGCAAGTTGTTGGAGGGAATCCTGAGGGACAGGATGTACATATATTTGGAAAGGCAAGGACTGATTCGGGATAGTTAACATGGCTTAATGCATGGGAAATCATGTCTCACAAACTTGAGTTTTTTGAAAAAGTAACAAAGATTGATGAGGACAGAGCAGTAGATGTGATCTATATGGACTTCAGTAAGGCATTCAACAAGATTCCCCATGGGAGACTGATTAGCATGGTTAGATCTCATGGAATACAGGGAGAACGAGCCATTTGGATACAGAACTGGCTCAAAGGTAGAAGGTGGTGGTGGAAGGTTGTTTTTCAGACTGGAGGCATGTGACTAGTGGAGTGCCACACAGATCGATGCTGGGTCCTATACCTTTTGTCATTTACATAAATGATTTGGATGTGAACATAAGAGGTACAGTTAGTAAGTTTGCTGATGACACCAAAATTGGAGGTGTAGTGGACAGCAAAGAGGGTTACCTCAGATTACAACAGGATCTGGACTAGATGGACCAATGGGCTGAGAAGTGGCAGATGGAGTTTAATTCAGATAAATGCGAGGTGCTGCATTTTGGGAAAGTAAATCTTAGCAGGACCTATACACTTAATGGTAAGGTCCTAGGGAGTGTTGCTGAACAAAGAGACCTTGGAGTGCAAGTTCATAGTTCCTTGAAAGTGGAGTTGCAAGTAGATAGGATAGTGAAGTGGTGTTTGGTATGCTTTCCTTTATTGGTCAGTTTTGAGTACAGGAGGGTCATGTTGCGGCAGTACAGGACATTGGTTAGGCCACTTGGAATGTTGCATGTAATTCTTTTCTCCTTCCAATTGGAAAGGTGTTGTGAAACTTGAAAGGATTCAGAAAAGATTTATCAGAATGTTGCCAGGGTTGGAGGATGTGAGCTTCAGGGAGAGGCTGAACAGGCTGGGGCTGTTTTCCCAGGAGCAATGGAGAATGAGGGGTGACCTTATAGAGGTTTACAAAATTATGAGGGGCATGGATAGGGTAAATAGACAAAGTATTTTCCTGGAGTCGGGGAGTCCAGGACTAGAGGGCATAGGTTTAGGGTGAGAGGGGAAAGATATAAAAGAGACCTAAGGGGCAACTTTTTCACGCAGAGGGTGGCATGTGTATGGAATGAGCTGCCAGAGGATGTGGTGGAGGCTGGTACAATTGCAACATTTAAGAGGCATTTGGATGGGTAAATGAATAGGAAAGGCTTAGAGGGATATGGGCCGGGTGCTGGTAGATGGGACTAGATTGGTTGGGCTATCTGGTCGGCGTGGACAGGTTGGACTGAAGGGTCTGTTTCCATGCTGTATATCTCTATGACTCTATATGCTTTCGCTTTTGTTTGCCTTGCACCAGTCCAAGTATTTCACCTGTAGCAGCATAATACAAATGCTTGCCTTCATTGGAAGGAGCATGGAGTATAAGGATACACAAGTTATGCTGCAGCTTTATAGAACTTTAGTTAGGCCACACTTGGAATATTGTGTACAGTTCTGATCACACTACTATCAGGGTGTTGCCTGGTATGGGAGATTTTAGCTATGAAGAAAGGTTGGATCAATTAGGTTTGTTTTCACTGGAATGCAGGAATTTGAGGGGTGGCCTACTATAAGTTTGTAAGATTGTGAATGGTATGGAGAGTGAAAAGGTCAATTATTAGAGAACACAGGTTAAGAGGTGTTTGGGGGTGGGGGGTGGGGAACATTTAAAAGAGATGTGCAAGGCAAGTTTTTCACACAACAGGTGATGAGTGCCTGGAACATGTTGCCAGAGGAGGATGTGGAAGCACTCACAATAGCAGCATTCAAGCAGCACGTGGACAAATACATAAATAGGAAGGGATTAGAGAGATATGGATCTTCTAAGTGCAAAATGTTATCAGTGGAGGGCCTGTTCCTGTACTGTACTGTATTGTTCTTCTTGTTCTTTGTTCCAGTTCTGAATTATAAATACAATTGCTCCACTCGTTAGAGTTAAAAAGTGTGGTGCTAGAAAAGCACGGTGAGGCAGCATATGAGAAGCAGGAGATTCGATGTTTCAAGCACAAGCTCTTCATCAGGAAGATGTAGTTAGATTCCATTTGGAGTACAAGAGGAAATACAGCATAGGTTTACACAAATTATATGTGGACTTTGGGAGTTGAGAGATTATACAAATTGGGCCTGTTTTCTCTAGACCTTAGAAGGTTAAAGGGGTGATCTGATCAAAGTCTTCAAGATATTAACAGGAGTAGACAGCATATTTACATTTTCACTGGTTAAAGGTTCTTGAACAAGGGGGTATAGAGTGAGTCTACTCTACACCACATGGACTGCAGCAGTGCCAGAAGGCAGCTCACAAACACCTGCTCCAGGACAATTGAAGATCAGAAATAAATAACGTAAATCCCATGATTATGTATAAAGCAAACCTTACCTTACATCAGAGAAATACATTAACATAGTGAATACTTAATCATTCCTTTAAGGTGAATACCATCACTTTAATCTTGAAGAGCTCTCTTCACACTCAGTTTGCTGGTGATGTTCAGTCGATCTCATTGTCAAAGACATCACAAAGGACTGCCCTCTGATGTTACAATATGATTCACTTAATTCACGTCAGTGCCTGCAAACATGTTGCACTGTAGTAAGAGGTGTCACTGTTTTTGGCTTTGTGGAGCAATGTAGTTAGGGTGGAGGTGTAGGCAGATGTCAACTCCTCTGGAGTTGCAATCCCAGTGAGAGCCATGCTGATGGGAGGAGACACTTGACCATGACTGAAATTTGATCCTGTTCACTCACTATCTGCCCAAAACAATACTATCTTTTCCTTCTAAATGACAATCAATTTTCTCAGGCTACTACTCCAGACCCTTGTTCAACATGTGCATGCAATTGTGGGCCTGGTCAGTGAGACTATGCTGAACTAACAGGTATCATCATAGAGCTTGAACTTGCCTTCGCTCCAACACTTCCACTCTTTCTCAACAGAGGTAATCAGATCAGATCCAATAAACCCCTAGCTTGCCTTGGAGCACAAGAATCAACAATGCCAAAAGTAACTTTTGCACTTAAACTAACATGCCAATCACCTGGTTAGCCAGACCAGACAGCCTCAGGGAATTCAACATTAATCAGTTCACCTGCTGATCAATCAAATCATTGAACATCATACTGCAAACCCAGAAAACGTAAAGTGTTTCTGATGAAGAGCGAATGCTCAAAACATTGATTCTCCTGCTCCTCAAATACTGCCTGACCGGCTGTGCTTTCCCAACACCACACTTTGAATCTGATCTCCAGCAGGAGCAGCAGTCCTTGCTTTTTCCCAGTAAAGCAAAACCTCCCAAGTACAATCAGATCAGTATGCGGTCTTCAAGTCAAGAGGTGCAAATCCCAGTCCTCCTCTGGAGACTTGAGTACAAACTTTTGTCCATGGCCCCAGTACAGGGCTGAGGGATTGCTCCACTGACCAACGCTACCTTTCAGTCAAGATGTTAAATCAAGGCTCCATTTCAGTCAGATGTGCAAAATCTTATTGCAATGCTTTAAAGAGGAGGGCTGCTCTCCCTAATGAACACCCATCAAGCAACCAACATTACAAAGATGCTTTTGTATTATGGGATCCTGCTGTGCAAAAATCACTGCTGTATTTCTTAACTTGTGGTCTCTGTTGAAATGTAAGAAATTGTTTAAAGTGCATTGTGACATTCTGAAGTTGGGAAGAACAGTTTGATTTGAAGCAAGCATGAGACACTCTTTCCTCCCACCCCTGCTCCACTCCATTAAATTTTCAACATATTTCCATCCTGCTGTTCACTGAGAATCACTAGGTAAAACTGCAGCTCACAGCAGTCCATCTGCTCCTTGTTGGTTTAATGGGATTCAGGGTGACATTTAGAAAAAAAGAAAATACTTATTTAGTCTTCTGGTTCTGTACAGGCAAGCTGAACACATACATTCGATTAGCACATGATAACTGGATAATATATTAATATATTTAATTAGGAGTCCATACAGTGTGCAAAATCACCTCAATCATTAAATACTTTACATTGTCCCACAGAAGGGGAATACTTTTAGGATCTGCACCACTTAAGTGATCAACATCCTATCTGGTATTCTATTCTGACCCTGACCTCAAATTGTCTCCAGACCCCTCCAGTCATGGTGGTCTAACCAGCAGAAAAAGACTCCTGGATTGAAGAGAGCTGTAGGGCTTTGGGGAAGGAGGTAGGGCGAAGTGAGTTATTTTGCAGGAAGTGAGGAGAGCAGGCTTCTATCCTGCTGCTCCCAACACCATCACAACATTGGAGCCAGCCCCTTGACAAACCAGTATCCTTGACCAATATTTCTTTACTCTTGATAGGCACATACAAGACAATTTAGGGTCTTTCAACAGTATGTTGCATGAAGCAGTTCAGGATGTAGGTAACAGCCTGACTCAGTCATATTACAATACTGCCCCAAAAGTTCACACTAAACTTTGCCTTTTATCTGTTTGTTCTCTTGGTTCTGTAAATTTGTTTTGTAATGATACTCTAAAGAAGTTAAAAAATTCCCTGCCTTTTCTCTCAATCTTTATCGCTCCCTCCCAAATTGACTATGGACACAATTGTCAGAGAGGTTTCCTGGGTACCCTGGGGTAAGGTGCAGACTCTAGACAGTAGTAGGGGTGGGGGCAACATGTCAATGTGGTGGTCTTTATGGGCAATGACACCTCAGTGATTCATTTGCAGGGCCAGTATATAGGGTGGGTCAATGGTGTAAGGGTCCGCAGGCTGTAGCCTCCATTAGAGATTGTTATCTAATATTTTTCTGATGAACCTAGATAGAGATGTTATTACACATCTCTGGAGCAGGTAGGCCTTGAACCCAGACATCCTGGCCAAGAGACATACATATTACCACTACACAGGAACCCCCATCCCCTGAAGCCATTGTAGGATTGACATTCACATCTAAACAGCATAAACATGCAGTGATCAGCAGAGCACAAATGACCCAGGGCCACTCACTGCCAGGACTGGGCCAAACTGACTGCAAACATCCTTCCTCTCCTAGTCAAGGTCATACAAAACCATCCCTAACTCAACCCTCGTGAATAATCAGAAGACTACCATGAGGCAAAGAAAGACATGGTAAACTGGGACCTGGGGAGACATTTAATGGAAAGACGATTTGTCCAGGTGCACAAGACATGCATAGTATGATAGTGAGTAACAGGAAGGGACCAGTGACCTTACTGGATATTTATAACAGACATCCAAATAGTGGGGAAGATGTAGAAGAGAGCATTTGTAGGCAGATTATTAAAATCTGCAGGAAAAGAAGGTGATTTCAATTACCCCAGGGTAGACTGGGAAAAAGCTAGAGCATGGGGCACAAAAGGGGAGAAATTCTTGCAATATGTGCATGAGGACTTTCTCATTTCCAATCCTGCTAGGGAGAGAGCTGTGCTAGATTTAGTCCTAGGAAATGAGACAGGCCAAATGAGAACATCAGAATGAGGAAGCATTTGGGAAATAGCAATCATAACATAATAAAGTTCAACATTAAGTTGGAAAAGGAATAAAATCAGTCAATTATTAAGATCCCAGACTGGATAAGGGTAGATTTGAAGGATTTAAAAGTTGAACTGGAGTGTGCCAATTGGAAATACATTTTGGTAGATGAACCAGTGGATGAAAAAAAGGACAATTTCAAAACAGAGATGAAGAGAGTGCTAGTTAGGTACACATCCATGAGAAATGAATATAGAGGAACCTTGATTAACCAAACGACATGGGTGGGGAGTATTTTGTTTGGATAATCGAATGCCTGAGAATACAGTTTAGCCAAGCATCGGGAACTTGTGAACTTGTTCAGAATACCCGAAATTCAGATAATTGAATGTTAGATAATAAAAGGTTCCTCTGTATCGGGTATCCAAAGCTAGAATACCCTGAATGTCTAAGAATACTGATGAAAAAATAAGGAAGAAAAAGGAGGCATATGCTGCATACCTAAATAATATTAGCAATAGAAATCAGGAGGAGTATCTCAAATGCAGGGGACAGGTTGAGGCTGGAATAAGGAAGGCTAAGAAGAAGCATGAGGAAAGATGGCAGGCTGCACCGAAACAGACAGTAAACGTTCTTCAAACATTTAATACTATAAAATTAGCAAACAATAGAATGGGGGCCATAAGGTACAAGTAACTGCTTACTAAAGCAAACGATCTGGGCATATAGGTCCACAGATCCCTAAAAGTGTTAACACAGGTGGTCAAGAAGGCACACAGCATGCTTGCCTACCTTCACTGGCCAGGGCATCAAATATAAAAGTTGGCAAGTAACGTTAGAGCTGCATAAAGCTTTACCGAGGCCACATTTGGAACACTGCATGCAGCTCCACTCTCCACACTACCAGAAAGACGTGGATGCTTTGGAGAAGGTACAGAGAAAGTTTACCAAGATGTTGCCTGGTCTGGAAGGTTTTAGTTGAGGAGAAGTTGGATAAACTCAGAGGGTTCAAGGTGAGAGAGGGGGACAGTTTAGGGGAGAAGTGCAGAGAAAACATTTCACAGATGGTGGTGGCTGTCTGGAACGCACTGCCAGTGGAGGTGGTGGAAACAGGCTGTTAGCAATGTTTAAGATGCATCTTGATAGACACATGAACATGAGGCAAACACAAGGATAGAAAACTGCGTATGGGCAGTACGTAACGGATCTAAATAAGGACTAGGAATTGGCACAGACTTGGTGGGTTGAAGTCTGTGTTCCTGTGCTGTATTTCTCTTTGCTCTGTATGGAAGAGATACTAGACAAATACTTTGTTTCTGTCTTTACTAAACATGATGGTGAAAATGATTTTAACCTACTGCGAATCCTCTTGCAAGGATGCCTACCTTGAAGAAGCTCTCCTCCTCCCTCTTCAAGGATCTCAGCGAGTCCCTCTCTCACTGCACCCCCCAGGTCATCTCCTCGGCCCTGAAGCTCTTTAGCCACGTCCTGAGACGAACTCGCGACTACAGCCACATCTCTTTCCTCAGCACCTGCCTACGGAACTGACTGACCCGATTCCTGAAGAAGGGCTTATTCCCGAAACATTGATTCTCCTGCTCCTCAGATGCCACCTGGCCTGCTGTGTTTTTCCAGCACCACATTTTTCAACTCTGGTACTCCACCATCTGCAGTCCTCACTTTCTCTTGATGGTGAAAATGGCCTAGTTGAAGAACTGAGATGTGTAGTGATAATTAAAGTGCTAAAAAGACTAGCAGCACACCAGGTAGGGAAGTCACAAGGCCCAATGGGATGCATCCTAGATTGCTGAGAGGGGTAAGGGAGCAAACTCCAAAGCCATTTTCAGAAATTGTACGTGCCTCTCTGTACACAGGATTGGTCCAGGGCACCAGAAGATCGCATATGCAACACCACTATTTAAGAAAGGGACAATGGGTAACCCAGGAAACTACAGACTTGTTATCTTGTTGTCAATAGTGGGAAAATTCATGGTGGCCATATTTGAAAGTTTTTGACAAAGTGGCAGGCCGTGGATATGGGTAGTGCTGTCAATGTTGTACATATATTCTTTCATGAAGTATCTGAAATGTTGCCACATGGCAGGTTGGTTCACAAATTAGAAATGTTTGAGATTGATGGATCCTTGCCAGCATGGATTAGAAATTGAATAAGCAATCAGAAGCAGAGGTAGGTATAGATGGGCATTTCCCAGATTGTTCTGTTTCCACTTGTTGGTATGTCAGCAATTAGGGCTCACAATTTCAAGACTCAATCAGTGAGAGAGCTGGGAGTGAGAGGAGGAGAAGCTCCTTTACTCGGAGCGTGGTTAGGATTTGGAATGCATTGTTTGGGAGTGGTAGAGATGGATCTCATAGGAGGTATCAAAACAGACCTGAATATATATTTGAAAAAGTGATAATATTTGAGGGTTACAAAGATAGGCCTGTAAAGTGGGACTAGCTGGATAGCTCTTTTGGGAGTTGATACAAACATGATGGGTTGAATGGCCTCCTTCTGTACTGTAAAATTCTATAATTTTTGTCTACACTCATCCTTAAAGGCAGCAAATGGGTGCCCTGTCCACTTAGTCTGGTCATCTCACTTTGAGAAATGGCACAGTGGTTAGCACTGCTGCCTAACAGCGCCAGAGACCTGGGTTCAATTCCCGCCTCAGGCCACTGACTGTGTGGAGTTTGCACGTTCTCCCCGTGTCTGCGTGGGTTTCCTCCGGGTGCTCCGGTTTCCTCCCACAGTCCAAAGATGTGCGGGTCAGGTGAATTGGCCATGCTAAATTGCCCGTAGTGTTAGGTAAGGGGTAAATGTAGAATTATAGGTGGGTTGCGCTTCGGCGGGTCGGTGTGGACTTGTTGGGCCGAAGGGCCTGTTTCCACACCGTACGTAATCTAATCTAATCTAATACCCATACTGAGGAATCTGGATAAGACTGCACATACAGCACTAATTGAACTGAATGTAGATTGAAGAAGTTGGCACTGCTGCCCTTGGAGAGAGGCTGAGAGGAGTTTTGAGGTTTTTAAAATCATGAGCAGGCTGGGGAGAATAGGTTGGGAGATGCTGTTCCCACTCATAAAAGGAACAATAATAAAGAGGGCATGGATTTAAAGTGACGTGCAAAAGAAGCAAGGTTGATGCAAGAAAAAAATGTTTCCTCAGTGAGTATTTACGATATGGAACACACTGCCTGGAAGAATGGTGGAGTTGTGACGTGGTTATGTGGAGAGAAATCAGGTGCAGGTGTTTGGCAACATACCAGGACATTGGCACTAGGTAATGATGCGACTTTAAAATGTCAGTACAGGCATGATAGGCTGGATGGCCTCCTCCTGCCCCATAATCATTCTGTGAATGATGGACAGTGATGCACAACTACTAATGATCGGACAGGTTGTCAGTTCAGTTGGTTCAAGTCTCCAATCCAGAGATACAAAATCTGTAACACCGGTCTGTCACTGAGTGAGGGATTACTGCACTGTCAGAGATGTCACCTTCTGAATTTAACACCAGTCACTCAGGTAACTTATCAAAGAGCAGGGGAGCTTTCCCCAGGGTCCTGGCTAAGATTTCACTTCAATCAGTTTGAGGAGAATAAAATTATATGGCCATTATCAGACTGCTATTTTTAGGAGCTCAATATTGGCAAGGGTTTCAAAGGAAATTCTTTACCACAGAGGGCTTTTGAGGCTGGGTATTAAGTATACTCAAAGGCTGAGACAGATAGATTTTTAATCAGTAAGAGAATCAAGGATTATGGGGAAAAGGAGGAAAGTGAAGTTGACTATTATCAAATCAGCCATGATCTGGTCGAAAGGCACAGCAGACTCAATGTGCTGAATAGTCTACTTTGGCTCCTCCATCATATCTGTACGTTGACTGCTGCAATTCCTACATTACTAGAATGATTACATTTCAAATCTTTGTTCTCATCTGGCTGTGAAGTGCTGTGGAATCTTCCAAGGTCACTAAAAGACAGTAGAGAAATACAGGACTTTATTAAACTAACAGAATAGAGATATATTCTGAAATAAAACAAATTGTTAGGAGAAACACAGCAGGTCTGGCAGCATCTGTGGAGAGAAACAGAGTTAAAATTTTGAGTCCGGTGGATGACCAATGTGGGGAGTCTGCAGATGCTGCCAGACCTGCTGAGTTTTTCCAGCAATTTCTTTTTGTTTCAGATTTCCAACGTCCAGTTCTTTTATATATACATTGGAACTATAATTGGGTCAGCTCTGACACAGATTTAACCCTAGGTCTCAGTGATGTTTCAGTGATCTAACCTATCCTGAAAAAAGGGACAGGTTCCTCCTTTACTTTATTTGGCTTCTGTCTCACAAACCAGGCTGAGCTGCAGGTTAAATGCCAGGGGGATTTCAGCCCCCAAGTGGCTGCTCTATGGTTGATCCTGGCACAGAGGGCAGCAGCAAAGGAGCCAGATAACAGAATCTAACCTGATGCATAGGTAGCTGCACTCCCCTCATTCCTGAGGGGGGGGGGGGGGGAGAGGCAAAAATGGAAAAGCAAGTATTGCTGAAAACCAAAAGATGTGAAGCTGTTTGCCTTGCACTCACAAGAATGTCTAATTTCGGAGGATGCAATTTGTACTGCATAAGGAATGGATGGTGATTGGTTAGTAAATCGACTTTGATCTGTCTAGGGGTTGCCACAGGGAATGCATCAGGGAACTCTCACCATTCATGCTTCTGTTCTACTTCAAATAAAAAGCACAATGAGTTCACTAAGAATTATACCAGCAAACAATTTATAATTATCTGGGATTATAACCTGCTTCACTTACCCTTGCTGGAGGTGGTTATATTCGTACGCAGGAACATAGAACATAGAACATAGAACATAGAAGGATACAGCGCAGTACAGGCCCTTCGGCCCTCGATGTTGCGCCGACCGAATCCTACCTAACCTATACTAGCCCAATAACTTCCAAATGCCTATCCAATGCCCGCTTAAATGACCATAAAGAAGGAGAGTTCACCACTGATACGGGCAGGGCATTCCATGAACTCACAACCCGCTGTGTGAAGAATCTACCCCTAACATCTGTCCTATACCTACCACCCCTTAATTTAAAGCTATGTCCCCTAGTAACACCTGACTCCATTAGCGGTAAAAGGTTCTTAGTATCTACCCTATCTAAACCCCTAATCATCTTATACACTTCTATCAGATCTCCCCTAAACCTTCTCTTCTCCAATGAGAACAGCCCCAAGTGCCTCAGCCTTTCCTCATAAGATTTTCCTACCATTCCAGGCAACATCCTGGTAAACCTCCTCTGCACTCGTTCTAAAGCTTCCACATCCTTCCTATAGTATGGCGACCAAAACTGCACACAATACTCCAGATGAGGCCTCACCAGAGTCTTATACAACTGCAACATGACCTCAGGACTCCGGAACTCAATTCCTCTGCCAATAAAGCCCAGTACACCATATGCCTTCCTCACAGCACTATTTACCTGGGTGGCAACTTTCAGAGATCTGTGTACATAGACACCAAGATCCCTCTGCTCATCCACACTACCAAGTAGCCTACCATTAGCCCAGTAATCCATCATCTTGTTATTCCTACCAAAGTGAACGACTTCGCACTTAGCTACATTGAATTCCATTTGCCACATTTCCGCCCAGCTCTGCAACTTATCTATATCCCGCTGTAACCTACCACTTCCTTCCTCACTATCCACAACTCCACCGACTTTTGTGTCATCCACAAACTTGCTTACCCAGCTTTCAAGTCCTTCCTCTAGATCATTTATAAAGATAACAAAAAGCAATGGTCCCAAAACAGATCCTTGTGGTACACCGCTAGTAACTGCGCTCCAAGATGAACATAATCCATCAACTACTACCCTCTGTCTCCTTCCAGCCAGCCAATTCCTAATCCAAACCTCTAATGTATCCTCAATGCCATACCTCCGAAGTTTTAGCATTAGCCTACCATGGGGAACCTTATCGAACGCCTTACTAAAATCCATATACACAACATCTACAGCTTTACCCTCATCCACTTCCTTAGTCACCTTCTCAAAGAACTCAATAAGGTTTGTGAGGCACGACCTGCCCTTCACAAAACCATGCTGGCTATCCCTGATCACGTTATTCCTACCCAGATGTTCATAAATCTTATCCCTTACCATTCTCTCTAAGACTTTGCCCACCACTGAAGTCAGACTCACTGGCCTATAGTTACTAGGGCTATCCCTACTCCCTTTCTTGAACAATGGGACCACATTCGCTATGGGAACCTACTCTCTGAAACTGTAAAGGAAAAATGTCCAGGCATTGTGCCTTTTTAACCAAGCAACCTACCAGCACATCTCTCCTGTTATTTCATTGCTGCTCCCATTATATCTTAACATGTTGGCATGTGTTCTAATGAGAACTCAGCAGCCTGTCTATTTTTCAGCAATGTTCAAGTTCTGTAATAACGGGGCGGGGGAATTAAAAGTGTCAAAGCTACAGGACTCACAAGAAAATAGCTCCCGCTATAATCCCATAATCCAAACAAATGCTCAGACGTCCAAAGTTATTAATTGCAATGAATGTGGAAATACAGGAGAAACTGGCACTGTCCTCAGAGTAGGGTTGGTTAAGGGGAGATTGAACAGAGGTTCCAAAAATCATCATTATGGGTTTCCAATGCAGGAACTGAGGAGGATTAATGAAGAGAAATTGTTGCGAGTGGAAGAAGGAACAATAATCAGAGGACACAGGTTTAAAACAATCAGTGAAAGAAAACAAAGGTGAGATGAAAGAACTGTTTTGATGTAACATATTGTTGAGATCAGGAATTCACAGCCTGATAAGCCACTAGAAAGTGATTCAATAGGAACTTTCGGAAGGAAATACCTGTAAACTTTCACTCCTTCGGAACAATATGTGGAAAGCAGCAGGACAGGTGCGACTGAACTCTTTCACTTGGCTGACACAACCAAGACTGAATGGGCTACTTCTGGGCTACAAGAACCTATGGTTGGATGGTTTGCCAGGCATTTAAGCCAGATTTCCATTAAGACTTGACACATACGGTCTGCAGTTGGTGCAATGCATTGAGAACAGCCTCAGAGCAGAAATGGTGGGTGTTAGAAAGATCACTGGATACAGGGACTTCTTACAGGCTTTGGTGCCAAAAGTTATGAGCTGCTTTGGTGCTGAGCCTGAGAAAGGACCCCAGCTTTGAAGGTCAGACTGCAGTCTAGAAGACAGTTAGAATTGGCCTCACTGGTGTTTGGGGCAGAGGTTGGGAAAGAGCGTAGGATCCAAAAGAATAGATGGGCCAAAGCCCTGGTCACCAGCATGTGGTTGTTAGGGGTGAATGGGAGGGGGTGCTGGACCCACTCAGTTATAATGCCCTCATCATTGAACATTCTGTCAACAGTCTGAGGGACGTACACAAAATCAACGGTTTACACGTCAGTGCTCAGTGTTAACAGAAATGCACCTTGATTGTGGTCAACACAAGACATAAGGGGAAAGGAGAGCGGTGACAACAACACTGAAAATAAAAAATTGTTTTTGAAGAGATGCTGGTGAGTTTTGAGATTTGTAGCTCAGGTTGAGATTCTGGATGTAGGTTTACTCGCTGAGCCGGAAGGTTCATTTTCAGACCTTTCATCACCATAGTAGGTAACATCTTCAGTGAGCACTGGTGGCATGGCCTACTTTCTATTTATGTGCTTAGGCTTCCTTGGGATGGTAACATCATTTCCTGTGGTGATGTCATTTCCTGTTCATTTTCTCAGGGGGGTGGTAAATGGGATCCAAGTCAATGTGTTTGTTGATAAAAGTTCTGCTTGGAATGCCATGGTTCTAGGAATTCTCGTGTGTCTCTCTGTTTGGCTTGTGCTAGGATGGATGTGTTTTCCCAGTCGAAGTGGTGTCCTTCCTTACCTATATGTAGGATACTAGTGAGAGTGGATCATGTCTTTTTGTGGCTAGTTGATGTTTACATATCCTGGTGGTTAGTTTTCTGCCTGTCTGTCCAATGTAGTGTTTGTTACAGTTCTTGCACGGTATTTTGTAAACGACATTAGTTTTGCTTGTTGTCTCTATAGGGTCTTTCAAGGTCATTAGCTGCTGTTTTAGTGTGTTGGTGGGTTTGTGGGCTACCAATGATGCCAAGGGGTCTGAGTAGTCTGGCAGTCATTTCCGAGATGTATTCAAGGTCCTCAGAACTCTTGGCACCATGGTAGCCCACAAACCCACCAACACACTAAAACAGCAGCTAATGACCTTGAAAGACCCTATAGAGACAACAAACAAAACTAATGTCATTTACAAAATACCGTGCAAGAACTGTAACAAACACTACATTGGAGAAACAGGCAGGAAACTAGCCACCAGGATATGTAAACATCAACTAGCCATAAAAAGACATGTCTCATTCTCACTCATTACCGTTACATACAGATAAGGACAAGCCAAACAGAGACACGCCTGAGAATTCCTTGAAGCGTGGCATTCCAACCAGAACTCTTATCAACAAACACCTTGTATCCAAGTCAATTTACCACCCCCTGAGAAAAAGAACAGAAAATGACATCACCACAGGTATGATGTCACCAACCCAAGGAAACCTAAACACATAAATAGAAAGCAGGCCATGCTTCATCCGGAGGCTCACTGAAGATGCTACTTAATATGGTGACAAAACATCTGAAAACGAACCTTCCAACTCAGCGAGCAAACCTACATCCAGAAGGATATGCTGGCGGGGCGAGTTGACTTAGAGTGGGAAGAAGTTTACATGGAACATAAAGACCAGTGTGGACCAGTTGGATGAATGGCCTGCATATAAACTGCATGCTGAATAACAATAAATCTCAGGCAAAGCTCAATGCTCCTTTCCACCAGTACCTGAAGAAACCAAAAAGTCTCTAAAAATACAGGCGGTAGATTTATGGAGCAAAGGTTTAATAGTTAAAAGAGGAAAACAATCAGCAGAGAAAGCAGTGAAGGAGTTTTAAAAAGATCCTTGCCATGCAGTCACTCAGTTCAAGACCCACCCTTTTTTCTCTCTCCATGTGACTCCTATGCTCAGTGCTCTAAGCAATCATAGCTCTGTAAACAACTGTTTCCCCTTGTTTCTTTTTAGATCACCACTGCTGTGTCAATTGCTGTACTTTAATGTATGCATTGAGACACAGTGACAAATACGAGGCTTGGGTGAGAAGGGGAAGGAAGGGAAACCTCCTGTTTGAACAGGTCCCCTATAAATTCCAATGGCACAAACTTTCCGACAAAGTCTCCATCCAAGGGTGATTTTCTGATTTTTGTGCATTCCACCCCAGTATTCACATGTTGCCCAGTACTAATCCACATCTTGTGAAAATATTATCACTAACCATCCTGTTATACCAGGAAATTGATTCTGGGGAGCCCACATAATTTCACTCTTAGGTAATTCTATCCTTCAGCAGTGGCTTGGCTGGTCCTGATGAAGGGCTTATGCTCGAAACGTCGAATTCTCTATTCCTGAGATGCTGCCTAACCTGCTGTGCTTTGACCAGCAACACATTTGCAGCTGTGATCTCCAGCATCTGCAGACCTCATTTTTTACTGGTCAACGTATTTCTCAAAGCCCACGTAACATGAAGCAAACACGGCCACAAAAGTCAATTATCTTGCCTCAACATTACAGTTTCCTCTCTTCCTTTAGAAAGCTTGGTGTCTTCCTCTCTGCATTCCAGAATGTTCTTTCAACGCGGCAATGCAGCAATCCACCTTAGTACGTTGCTGACAGAAGTCGTTCTTCTCTATTGAAGGTGCTTCTCTGGCACGTCATTTCTCCATTTAAAAAGGTGCCAGCTCTTCCCAAAGAAATTTGTTGCAGGATTCATATTCTTGGCCCCAACAGGATATTGAGTCTCAACATGATACAAGGGAATAGCAGGTTGCTCCTATTTTTAAAATATGGAGATTTCCTGGCCCTTTTTCTTTGGGGTTCCCTGCAGCAATGCGCTTCACACTGTGCACGAACACACACATGCGTCTCTGGTTACTGCAGCATCCAAACCTCAAGCGACGTGGACCAGCCCCACACGTAGCCGTCGCTGAGCACCTGAAGGTAAAAGCTCCCAATATCGCCTTAGTAACTAGGAGCTGGTGGTCAGGCTGAGGAGCGGCTTGTTATCAGCTCCCAGGGAGCTGTGGGGGTGACTCACCTGCACCTTGCCCACTCCCTCAGCTGGGTCTCCTGACACTTTCAGGGGGTGATGCCGCTGGATGTGTTTGACCACCTGGAACTTCTGCTTGGCTTTGTAGCTGCAGTGGCGGCAGAAGAAGGGGTGCTCATTGGTATGGGTGAGATAGTGGTGGCGCAGGCCTGCCTGCCAGCGGAAACCACGGCAGCACACACTGCAGACGTACGGTTTGGCCTCGCTGTGCTTCTTCAGGTGGGTCTTCAGGAGAAAGCGAGTCTTGAAGCCCTTCCCGCACTGCTCACAGATGAAGCCCCGCGTTTCTTTGTGCCGGGTTTCTTTATGGGTCCTCAGTGCATCTGCCCGGTTGGTGCAGTAATCACACTCATCACACTGATAGGGCTTGGCACCTGGGAACAAGGAAGCCGTGATCAATTAGACACACCAAGGACATTACCCAGCCCCAACATTCATAACCACACACACTAACCACAATTCCTCTACCTGCACACACTATACAGGACAGCACTGACCAATTTACTGTGCTATTATCTTTAACCAGTAATCCTAATCAAGTTACCCCAACATTTAAACAGTGGCACTAGCTTAGCTATCCAGATCAACAGCATTCACCAGACAGGCTAACAATATTACTTCTATATTAAACCAGATACAATGAACAGTTACCAGAGTTAACTGCATTCCCACACTTGGCTAGATGTGCTATTTGGAGTCCAGCAACGGTTACTGGCATTCCTAGTTTGGTGACCTACTCGCTCTGAATCAGATCCCAATGTCACTATAAACTCACTGGGGACAAGGTGTGTGGTATTAATGCCAATGGACTGGGAATCTGAATCAGAGATAACCCCAGTATGGCAGATGGTCAAATTTGAATTGAATAATCTTTTAAAAATTCTGGAATAAAGAGCTGGCCTAACTGTGACCATGTAACCAACCAAAGTCATAAAAAACACACCTAGCTCTCTAATGCACCTTAATGAAGAAAATCCGCCATCCTTATCCGGTCTGGCCTACATCCAATTCAAATCCATAACAATGGCAGCTGACTCTCAACTGCCCTCTGGAATGACCTAGCAAGTCAAGGGCAGTTCAAGGGGCAATTAGGGATCAGCAACAAATGGTAGCCTTGCTGGTAACAACTACATGCTACGAAAGAATCAAAATAAATAAAGCAGGGGCCCCTGCTTGGGTTAGCCGCATAATCGGAATTTACTCTCAAAACGCACTGGATGTGATGAACAGTTTAGTTGCAAAGGCACAATTGCAGAATATACTTCTCCTCAGCAGGAACTGTACTATGTAGCCAATCTAGAGCTGTCCTTTGACGATCAGGCAATATAGTTCTTGTGACCTGGCATGGTGCTCCTGCCAGCTCTTACCCGTGTGTTTCGTCATGTGGTACTTGAGCTGGTTAATCCACTTGCACTTATAGCCACACTCCGGGCATAAATACTTCCTCTCCTCTTGGTGGATCCGCATGTGGTACTGACGAAGAGAGGGAAAAATTTGGTTAATGTACAGCTACCAACATCCTCCCAAATTAACCTATTAGTAGGCGTTTCCAGGACACTAGTGATGGGCAAAGCTGGGAAAATGGAAAGTAGCTACTTGAACTGCAGAAAGTTTATAGACAACGATAGATTCAGTGTTTCATCCCTGTCAGGAACACTTCTAGTGGTTAGATAACTATGGCATTGTATTGTTAGAATATGATCTATTTCTGTATAACACTGGAGTATGGGTCTGTCCCTGTATAACACTGGGGTACAGTACTGGTGGGAACAGGCTAGTCCCTGTATTACACTGGGATACAGTCCTGGTGGGGACAGGTCTGTCCCTGTATTACACTGGGGTACAGGTCTGTCGCTGTATAATATTGGGGTACAGTACTGGTGGAGACAGGTCTGTCGCTGTGTAACACTGGGGTACTGGTGGGGACAGGTCTGTGGTACAGTACTGGTTTAGCTCTGGTGGTGGGATCTGTTTGAGGGGATACACTGGGCAGAACGAGATATGAAACTTGCTTGTAGATTTTTACATGGAATATTGTGAGCAGTAATGTTAAATCAACCCATAACACAAAAAAACTTCAGAATGGTCTCTGGCAGAAAGATTCCACACGTAAGCCTTCGTGGTTCAATGGGTAATACTCTCCTGCTTCAGAGTTGGAAAGTTACAGAGATTCAAACATACAATCAAGGCAAACACCGCCATCCCTGAATGAATACTAGAAACAAAATCTGGCTGCTCCACTTCCTACAGCATAGCAGTGACTATTATACTCATTCTTTTATAAGATATCAGAGGAAAACATCCCAAATGTTTTACCATTCATCCATAATGTTTCAGCTTAAAAATCAGCATAATGTTCCCGGTTTTATGGTGCAAGGTCTTATGAGGAAAGGCTGATGGACTGGGGTTTGTTCTCATTGGACAGAAGGCGGCTAAGAGGTGACTTAGAGTCATAGAGATGTACAGCACGGAAACAGACCCTTCAGTTCAACTTGTCCATGCCGAACAGAAATCTCAACCCAATCTAGTCCCACCTGCCAGCACCCGGCCCATATCCCTCCAAACCCTTCCTATTCATATACCCTTGCAAATGTACCAGCCTCCACCACTTCCTCTGGCAGCTCATTCCATACACATATCACCCTGTGTGAGAAAAGATTGCCCCTTAGGTGTCTTTTATATCTTTCCCCTCTCACCCTAAACCTATGCCCTCTAGTTCTGGACTCCCCGACTCCAGGGAAAAGACTTTGTCTATGTATCCCATCCATGCCCCTCATGATTTTGTGAACCTCTATAACGTCAGATTAAAGAGGCTAAATTAATGAAAATTATGCCATGGGATCTTTTATATGCACCCAAACCAATGGGCATGGCTTTTGTTTAACATCACAAGCAAAAAATTTGCAACAATCTAGCACTCCCACAACACAAGTGCCAGTTTAGAGTTTTGCGCTCAAGTCCTCGAAGTCAAAAAGACATGCTGCAAGATACCCATTATTATTATCCAGAAGCAATTAAGCTACAGTACTCAAGTCAAATGGGTTCATTATGCTGGTGCTAATTCTCTGAAAGTGCTGTTCAGCATGACTCACATATCTTTTAAAATGTTTGAGAATTTATTTACTTTTAAAAAGGACGGGCGTGAGGATTCTGCCACTATTTCTTCACGAGTATTTCAGACGTGAACATCGCTACATTCAAAAACCTAAATCACAGTATCTCTCCTTTTGTCTTTGTAATGTCTTAAATTTCTGCCCTCCAATTTTTCAATCCCTTAACAGTGGAAATATCTCTCATACATATTGTCAAAGCCTTAATTTTGAGCTCCTCCCAACATTCTTTTTAAAAGAAAAGAAAAAAAAAGAGCCCATTTCTCTCAATCTCTCTCAAAACTGAAGCCTCTGACCTTAGGTACCAGCTAAATAAATGTTCCCATCACCTGGCTATCCTTGTGAAAACAAGGCACTCAAAACTGAACAAAATTGTAATCGTGATTTACAAAGGGACTTTTTTTTCTCTTTAGACAAATAAAAATAGTCTGGAAAAAAAATCTATGTTTTTTTTCAAAAATATAAAACAATCAATCAATTTGCTCTTCTAATTTTGAAGACTTTAACAATTGCCAATCTCTGCCCACTACAAAAGCAAATACTGCAGATGTCAGAAATCCAAACAAAAACAGAAAATGCTGGGAAACACTTAGTTCAGGCATATCTATAGAGAAATAACACTAAGTTTTAAGGGTGGTGATCTTTTCTTGGAAGTAGAAAATAGTTAGAGGTGTAACTAGTTATAAACAATTAAAGATGCAGAAAAAGAACAGGGAAGAATTAAAGCAAAAGGTCTGCAAGAGTGTGAAAGACAGAATACATTAAAATGACGAAAGAGCAGATTGTGAAAGGCAAAATGTGATGGCAATGTGACAAGTAAAACAAACAAAGATGGGTTTAAAGAAGTTGCAAGTGGGAATAGCAGAATCAAGTTTATATTTTTAAGTTCTGTTCAAAAGAAATGGGTGCAAAGGTTATTATTACATAAAATTATAAAAACTCAATGTTGAATTTGGAAAGTTATGACATACCTAATCAAAAATAATGTTGTTGTTCAAATTTATCCTTAACTTTACAGCATAGGGTAGAACTGACAAAAAGGTCAGAGTAGGGACTGGGACACAGAATTAAAATGACAGATGCCCGAAAGTTCTTAGTCATATTTGTAGAGTGAAAGGGGGTGCTCCACAAAACAGTCTGTGTTTGGTTCTCCCATCACATTAATTAGGACTGCATATGGTACACTTAGATCAGAAAAAGTACAACTACATTCAGACAAGATAATCAGAGGATTAGTTAGGGTGGACAATGAGAGTCTTTTTCCTAGGATGATGACATCTGCTTGTACGAGGGGACATAGCTGCCAATTTAGGGGTGATAGATTTAAGAGATGTCAGAGGCAGGTTCTTCACTCAGAGTGGTAAGGGTGTGGAATGCCCTGCCTGCCAGTGTCGTTAACTCAGCCACATTAGGCACATGTAAACAGTTCTTGGATAAGCACATGGATGTTGATGGGATAGTGTAGGGGGATGGGCTTAAATTGGTTCACAGGTTGGTGCAAAATCAAAGGCCGAAGGGCCTGTTCTGCGTTGTATTGTTCTATGTTCAAGTGCACATTTTGTGGGTTGCAGGGTTGGACCAGATGAGCTGAATTTTAAGTTAATCTATTGGTTATCAGGCTCGTGTTGGTCAAGGCACTGACAGTGGAGAGCTTTGGGATCCTTGACAGAAGTAATGCTTTTACTTAAATCAAGAACAAGAAGGGCTTTTTCAAGGGCTCTTTGACTCTATAAATTTCCCTGACATTTTTCCCCAAGGATTATTGAACAAATGAACTGGTGATAGTCTTTACCTTTTTCTGAATCACTTCACCTATTCTAAACTGGAACAATTTGGCAGCTGCTGCTATATTCGCTGAAATAGGAAGGTGAAAATTAGTTTGTATGATTCTGGCTAAGTATTATGAACACCTATCGACCCTCCACTTTAAGAAAAATTCACTCAAGGGTCTTGCGCGTTGCTGACTAGACCAGAATTTACCATCTGGCCCTGATTGCCCTTGAGAAAGTGAGCTGCCTTCTTGACCCGCTGCAGTCCATGTGCTGTAGGGTGACTCACAGTGATCTTAAGGAGGGAATTTCAGGATTTTGACCAAGCAATAGTGAAGGAACGGCAATGAATTTCCACGTCAGGGTGGTGAATGGCTTGGAGGGGTACTTGCAGATGTGGTTTTCTCATGTACGGGCTGCCCTTATCCTTTTAGATGGACGTGGTTGTGGGTTTGGAAGGTGCTAAGGATCAGTGGTGCATTTCTGCAGTGCATGTAGACAGTACACACTGCTGCTACTGAGCATCAATGGCAGAGGGAGTGGATGCTTGGGGATGTGGTGCCAATCAAGCCAGCTGCTTTATTCTCAATAGAATCAAACTTCCTCACATTTTTGCTGGTACTGCATCCATGCAGGCAGGGATCAAGTCCCTGATTCTCAGGTTGAGATCAGTTTCAAGTAATTACATTAAATAATGAATTTCGAAATGAGTCAAGAAATTACTGCAGCACTCAAAAGGCTGGCAAATAAATAACAACACAGACCCAGAAACTGGGGAAAGTTTAGGGGAAGGGGGTTTCCAAAATCAGGATTCTGAAACATAACAACACAATAGACAGAGCTTTACTCTGTATTTAACCCCATGCTATGCCAGTACTGGGAGTGTTTGACAGAGTGTATCAAGGAAGCTTTACTTTCAGCTTAAAAAGAGTAGGAGTTTCACTCTGTATCTAACACGGTGTTGCACCCATCCTGGAAGTGTTTCATTGGGACAATATGGGGTGTGATTTAATCAATATTTAACCACATTCAGAACACTGCCTGGGGAATTTGCAAGGGGCGAGTGTAGGGGAAGCTTTACTCTGATTTTAACCCAATGCTGTCCCTTTCCTGAGAGCATATGATGGGGTCAGTGTACAGTGAACTTTATTCTGTACCTAATCCCCTGCTGTCCTTTTCCTGAGAGTATACAATAGGGACAGTGTAGAGGGAGCCTTACTCTATATATAACACAGGGCTGTATCTCTCCTGGGAGTGTTTGATGGGTGACAGTGTAGAGAGAGAGAGTTTTATTCCATATCTTACCCAGTACAGTACTTATCCTTCAGTTTTTAATGGGGACAGTGCAAAGTGAGCTTTGTTAATGTATCTAAGCCTGCACTGTAACTTTCCTGAGAATGCTTGATGGGGATAGTATAGAGGAATCTTTACTCTGTTCTGTCCCTGTCCTGGGAGTATTGAATGGGATAGTATAGAGGTAGCTCTACTCTGTATCTAACCCATTGTTGTAGCTGAAAGGCTGGAGGAGATTACAGAGATAAAAAGAGTGGAGGAATTTCAAAACTGGTGTGTGTGTGTGTGTGTGTGTGTGTGTGTGCGCGCACGCACACGCACATGTAGTGAATGAACCTTGCTGTGGAATGAGTGGTGAGCATATGCCAATGAAAACCAGTTCACCTTCAAACGCGATGGGTCTGCGCAGGCATAGTTGCAGAGATGGCACTTGTAGGGCTTTTCCCCGGTATGAATACGTATGTGCCACGTGATCTTCTGTCGGTTTTTGGTGGTATAGTCACAGTCGGTACATTTGTACATCCGTGTGCCACCATGAGCCTTCATGTGATAGTCAAATACCATCTGGTGGCGGCAGGTGAACTCACAGAAGGGGCAATGGAAGGGTTTGCCCTCCTCACTGCCATCTGCCTCCTCCTCGTCCTCATGGGTATCCAGCAGGTGCTGGATGAGCTGCTGTCGCTCCCGAGTGGCGAAGTCGCAGTGCGGGCAGCGGTGGCTGAAGTGGACCTTCTTGTGCTCTTCCAGCTGGTCTCGCTTCTCGAAGCGTTCTTTGCAGGAGGAGCACTCCAGCTGTGGGTGCTGCCTCTGGACGTGGCTCCGCAGGGTGGACTCGCTGTAGCAGGCAAACACGCAGGACGGGCAGCCGTGACACACCTTCTCCTCATGCCTCCGCAGGCAGTGCTGCTTGAGAGCACCCTCTGAACTGAAGCGGGCGTCACAGCGCCTGCAGGCCGCACTCGGCTCACCGGCGTGGCAGCTGCTGACGTGCCGGGTGATGTCATTTTGGTTATAGCCGCTGTAGTCGCAAAGGGTGCAGAAGTGGGTGGGCCGTTTCTCGTGGACTCGCAGCTTGTGGATCCGCAGCTTGGAGCCGGTGCCAAAGGTCTGTTGGCAGGAATCACATGCCAGGCGGCCCACACCCGTGTGCAGGGACTCGTGTGCGTCAAGGCGGTAGCGCCGGGTGGTGCTGAAATCACAGTAGTGGCACTTGTAGGGTTTAACACCATCGTGCTTAATGGCCACATGCTGTTTGAGGCATCGGGCCTGCTTACAGGTGAACGGGCACAGCTGGCAGCTCAAACGGGGCCTCTTGCGGCAGCACTTCTTGCCATGCAGGTGGGTGTGGTGTTTAAGGGCCACAGCTGACTTGCAGACAAACGAGCAGAGGCTGCACTGGAGCTCGCCAGGCTTCATGCAGCCTTTCTTCCTGTGAGTGTCCAAGGCTCGCTCCTGGTAACAGCTGAAGGGGCACGAGGAGCAGAAGAAACGTCTCTGCTTGGGGCTGCCCTCCAGCTCTAAGCCATCACTGTCCTCGAGGTTGTCTCCCTCCCCAAAATCTCCATTCCCCTCATCCTCACTACAAGATTCTTTCTCCAGCTCATCCGAATCGCTCTGGTCTGATAGCTCCTCCTCCTGAGTGTGCTTGATGGCCTGATGGTTCCTTAATGCCCTCTCGGAGCGGAACAGCAAGTCACAGAATCCGCAGGGCAGCTTGAGGGGCTCTGTGCAGCCACCAGCCACATGGCTGCCAAAATCCGACTCACTGGAGCAGACAAAAGGGCATGAGGCACAGGAGAACTTGCCCTGTTCACACTGGAACTTGCATGCCCCTGACTCCTGCTGTGACTGCTCAGCAATGTGTGTGTGTTCTGGTGTCCCTTCCCTCGGAGTCGATGGGAGATTCTCATCTAGGACTGGAGGAGCACCGGCCAATGCCTCATCTGTGAAGAATCCGGCCTCCACCCCCTCACAAGCAGCAAGGAGCTCTCCTTCAGGCTGGTCTTGCTCTGTGGCAGAGATAGATGATAAGTCTTCAACGACATGATCTTTGCTCACTCCACAATCAGTTACTTTAGTGAGCAGCTGGTCAGGTTGCACTGGAACTGGGCTCAGCTCCTGCCACTTACTTGCATCAACATTGGCGCGCTTGCCTTTGTTCTTAGCTATCGCCCTCACCTTCCTCACCTCTGATTCCACACTTTGTTCCTTCTCTCCAACCAGCTCCAGTTTGGACTCGGTCACTCTTGCTTGCCGCACATAAAGCTTGTGTTTCTTTACAATGACAGGACATTTCTTTTGCAAGTGAGTATTGAGTCCTCTCTGCTGTTTAAAGGTGGCTCCACAGGCAGTGCACACTAGGGGCGATTTCTTATTCTGGCAGCCAGACTTTGTATGGAGGACCATGGCTTTCTCTTTCCTGGTGATGTATGAGCACCTCTCACACTTGAACACCTGAGCGTCTGTTTGTACCACCAGCATCTGTACTCTTCCCTCCAAGACCAGGGCCTGTGCCTGCTGTTTGTCCTGCTTCCGCAGAGCCTTAATCTCAGATTCCGACTGGGAGAGCTGCGCCTGCTCCTGACTTTCAGGACTGACCTGATTCACAGCTTCCGTGTCTGGAAATACGGCCGTGTCCCCGTTTTCACTGCTGGGTTGAGTCAGGTGAGACTCCATCACACTGATCCACGTCCCATCGGCCTTGACATTTGTGGAAGTATCATCCTCCATCTGGGAGGATCTGCCAATTCCTTCACTTTTACCTGGAAGTTCATAACTGCCACTCTGATCTTCATTAGCAAAGACATCAACACTCTGGCCTACTTCTTCTTGAGTTCCTATGATGTGTTCCCCACCATCAGCTTCTTCATCCTCAATGTGCTCTCCAATGTCAGCCTCATCATTGCCATCGCTAGCCTCCACATGGACTCCAGTGTTAAGTCCAAAGTCCCTGTATATGGTTCCAGTATCACACGGTCCCCAGGAGTCCAAGATTGGTAGCTGGGAGTCTGAAAGCTGCTTTGCTACTTCATCTGATGGGGCACTATGAAACTCCAGCTGTGCTTCAAACACTTCCTCTAGTTGTGAGCCATTTCCTCCCAAAGCTTTCTGAAATTCTGTCTCCATAACACGGCTCATTCCTGAGCCAGTGCCACCTGAGTGGGTGGGGAAAGGCTGAGCCTCCTGCCTTGCCGTAGCAGAGTACACCAGGTGCTGCTCTAACTGTGTGGGTTCGTGTGGCATGGTACCACTCTGCATTTCTTCCCCAGGTTGAGAGGCCTCTTGCCCAAGGAGAGGGCTCACAAAGTCTTGCTGCTGGTACAACTTCTCCTGGTCCTCCACTGCAGCTGAATTCTTCTGCCACCCTTCACTTTTTGGAGTCACAACAGCCATTTCCGTCTGGGATGAGCCGGGAAAAGGGAGATTCGTGTCACCGTACCCTAGAAGAATGTGGCTGGAGTTCATTGCCATCTCCTCTTTGGCATAGTTCTCCAGCCACTCCTTGTCTCCAGGCACATAGCCATGGGCCTTGCGTTTGTGGAAGAAGAGGCTAGTGTTACTGAAAGTCTTGTAGGTGCACAGGGCACAGCGGAATTCCTTGTGTTTAGTATGCTTGCAGTTCTCGTGGTTCAGGAGGGCCTGCTTGTATCTCGTCTGGTAGCTGCAGTACTGACATTGGTAGAGGGGCATCTGGTAGTCCTTTGAATGTTTCACTTGCACGTGCTTCTGAAGTTCATACTTCCGCTTGCAAGCAAAGCCACACACCTCACAGATCAGTGTCTTGCCCTGGTGTCGGAGCTTGTGGCTGCTGAGTTGATCTGCACGGTGACAACGATACGAGCACTGATTACAATGGTACCTGCAAGAAGACAAGGACAGTAGGAGCACGATGACAAAACCACCAATTTCAGTAAGAGGGGGCTAGTAAAGTATTTCTCTTTCCCCTTCTCTTCCATCAGGTATTTTCTTACAACAGCTTTAGCAAAAACACTACAAAGTTTCCAACCAGGTTAAAATACACATTTCAAGGGGTCCTCTCTCCTCTTCCCATATGCTGATATTAACATACCATGCTGTCTCTGTCTGGGAGTTTTTGATGTTGACAGTGTAGAGGCAGCTTCACTTTCAGTTTAAAAGAATAAAGAGGAATTTACTTATCTAACCCCGTGCTGCCACTGTCCCAGGAGCACTTGATGGTGACAGTGTACAGATAGCTTTAAAACATAGAGCATAGAACAGTACAGCACAGTACAGGCCTGTTGGCCCTCGATGTTGTGCAGACTTTTTATCCTATTCTAAGATCAAAGTAACCTACATACCTTTCATTCTACTATCATCCAAATGCCTATCCAACAATCGCTTAAATGTCCCTACTGTATCTGACTGTACTACCACAGCTTGCAGTGCATTCCATAACCCGCCACACTCTGTGTAAAGAACCTACCTCTGACATCTCCCCTAAACCTTCCTCCAATCACCTTAAAATTATGCCCCCTCGTGATAGACATTTCTGCCCTGGGGAAAAGTCTCTGGCTCTCCACTCTACCCATGCCTCTCACCATCTTGTATACCTCTATCACGTCACGTTTCATCCTTCTTCACTCCAATGAGAAAAGCCCTAGCTCTCTCAACCTTTCTTCATAAGACATACCCTCCAGTCCAGGCAGCATCCTGATAAATCTCCTCTGCACCCTCTCTAAAGCTTACACATCTTTCCTATAATGAGGCGACCAGAACTGAACACAATATTCCAAGTGTGGTCTAACCAGGGCTCGATAGAGCTGCAGCATAACCTCACGGCTCTTAAACACAAACCCCTGCTAATGAAAACCACCATATGCCTTCTTAACAAACTGGGTGACAATTTTAAGGGATCTGTGGACATGGACCCCAAGATCCATGCGTTCCTCCACACTGCCAAGAATCCTGCCTTTGACCCTATAATCTGCATTCAAAAATTCACGCTTCCAGGTTGAACTCCATCTGCCACATCTCAGCCCAGCTCTGCATCCTGTCAATGTCCCGTTGCAACCTCCAACAGCCCTCCACACTATCCACAACTCCAGCAAGCTTTACTTTGTATTTAACCCCTTACTGTACCTGTGCTGGGAGTGACTGATATAGATAGCGTTGAGAGAACTTTGCTTTCAGTTTAAATAATAAAAACAGCATTATTTTCAGTTTGCTTTCAGTTTACAAACGTAGAGTGAACTTTACTCAGTATCTACCCCAGTGCTGTCCCGGTCCTGACAGTGCTTGCTAGGGACCACACAGAGAGTGTTTTACTCTGTATCTATCCCTGTGCTGTCTCTATACCAGGAGTGTTTGATGGAGACAGCGTCAAAGGAACTTTACTTTCAGTTTAAATAGTAGAGGAGACTGTTCTTTCCCTGTCCTAGCAATGTTTGATAGGATACAGTGTCAAGGAACCTTTGCTTTGTATCTAACCCTGTGCTGTACCTGCCCTAGGAGTGTGTTTGATCGGGACAGTGTACAGTGAACTTTACTTTCAAATAAAAAGCTTAGGGGGAGCTTTATGTAGCTAACCTGACGCCGTCCCTGTCCTGGGAGTGTTTGATTACATTTAGTTTACTAGAATAGAGGAAGCTTTAATTTCAGTTAAGAGAGAGTACAGAGCTCTTTAGTCTGTATATAATCCTGTGATGTACTTGTCCTAGGTGTGTTTGATGAGGACAGTGTTGAGGGAACTTTAATTTTAGTTTAAAAGAGCAATGTTAGTTTACTCTATCTAATTCTGAACTATCCTGGGACTGATGGATGGGATGTTGTACAAAAAGCTTCACTTTCAATTTTGAACAGTACAGTGAGCTTTCCTGTCATGTCAGAAGAGTAGAGGGAGTGTTATTCTGTATGGTTTATGTCCTGGGACTGTTTAACAGGGACATTGCAGAGAGAGTTTTAGTTTCACTTCAAGAGTACAGTGAGCCTTACTTTCACTTTAAAAGCGCGGAGTCATCCTTACTCTGTATCTGAAGCCATGCTATCTCTGTCTTGGGACTGTCTGATGGAGACAATGTAGAGATAGTTTTCCTTTCAGTATAAATGAGCATACAATCCTTTACTCTGTATCTCACCCAATGCCAAACTTATCCTGAGTGCACCTGACAAGGTAGCTAAAAGGGGAATTTTCCAGTGTACTACTGTACACAGGCTGAGTGTGTTTGAATAATGGATATAACTCCCTAGCACTGTCCCCCAGAAAGACACCGATCATTCTTGGAGAAGCATATAATTCACATACAACAAAGTGCATTACCTCAGGTCTCCAGTATGCTTTCGCATATGCACAGTCAGATAGTGTTTCCACTTGGTGATGTAACCACACTCTGTGCACATGTAGTTCTTATCGTCAGAATGCGTGAGCATGTGCTTCGATAGGTAGCCTACATCCCTGCAGGTGAAATCGCACAGTTCACATTTATGTGGCTTCTCGCCTAGAAAGGAAGGTTTAAAACCAACAACAACAAAAATAAAATAATTAGACCCAGAAACATCCTCTAACAATACTCCTCCGACTCCTTGAACTTCTTTAGAAATTACTTAGTCTACTTGGGAATTACCATACACAGTTCTGTTCTCAATATCATAAGGAAGAGGGACGTAAATAAACTGCAAAGTGAAGATTTTAAAACTTCAAAAGAAGCTGCTCATATCAGGCAGATCAGGTTCTGCTGCACTGCCTTCTCCCACTCGGTATGAGGCATCAGTTAAAAAGGAACTTTAAAACAGGTTGAAAATGTGTCCTCTGAAATTTTAGCTAATGATTGGACAGACATCAATATTTTCAACTTTTCTGAAAGAACAGTTTGCAATGCAAAGAGACTGGTTGCAGTCAGGAGAATACTGCATTTGCAAAGAGCATGAGCTGCCTGACTGCAGTCAAAGTCTACAATATGTTCAGACAGAGGTAATATGACCCAGTTTGTGTGTGTAGAAAACCTATTGGATTTGAATAGGCAGACAGTTAGGGAGGAAACCTGCCTGAAGAACAGCCTCTGGCCTCTCTCACTTTTCTCTGCAAACCAATGGAAAACTTCAGTATTACAAGGCAGAATTCAAAATAAAGACCAAAGTCTCCAGAAGAGAGAAGACAGCCAACCACAACTGATCCAGGAAGCCAACAGCTCGCGTGCACAGAGACTTCAGCCATCAGCTGTACATTCCATGGTAAGTCTTTTTTTTCCCTGAATTTAACTGTTTCCTGTCCAAAGTACTTAAGCATAGCATTCAGAGTCAGAGTCAGAGTCAGAGAGGTGTACAGCATGGAAACAGACCCTTCGGAACCCGTCCATGCTGACCAGATATCCCAACCTAATCTATCCCACCTGCCACCACCCGGCCCATATCCCTCCAAACTCTTCCTATTCATATACCCATCCAAATGCCTCTTAAATGTTGCAATTGTACCAGCCTCCACCACTTCCTCGGACAGCTCATTCCATACATGTACCACCCTCTGTGTGAAAAGGTTGCCCCTTAGGTCTCTTTTATATCTTTCCCCTCTCACCCTAAACCTATGCGCTCTAGTTCTGGACTCCCCCACCCCAGGGAAAAGGCTTTGTCTATTTACCCTATCCATGCCCCTCATAATTTTGTAAACCTCTATAAGGTCACCTCTCAGCCTCCGACGACTCCAAGGAAAACAGCCCCAGCCTGTTCAGCCTCTCCCTGTAGCTCAAATCCTCCAACCCTGTCAACATCTTTGTAAATCTTTTCTGAACCCTTTCAAGATTCACAACATCTTTCCAATAGGAAGGAGACAAGAATTGCACACAATACTCCAACAGTGGCCTAACCAATGTCCTGTACAGCCACAACATGACCTCCCAACTCCTGTACTCAATACTCTGACCAATAAAGGAAAGCATACCAAATGCCTTCTTCACTATCCTATCTACCTGTGACTCCACTTTCAAGGAGCTATGAAGCTGCACTTCAAGGTCTCTTTGTTCAGCAACACTCCCTAGGTGTATAAGTCCTTCTGAGATTTGCTTTCCCAAAATTCAGCACCTCGCATTTATCTGAATTAAACTCTATCTGCCACTTCTCAGCCCATTGGCCCATCTGGTCCAGATCCTGTTGTAATCTGAGGTAACCTTCTTCGCTGTCCACTACCCCTCCAATTTTGGTGTCATCTGCAAACTTACTAACTGTACCTCTTATGCTCACATCCAAACCATTTCTGTTAATGACAAAAAGTAGAGGACCCAGCACCAACCTGTGTGGCACTCCACTGGTCACAGGCCTCCAGCCTGAAAAACAACCCTCCACCACCACCCTCTGTCTTCTACCTTTGAGCCAGTTCTGTATCCAAATGGCTAGTTCTCCCTGTATTCCATGAGATCTAACCTTACTAACCAGTCTCCCTTGGGGAACCTTGTCGAACGCCTTACTGAAGTCCATAGAGATCACATCAACCACTCTGCCCTCATCAATCCTCTTTGTTACTTCTTCAAAAAAACTCAATCAAGTTTGTGAGATATGATTTCCCAAATACAAAGCCATGTTGACTATCCCTAATCAGTCCTTGCCTTTCCAAATACATGAACATCGTGTCCCTCAAGATTCCCTCCAATAACTTGCCCACCACCAAGGTCAGGCTCACCGGTCTATAGTTCCCTGGCTTGTCTATACCGCCCTTCTTAAAGAGTGACACCACGTTTACAAACCTCCAGTCTTCCGGCACCTCACCTGTGACTATCAATGATCAAATATCTCAGCAAAAGGCCCAGCAATCACTTCTCTAGCTTCCCACAGAGTTCTAGGGTACACCTGATCAGGTCCTAGGGATTTATCCACTTTTAACCGTTTCAAGACATCCAGCACTTCCTCCTCTAATCTGGACATTTTGCAAGATGTCACCATCTATTTCCCTCCAGTCTATATCTTCCATATCCTTTTCCACAGTAAATACTGATGCAAAATATTCATTTAGTACCTTCCCCCATTTTCTGTGGCTCCACACAAAGGCCGCCTTGCTGATCTTTGAGGGGCTGTATTCTCTCCCTAGTTACATTTTTGTCCTTAATGTATTTGTAAAAACCCTTTGGATTCTCCTTAATTCTATTTGCCAAAGCTATCTCATGTCCCCGTTTTGCCCTCCTGATTTCCCTCTTAAGTATACTCCTACTTCCTTTATACTCTAAGGATTCACTCGATCTATCCTGTCTACACCTGACATATGCTTCCTTCTTTTTCTTAACCAAACCCTCAATTACTTTAGTCATCCAGCATTCCCTGTACCTACCAGCCTTTCCTTTCACCCTGGAATATACTTTCTCTGGATCAAAGTTTGTGCGAAGATTTGTAGCTCGGGTGCTTGTTGTAGTGGTTCTGTTCGCCGAGCTGGAAGTTTTTGTTGCAAAAGTTTCGTCCCCTGGCTAGGAGACATCATCAGTGCTGTGGAGCCTCCTGCGAAGCGCTTCTTTGATGTTTCTTCCGGCATTTATAGTGGTCTGTCCTTGCCGCTTCCGGGTGTCAGTTTCAGCTGTCCGCTGTAGTGATTGGTACATTGGGTCCAGGTCGATGTGTCTGTTGATGGAATTTGTGGATGAATGCCATGCCTCTAGGAATTCCCTGGCTGTTCTCTGTCTGGCTTGCCCTATGATAGTAGTGTTTTCCCAGTCGAATTCATGGCCAAACTAACACACAAAAAAGAGGACACTACAACACACACCTGGGTTAAAAACCTCTCCCACAGACAGCTCACAGACGTGGAAAGAACTATACTGACCAAGGCACTCAACTACAACCACAGGGACGCCAAGACAGCAGACTTCCTAGCAGCACTGGAATGCACACTCAGGAACAATGGACTGACTGAAGAGACACAACAAACAGTGAGACAAACGGTCGTACCTATGATGATAAGAAAAAGACAAACACATAACCTCAACACCAAGGAGAGGGAAGCACTGAAAGCACTAAGAAATGATAAGAACATAATCATACTACCAGCAGATAAAGGCAGAATGACTGTCATCCTAGATAAATCAGACTACATCAAAAAAGCACAACACCTACTAGCAGACACCAACACCTACCAAATGAAAGATTCGGACCCCACACCACAACTCACCAATAGAATAAATAACACTCTAAGGAATCTACAAAAAAACGGACAGATAACCAAAGCGGACCTACGAAGAATGAAACCGGAAAGTAACAACACCCCCAGATTCTATGGACTACCCAAAGTACACAAACCAGACATCCCACTCAGACCCATAGTATCACTACCAGGGACACCAGCATACAAACTGGCCAAAGAACTACAACAGAAACTGAAACACCTGGTCAGCGGATCCAAACACTCCATACAATCAACACAGGAATTCTTGGACGCCATCAGGAATACACACATAGACAAAGAAGAAACCATGATCTCATTCGACGTGACGGCACTGTTCACTTCGATTGACAAAACCCTAGCCAGAGAAACAATAGCCAACCTACTGGACATACAGAACAGAAAACAGGAGGCGGAACCTATCAACAAAGACGGCATACTTAAACTACTGGCCCTATGCCTCACTACACACTTTACATTCAACAATCAGATATACGAACAAATCAACGGAACACCCATGGGATCACCAATCTCGGGACTCATAGCAGAGGCAGTTATGCAAAGGTTAGAACAAACAGCCCTACCACAAATTCAACCCAAACTCTGGGTCAGATATGTCGATGACACTTTCGTAATCATCAAAAACACGGAAATAGAAAAAACACACCGGATCATCAACGCCACACTCACAGGCATCCGATTCACGAGAGAAGTAGAAAAGGATAGCCAACTCCCATTCCTAGACGTGATAGTACAGAGAACACCGAACGGAGAATTCGCCACAAGGGTACACAGGAGAACAACACAAACAGACCAAGTCTTAAACTATGAAAGTAACCACCCCAACACACACAAACGAAGCTGCATCAGGACACTATTCAAAAGAGCCACAACACACTGCAGTACACCAGAACTGCGAAAAGAGGAAGAGGAACACCTATACAAGGTATTCGCCAAAAACGGATACCCGCGCAACTTTATCAACAGATGCCTAAGAGATAGACCACGGAACGAGGACATGCCACAACCAAAAGGACTAGCCACACTACCATACATCAGGAGCGTTTCAGAACTGACAGCCAGACTACTGCGACCCCTAGGACTCATAACGGCACACAAACCAACAGCCACGCTCAGACAACAACTCACTAGAACAAAGGAGCCAATACCCAACATGAGCAAAACTAATGTAGTTTATAAAATACCATGCAAGGACTGCACAAAACACTATATAGGACAAACAGGAAGACAGCTAACAATCCGCATACATGAACACCAACTAGCCACGAAACGACACGACCAGCTATCCCTAGTAGCCACACACTCAGACAACAAGCAACATGAATTCGACTGGGAAAACACTACTATCATAGGGCAAGCCAGACAGAGAACAGCCAGGGAATTCCTAGAGGCATGGCATTCATCCACAAATTCCATCAACAGACACATCGACCTGGACCCAATATACCAATCACTACAGCGGACAGCTGAAACTGACACCCGGAAGCGGCAAGGACAGACCACTATAAATGCCGGAAGAAACATCAAAGAAGCGCTTCGCAGGAGGCTCCACAGCACTGATGATGTCTCCTAGCCAGGGGACGAAACGTTTGCAACAAAAACTTCCAGCTCGGCGAACAGAACCACTACAACTTTCTCTGGATTCTTGTTCTCTCAGTTCTGAAGGCTTCCCATTTTCCAGCTGTCCCTTCGAAAGTTCTTGCCTAATACCATCAAAATTGGCCTTTCTTCAATTTAGAACTTCAACTTTTAGATCTGGTCTATCCTTTTCCATCACTATTTTAAAACAAATTGTGGTCGCTGGCCCCAAAGTGCTCCCCCACTGCCACCTCAGTTAACTACCCTGCCTTATTTCCCAAGAGTAGATCAAGTTTTGCACCTTCTCTAGTAGGTACATCCACATACTGAATGAGAAAATTATCTTGTACGCACTTAAGAAATTTCTCTCCATCTAAACCTTTAACGCTATGGCAGTCCCAGTCTATGTTTGGAAAGTTAAAATCCCCTACCATAACTACCCTATTATTCTTACAGATAGCTGAGATCTCCTTACAAGTTTGTTTCTCAATTTCCCTCTGACTATTAGTGGGTCTATAATACAATTCCAATAAGGTGATCATCCCTTTCTTAATTCTCAGTTCCACCCAAATAACTTCCCTGGATGCATTTCCGGGAATATCCTCCCTCAACATAGCTGTAATGCTATCCCTTATCAAAAACACAACTCCCCCTCCTCTCTTGCCTCCCTTTCTATCCTTCCTGTAGCATTTGTATCCTGGAACATTAAGCTGCCAGTCCTGCCCATCCCTGAGCCATGTTTCTGTAATTGCTATGATATCCCAGTTCCATGTCCCACTCTACAAAGACCTTTTTGTAATATTTCCCAGACTTGGAGGTTATGTCTATATCAGTTATTTTCCTAAGAAGGGCAGTAATATATACTTGAACAGTTTATGCCTTTTGTTAAGAGACATTAAATCTTTGGTTAAGGAAGGTTTATTTGGAACAAACTAGTTCTTTGTTACTCAAGGAATAAAACTCAATATTGGCAATTTACCTTGCCATGCATTTACAGAATCTCATAATCCCCAGAGTGTGGACACAGGCCATTCAGTCCATCTATTCCATACCGACCTTCCAAACAACATCCCACCCGGACAGGCATAAGTCCCAGGGTCACAATTCAAGGCAGCAGCACTCCAACAGCTTAAGGCAAAGATTACATTGAAGATAGAGGATAAGTGACAGGAAGAGAAAGCCTGAGGGATCCAACAATAACATCATTACATGCAAAGCTTTTCTGAAACTACTAGGGTCACCTACAGACCAAAATACTTACCCATACTATACAATGTTAATAAGCTCAGCGACTTTAATTGACTGACTACTTCCAACAGGAGCTGTGCTCACAGCACGTGTCCTTACTGCTCGCTGCAATAGCAATGATTGGCTGTCCTCCAATCCTCCACATGAGCTAACAACCAATCCAATCCAAAACTTCACAGCTCAGATTCTAACTCACACCAAGGAAAAGCTAAGCATCAGCTTGCCCACTAATCTACACTGGTTACTGCTACAACAACACCTTGATGTTAAAATGTTCACCATTTTGATCATGGATTTACCTCGCACCACGCTCCCCCCTTTCCATTTCTATTAGACTCTGGGACACCCATGATTTTAATCAATCCACCACTGGCAGCCATGCCTTCAGCTGCTCTCGCTCTAAACTCCAAATAGTTCTCGGCTTCGCAGTTTCTCTCCCCCTTTAAGATTTTCCTGTGGGGAAGTAGGAACATGGTGGTAATGTTACTGGATTACTCATCCACCGTCCGGGCTAACAAAACAGAACACCACAGCAGAGGAATCAGCCCTTCGGCCCACCATGTCTGTGCTGACTCTCTCACCCCAAACCTGTGCCCCTGAGTATTTGGTAGTCCCACTCTGGGAAAAAGACTATGACTATCCACCCTATTTATGCCTCAGCCTTCAACGCTCTTGCTAAAAGAATCTAAGTTTACATTGCAAGAATTCCGAGAACCCGGTTCAAATCCCGCCACATGACATGAAGAAATCTAAATTCAATAAAATTCTGGAATAAATTAGCTGCTCTGGTATTGACCACATAACTGCTGTCGATTGTCATGAAACCGATCTAATCCACTAACATTCTTTAGAGAAGGAAAGCTGCCATTTTTACCTGGTCTGACCTACTTGTGACTCCAAACACACAGGAAAAAAAAAAGTGAGGACTGCAGATGCTGGAGAGTCAGAGTTGAGAATTGTGGTGCTTGGAAAGCAGAACAGGTCAGGCAGCACCCGAGGAGCAGGAGTGTTGACATTCAGGCATAAGCCCTTCATCAAGAATATGCCCAAAATGTCAAATCTCCTGCTCCTCAGAAGTCTGCCTGACCGGCTGTGCTTTTCCAGCGACAAACTTTATGATTCCAAACACAAAAAGTGATGGCTGACTCTGGTGAGGACCAGAGCTGAAAATGTGTTGCTGGAAAAGCGCAGCAGGTCAGGCAGCATCCAAGGAACAGGAAATTCCAACGTTTTGGGCATAAGCCCTTCATCAGGAATTTCCTGTTCCTTGGATGCTGCCTGACCTGCTGCGCTTTTCCAGCAACACATTTTCAGCTCTGATACTCCAGCATCTGCAGACCTCACTTTCTCCTGTGGTGAGGACCAATAAATACTGATCTAACCACTAGTGCCCACATCCTATGAACAAATTTTAAAAAATTAATCCACTTTAACAAAGCTTCATCTTCTCAACTAAACTACAGTGACAAACATTCTCAGGACAGGTAATTAGACAGGGTAAAGTATGTCCTAAAGCTCCTTTTACTCAAGCAGAAAGTAAAGCTCCCTCTACACTGTCCACATCAAACACACCCAGGATAGAGACAGCAGAAGGTCAGATACAGAGTGAAATTCCCCAAGATGTTGCACTGAATGACCGTGATATTTCTCTAATCTGTGAGAGGTGTCTTTGTGCATACCCCTGTGTGTTCCGATTACCAGCACTGACCTGTGTGCAGGAGGATGTGCCGGTTGAGGACTCGCTTGTGTGCAGTGGCAAAGTCACATTCACTGCATTTGTGGATCTTCTCATTGGCGTGCATCTTGCCAACATGGTCATTGTACTCCACAGGGTTGAAAGTTTTGAACGGGCAGAAGCTGCAGGCCAGTTCTTCGCTGCCTGGGTGACCTCTCCGCTTGTGTCGCCGGAAGACATGCTTGTTGGAGCAGACAAAGTCGCACTGGTCACAGTGGAAGGCATAGTGAGTCCTGCGGTGTGCTTCCATCCCTGCCTCTGTGCCAAACAGAGAGCCACATGTGCGGTAGCGGCACTCTATCGCCCTGGCACCGTGCACCTCCTTGAGATGGCGGACAAAGTCCTTGCGCTCTTCCGCAGTGTAAGTGCAGCCCCCCTCGAAGCAGTCCAGCGGCCGTCGCTCCTCCTTGTGTGTCTTCATGTGCTCCTTCAGCGAATTGCTGACAGTGAATTTCTCCTCGCAAGCCGGGCACGAGTACACATCAGAGTAGAAGTTGGTGGTGTTCTCGTGCATGCTGGCCATGTGTCGGTTCAGGGAGTTCTTCTCCACCGCACTGTAGTCACAAAGTGGGCAGTGATGGGTCTTCTCACCGAGTTCCCGCATCAGGTGTACCTTCAGCTTGCCCTTGCTGGTGAAGAACTTTTGGCAGTGAGGGCATTGGAGACTGGGGTCCGGGAAATGCAGGTGAAGGTGCTCCACAAGATGTGTTCTCTTTTTAAAGCAGCGCTTGCATTCAGGACAGATGTGAGTTTTGTACAGGTGCTCCATTCCTTCCTGAACATCAACTGGCACAGGCAATCAAAAACAAGAAACAAAATAAAACCATCAAAGAGATGCTGTAAAGCTAAATGTACACACATACAAACTATAAAGCAGCCAACATAATCAAAAACCTCTCCCAACTAGTTATACTCGCTTCCATCAGGCAGAAGACACAAGTTTGAAAATGTGTACCAGATTCAAGAACAGTATCTTCCCCACTTTATCAGACTTAGGAATGGACCTCTCTTATATTAAAATTGATCTTTCTCTGCACCTTCTCTGTAGCTTTAACACTATATTCTGTGTTCTGCTCTAGTACCCTGATATACTTATGTAAGGAATGACTTGTCTGGGTAGCATGCAAAACAATACTTTTTACTGTATCTCGGTACACGTGACAATCATCAATCAAATCAAATATAACTCTCACGATCCACCACCCACTCACTGGCTTCCCATGGCTGACGCTTCTTTCTCAACCAATGTCACTAAAACAAATTATCTGGTCATCTACCTCACTGTCATTTGTTGAATTTTAGTCATACGCAAATTGATTCTCGAGTTTTCTACAGCAATTGGAGAAAGTGAGGACTGTAGATGCCTGAGATCAGAGTCGAGAGTGCGGTGCTGGAAAAGCACAGCAGGTCAGGTAGCATCTGAGGAGCAGGGGAATCAGCCCTGATAAAGTTTGCACATTCTCCCCGTGTCTGCGTGGGTTTCCTCCGGGTGCTCCGGTTTCCTCCCACAGTCACAAAGATGTGTGGGTCAGGTGAATTGGCCATGCTAAATTGCCCCTAGTGTTAGGTAAGGGGTATATGTATGGGTGGGTTGCGCTTCGGCGGGTCGGTGTGGACTTGTTGGGCCGAAGGGCCTGTTTCCACACTGTAAGTAATCTAATCTAAAAAAAAAGGTCTTACCACCGAAGCGTCGATTCGCCTACTCTTCGGATGCTGTCTGACCTGCTGTGCTTTTCCAGCACCACACACACAACTTTTCTACAGCAATGTCTACAGTTGAAATTACCTTACTAGTTGTAAAATGCTTTGCGATACCCTGTGACCAAAGAGATTATATAAGATACAATTGCAATCAGTTATTAATTCACCTTTGAAATGTCTCTGTCTGAAGGATTTAGCTTCTCTGTTAGTATCTCTCTCTGAGCCAGTTTCCAGGAACAGCTCCTCTTCACACCTGGACCGCTTCCGCTTTCTGGACACTCTTTGCGTTGTGCTGTTACCTTGATTTGCTGCCTGTCTCCTTCCCTCCTGTTCCTCATTCCCTTTAGTAGCACCTGTACTCTTATCTACAAGCAAACAAACAATCTGCGTCACACTGCAGGACTCTCTACAAAGTGATGAGCATCTTCAATGAACATTCTATACAGAATGGAAACTGGGTGGACTAGTTCAGATGCAGCCTGATCCTTATTGTTGGAATTGTGCATTTAAGAATCCTTTTCTGTTGACCCAGCATTTTCTGGTAGAAGTGAAAGGTCTACTTAAGGTAAAGATTTGTGGGCGGCACGGTGGCACAGTGGTTAGCACTGCTGCCTCACAGCGCCAGAGACCCGGGTTCAATTCCCGCCTCAGGCGAATGACTGTGTGGAGTTTGCACGTTCTCCCCGTGTCTGTGTGGGTTTCCTCCGGGTGCTCCGGTTTCCTCCCACAGTCCAAAGACCTGCAGGTCAGGTGAATTGGCCATGCTAAATTGCCCGCAGTGTTAGGTAAGGGGTAAATGTATGGGTGGGTTGCGCTTTGGCGGGTCGATGTGGACTTGTTGGGCCGAATGGCCTGTTTCCACCCGGTAAGTAATCTAATCTAAAAAAAATTTGACAGGCTTGGCTTGTATCCACTGGAGTTTAGAAGGATAAGAGTTGACTTGCTTGAACATACAAGTTGACAGAATCTAGAACTGGGGGGTCACTAGGGTTTAAAAATAAAAAAAGGGTTGCCCACTCAAGACAGAAACAAAAATAACTTTTTTTCCTCACTGAAGGTCACTGAGTCTTCAAAACTCTCATCTTTGAGCAGTTTAAGGCCGGGTTCAAGTCCCACCTGCTCCGGACGTGTATAATGACATTTCTGAAAAGGCTGATTAGAAAATAGCTTTAGACAGAGGTGGATTGATGCTTGCTAAAGAAAAGGGTGAAAGATTAGCAAGGGTAGCAGGAATGTGGGGGAAACAGGTCAGCTATGACAATTATTAAATAGTAACACAGGCTAGAAGCCTACTCTTCTTCCAAATTCTATGTTAGCAACTTGTGTCACATCATGTCAATGGCACAAAAGCAGCCATTCAGCCCAAATGAGCCAAACCAGAGTTTATGCTCTGTGTCACCTTCCTCACATTCTACTTTATCATAACCTTTTATTCCTGTCTCCCGCCTGTCTACTTAGTATCCCCTGAAATTTCCCTGTATTGATCATTTCAATGACTGCCTTTGGAACATTCTGGGTAAAGAATATTAACGGGTTAGAGTAGTGATAAATGGCTCCATTTCGGAATGGCAGGCAGTGACCAGTGGGGTACCGCAGGGATCAGTGCTGGCACCACAGCTTTTTACAATATATGTTAATGATATAGAAGATGATATTAGTAATAACATTAGCAAATTTGCTGATGATACTAAGCTGGGTGGCAGGGTGAAATGTGAGGAGGATGTTAGGAGATTACAGGGTGACCTGGACAGGTTAGGTGAGTGGTCAGATGCATGGCAGATGCAGTTTAATGTGGATAAATGTATGGTTATCCACTTGGTGGCAAGAACAGGAAGGCAGATTACTACCTAAATGGAATCAATTGAGGTAAAGGGGCAGTACAAAGAGATCTGGGTGTTCTTGTACACCAGTCAATGAAGGTAAACATGCAGGTACAGCAGGTAGTGAAGAAGGCTAATAGCATGCTGGCCTTCATAACAAGAGGGATTGAGTATAGAAGCAAAGAGGTTCTTCTGCAGCTGTACAGGGCCCTGGAGAGACCACACCTGGAGTACTGTGTGCAGTTCTGGTCTCCAAATTTGAGGAAAGACATTCTGGCTATTAGGGGGTGTAGCGTAGGTTCACGAGGTAAATTCCTAGAATGGCGGGACTACCTTACGCTGAAAGACTGGAGCGACTGGGCTTGTATACCCTTGAGTTTAGAAGACTGAGAGGGGATCTGATTGAGACATATAAGATTATTAAAGGATTGGACACTCTGGAGGCAGGAAACATGTTTCCGCTGATGGGCGAGTGCCGAACCAGAGGACACAGCTTAAAAATACAGGGTAGACCATTTAGGACAGAGATGAGAAGAAACTTCTTCACCCAGAGAGTGGTGGCTGTGTGGAATGCTCTGCCCCAGAGGGCAGTGGAGGCCCAGTCTCTGGATTCATTTAAGAAAGAGTTGGATAGAGCTCTCAAGGATTGTGGAATCAAGGGTTATAGAGATGAGGCAAGAACAGGATACTGATTAAGGATGATCAGCCATGATCACATTGAATGGTGGTGCAGGCTCGAAGGGCAGAATGGCCTATTCCTGCACCTATTGTCTATTGTCTCATTTCAGTCTTTCCTACAAGTGGAAACAGCCCCTGCATAACTATCCTCAAACAAACAGTTTGACAATTTTAATGACCTCAATCACTGCATCCCGTGGTCTTTCCTTTCCTGGAAAGATTTTCAATCTTTCTTGGCAAGTATTAGTTCTCGGTTCTGGTATCATCCTGGATAATCTTTTTACATCTTCTCATGTGCCTCTGTATCCTTTCTATAATATTTGATAGATTGTACTAATAAGTGTGACATCATTTCTCTGCTTCTCAACTCCATGTCTCTCGGAATTAACATGAATGGTTGCTTTGTTTTATTAAATCGGTGGCCCTGCTTTAAGTGATCAACGTATCTGTGATCTTACAGCTTTCTGCTCCTTTGCCCCATTATCCAAGTAGGATATGGCTTCTTGTCTTTCCTACCAAAGGATAGTGCCTTATACTTCCCCATATTGAAATTAATTACTCATCGAAGCACCAATTTTGCAAGTTTAGTAACACCTGGCAATATTTTGTTGCATTCTTCCTCTGTATGAAATTATCTAAGAATTAGTTACCACACATCCCACAGCATTTAATACTCAGGATTAGAAAAGATGCCTGAGGTGTTGCTTACTGTCAATCGTGGATGCAGGTTCCTGTAAAAACAAAACCAGTTCTGGAGTTGAACAACTTATAATTTGTTATATAATTGTTATAGGATGAATCCCAGTACAAAGGGATTTTTTTTGTCTTACAAGCAAAGGCTAAACAGACTGGAACTCTATTCAGTGAAATTTAGAAGCAAGAGAGGTGATCTCATTGAAACATTTGGGATTTTTAAGGGGCTTGACAGGATAAATGCTGAGAGGATGTTTGTCCTCATGGGAGAGTCTAGAACCAGAGGGCATAGTCTCAGAATAAAAGAGGATCTAACTTAAGACTGAGATGAGGAAAAACTTCTTCTCTAAGAGTTGAGTCTTTAGAACTCCTTGCCATGGAGGAAGCTATGGGGGCAGAGTTCTTGAGTATATTGATGAGGGAGATGGATTCTTCATAGTAGTGATTCATGGATTACAGGGAAAAAGGCAGGAAGGTGTACGTGAGTAATGCTGGGTCAGCCACGATCCGATTAAACAGTGAGCAGGCTTAAGGGGCCTTTTGGTCTCATGAGAGGAGGAGTTCTCAAAATCCAGATTGCTATTGCAGGACTGTTAGTGCAACGGTAGGAAAAATAGAACTACCTACCAGAGTGTACAGTAAGATGTTTCTTCAAGGCTTTGTGGTAGCGGCTAGTGAACTCACACATGTTACAGCCATAATCTGCTTTATCTCGATGTGTCCCACTGTAGTGTTTGTTCAGGTCACGTGCCACACAACTCTTGAAAGGACAGAGTTTACACGTGAACTTTTTTCCTTTCAGCCTCCCCCGTTTCTTGTGCTGGGTGAGGAGCTTAGCACTGGAGCAGGCAAAATCACACTGGTCACAATGGAATGGATAGTGCCCACGTCGGTGCTCCTCCATATCTGCTGAGCTCTGGAATGTCAGTCCACAGGTCCGGTAAGGGCATGGAAGGGCCTTGACGTTACAACTGGTTCCCGCATGGCCAAGCTGCTCACCATTGCAAACCTCCACCTGGTCACCGTTGTGCGTGACTATGTGCTCCTGCAGTGCCTGCAACTGGGCAAACTCTTCACCACAAACCGGGCAAGGATACTTTTCCCAAGCACCGATGTCTGCAATAGCCAGGGAAAGCCCGTTTTCCTCGCTGCTGGTGACCTGTTTCTTGCAAGAGATCCTGGGGTGCTTTGCCTGCGATCTGCCTTCACTGTTGTGCTTGACAGACAGAGTGCATTTAGTGTCCGGTTCATGACGCTGCTGGCGATCAGTCAAAAGGTTCTGGTTCTCAAAGCTCTTGTTGCATTGTTGGCAGCAGTGAAGTTCTTCCATTTCGATCAAATCATCTAGTGAGAACATAAAACTCTGTCAGTCAGTCTCATCATTTATCCAAGGGCCAGACTACATGTCAATGTCTTAATTGAGCACCTGTAGTGTAAGGTACTAGACTCGGTCTGGAACTGAGAGAAATTTGTGTGTCTTTGCTCAAAAAAAATCAAAATGTTAATATGTGGGTGCAGCGATGATTAGGAAGATAAATTAAGCATCCGCTTTTATTTTTAGCGGGTTGGAGTACAAGAGAAATTTTGTTGTAATTTGTCAGCTTGTACTCCCTTTAGTAGAGATGAACAGTGGATGATCTAATTCATTGACTAATACAGCACAGGAGGATATTCAGCCCAATTGTTCCATAATATCTCTCTACAAAAGCAATTCTACTAGACCCACTCCTTCACATCCTGCTATTTTCTCCCCTTTTCAAGTGTTTATAGAGCTCTTTTACAAACACCATGACTGAATCTGCTTCCATCACAGCCTCAGGTGAAGCATTCCAGATACTAACTGCTCACTGGGAAAAATAACGGTTCCACGTGTCAACTTTAGTTCTTTTGGCAACTGCCCCTTGAAACAGGTATTCTCCAACTTTCAATTCTTCCGTCAATGGAAATGGTCTGAACAAAGTAGATAAAACTATCTATGATTTTGAAGCAGACTCAATGTTCTCTTTTGGGAAGAATGAGATTAACTTATCCAAATTGATCCACATGTCAAAGTCCTTCACCTCTGAAATACATCTGCTAAGTCTTTTCTGCAGCACCTTTACTATCTTATTAAAGTCACATCCTGAATTGGCTATTCTGGATGGAGGTATTCCAATGAAGGTCTAATGACTATCATGACTAAAGGTCATAATAACTTCCGTGCTCTTGTAATCTACGCCTTAATTCATACAACCCAGAATCCTGTCTGCAACAACAGCTTTTCAGATATTTATGAAAATGATTCAACAGGGTCAACAGAGCAAACCTATTTCCTTCAGGAATGGCTGTGAGGAGAAATTCAGACATAGCCAATTTTTGTTTAGTAAGGAGATTAACATTGACGGAAGGTGAACAGAGTTCACTTACAGTTCTGCCATGTTCTATATGAATAGTCAGGATAGGCTACAGGGATTGAAGAGTCAGTTGTTATTGGTTGCTCACAACCAGAAGGGTTATCACATACAACCAAACGGCTATTCCCACCACCAAACAAAATGTGATATTTTTCATCTATTAACCACCACCACAAAATGGTCATGTTTCCAATCAATTAGTCTGCATACAAAGCCCCTTAAGGGGAGAGAGAGAGCTAGACCAAAATGGAGTTGAAAGGGGAGAAAAGGCACTCGACCACCTGCAATGTCCACCTTTCTTTAAAAGCACTGAGGGAGTAAAGGATTGGCTCATGCTCCTATCATTGAGGTCAGATGACCGGCTGCATAACAGATTTCACTGAGATTTGAGCTTCACTCAGTCCCTCATACAAGTGACTTTGAATTGTGCCCCAATGCTATTTAATTTTAAGCATGTGGGGGGGCATCAAATGAGGTTTCAATTTAAATACTTTTAAAGGAACACTTCTTTTAGTTATGTCTGCACCTAGTGGCCCTAGATGACATGGTGTTCACCTGCTCCCCTGAGGTTACTTGCAATAGGTGGGTACTGCAGGGACTGGCACACATCTGTCTCCACCCAAAACAAATCTTGACAATTTTAAACTTGTCCTTAAAGAACAAACAATGCTCCCATAAAAAGCTATAAACTATTCATTTAGTTCGATTGAGTTGTTTGGTTTCGAGTAGTGCTGAAAAACATAAATTTTGTCAAAATTTGCATCTTGCACAAATCAAGATATTTCACAAGAATACCAACCCAAGGGGAAAACATTTGTGAGAGGAGAGGAGAGTGCTGATAGATTGGTAGAGACTTTGCCATGGAGAGTGCACTCATTGATGCTGATTGACAGATAATTTAAACAGTTTGCTTCAATTTCTATTTGGTCAACATAGTTCCCTGAGAAATGAACCACAGAATAGCTACTGCCTATTTATTGAGCTAAAACAGGCACAGAGCATGTACATGTTCATTCTGACTGTGAAGTATTTGCAGCTTCCAGTACCCAGAAGTGTGCACAATACTGCTAGCACTGGCGATAATGCTGAATTGGCTGTCAGTGTAATTCTTCACAGATTTGGGACTATCCAGTGAGTGCAGTCCAATTGCAGAATCAGAATTAATATTGCATAGCGTCTTGTAAGCTTTGCACATGTGAACTATTTGGGTACATTGCTTGTTACAAACAGCTGAAGGGAAATACTGTTCTGATGTACTCACCAGTCTTAAGGACATATTGTCTATATACCTAACATCAAGCCAGCACAGAGCTTCATATTTCTCATATACCAGAGAGAGAGTGTCATTTGGCTTAACAGCAACATCTGGTTCATAGCTAACACCACTCAGGCTGCTATTGTATAGGTCATCCCAAACCTTCCATTGTTGGACAATATACACATCAGGATTCCTACATATGCACGTGCTATTAAACTGGCCTCAGAAACCATACAAATAGAACCTGAACTGATAAATTTGTTCTCAGATGTTTCATCAACATGTCAGGTAACATCATCAGTGAGCCTCCGATTAAGCGCTAGTGCTCTGTCCCGCTTGCTATTTATCGATCTTGTCTAACCAGCTCAGCAAGCAAACTTATAACCCGATCCACAACCTGAACTACAAATCTTTTCCAAAATTGCAAAGGGCCTGAGCTATTTGTTCACTGTGTAAACTTAATACTGAAATAGGGCTCAAAGCCATCTTGTTAAATAATGACTACTCTGTTCATATCATTCCTAGCTATGTATCATGTAATCGCATGAAAAAAACGGACCCTTGGTCCTGAAAAATACGCAGTCTACCTCAAAGGAAGGACAACTTATGTCAGATATTTAAGCAATAGGTTGCTCCTACACAGCAGCAACACTGCACTACTCAAGCTATGTAGTAGCAGAAGATGATTTATTTAGTACTTACTGGTTATTTTCAGAGTGCAAAGACATAATTTCCTTGGCTACTTCAGGCCTCAGATTGCACTGGAGAGCAAGTATGTGATGGCCAACAGCATATTTGCGACTGGGCCAATGAGTCGATACTGCAGGGTATTGTCTTCCTCCATGTTTTAATCTAACTTTGTAAGCTTCCTTTAAAACTTTTTGTTAATGCCTCTTCAAAGGCTGTCACTTATTAATTTGTTTTAATTTAAAGTTTTTTTTATCGTAAAGATTATGAGGAAACACTAGTATTGCAGTCAAGGCCCAGCCATTAAAGTGTTGGATTTAAAATCCATAGAAGGCTCCTTGTGCAGGATCAAATTCTGTTAACTATGTTTGTAAATGTCACACAGGTTTATATTCCCTGGTGATTAGGATGGGATGGTTTCACTGCTACAGTCCAAGTTCAATTCCTGGTCAGGCAATTAAAGTTTAATTTAGGGTCTTGCCGTGCAGTGGTAGCGTCCTTGTCTCTGGAACAGGAGGTCTGGATTCAAGCTTGACATGCTCCAGAAGTATGTGACATCTCTAAACAGGTTGAATAGGAAACATCTTTAAGGAAAGACTTCTTGGTGCCTGTCATTTATGCAACTTTGAGCAGTCTGTGTTCCACAGAAACACAGGTGGTGTGAAGCTGTCGCCCCTGTCTCCCTGCCTTATGAAGCAGCTCCTCAGGTTTTGGTTGCACCTTATAGGAATTGAGACCTTGAAAAGGAGTAGGATATTTGGTTCTTCAAGCCTGCTCCACTATTCACGGCTCATCTGGATGTCATCTCAACTGCACTTTCTTGCTTGCACCCCATAGCCTCTGGCTTCCTTGCCTATCAAACGCTATGGAAGGCAGGATGACGAAATTCAATGACCACTGTTTTCAGCTTCCACTGCTTTCTGGGGAACCGAATCCTACAGGTTAACACCACCCTGAGGAAAAGAATTTTCCTCACCTCAGTCTTTAAAAGGAAGACTCTGATCCTAAATGTAGACTCCCTGGTAAGAGGAATAACCAGGAGAAAGTGAGGACTGCAGATGCTGGAGATCAGAGCTGAAAAATGTGTTGCTGGAGAACCTCCTGCTCCTTGGATGCTGCCTGACCTACTGCACGTTTCCAGCAACACATTTTTCAGTTCAAGAGGAATAACCAACCTAGTATCCTCTCTGTCAAGCCCTCTCTGGATCATATGTGTTTCAATAAGTTCTCCTCTCATTATTTTACAATCCAGTGGGTATAGGTTCAGTCTGTTCAATCTTTTTTCACGAGGCCTCCATTCCAGGAATCAGTCGAGTGAACATTCTCTAAAGTACTTCTAAAACAATTGCATAATTTTTCCAATAACACACCAAAACTTTACAATATACTCCAGACGTGGTCTCACCAAGGCCCTGTACAAGTAATCAATTAATTAAGTCTACTCAAACAGTTCAAAAAAAGCATATACTGAATTTGTACTATGGTCAGGTTAGGAGGTGTACGCTTGCAAAGGTGCATGTTGTAAATAAATGAAAGGCTGTGTAAAGATCAGGTCCAAAACTACCCTTCACAAACTGGCTTGCCAGAACAGAACAGTGTAACTTTATATATGACTAAAACAGTGTTTGCATTTAGTTTCCCCAGAGAGAGGGAAGGAGCACATCTATCTGTTCCATGTAATACCCACACAAGCATTTCACAGAAGGGGTCAGAGGAATGACCCTTTCCTAGCCCAGTGATGTAGAGGTTAATTGTACTGGTGCTTGTGCTTTTGCTACCTGCTCACCTTTCTATGCCAGTGCTTTCTTGGCATATCTCCAAATCTTCCTCTGCATGCATCAACTCATACAAAATGCTGTTTCTCATCTCCTAACTCTCATCAATGTCCCACTCACCCACTATTTCTGTTTGTAGGTCTACACTGTCTCCCAATCCAGCAAAACTTGTTTGTGTGTTTTAGAATATGTAGCTTCATAAATAAGAGTTTAAACTGTAGAAATTAGGGCAAATGCAACACAAACAAGCTGAGAGGATACGTTTTTTTAAAATTCATCATTGGCAATGGGTATCACTGGCTAGCCCAGTATTAATTGCCTGTCCCTAGTTGCTCATTGAGAAGGTGGGGGTGAGCTGCCTTCTTGAACTGCTGCAGTCCATGTGCTGTAGGTAGACCCACAATGCCATTAGGGAGGAAATTCCAGGATTTTGACCCAGCGACACCAAAGGAACGGTGATATATTTCCAAGTCAGGACAACGAATCACTTGACGGAGAACTTGCAGAGGGTGGTGTTGCCATGTGGCTGCTGCCTTGTCCTTCCAGATGGAAGTGGTCACGAGTTTGGAAGTTGTACCTCAGGACCTTTGGTGAATTTCTACAGTGCATCTTTTGGATGGCAGACACTGCTGCTGCCACCAAGTGTCACTGGTCACTATAATTTAAAAATGTCAGAATAGAAGACAGAGATACATATAACAGTGGGTGGAGAAACTTAAAACAATACTTGATCTAACTGAAAACAGAAAAGGAAAACGGAAACAGTAAAACATGGTAAGGAAACTGACACTTCTGGTATTTTAGGAATCAAAACTGAACCCAAGTCTCAAATCTAAAACCTCTGGATAGACTGAAACTGGTTGAGCTAAATAAAAGGGATTCAAAACCATTTGAGCTCAGTAGTTGCAGCGTTAAGCTCACTGAAGACAACAAAGTAAAATGACAGATAGACTTATACTGTGAGCATTGTAAAAAACTGACCTCATCATTTGCCACATGGAATGAAGGTTCAATCTCAATTTGAATTTTGTGATGAAACAGCAGTCGGAAGATTAACCGATTTGAAACTAGTGGAAGAATCTATAACGGTCCTCAAACTCTTGTGGCAGAGAAAGAAATCAGCCAAACAATAGATTAGTTTGGAAGTATTGAAAAAAGTAACCAGAGCAAGGGACTAAAGAGAAGCTAAATTAAATTTTTACTTCAGAGCTGGATCAGAAAGCTTCCAGAGGACTGAAGCATACTTTTGGGTAGAAGCAAGTAATTTTAAAATTAATTGACCAAGAATTCTCTTCTGAGGCAAGTGCATAAAATACTTTTGTTATAACCTAAATTATTAAAGACAACTGGTTTTGTTTATCTTGTTTTCATAAATGGAGAAGTTGGGAAGGGAAGGTGTCCAAAAGGATCTGGGTCTCCTTGTGAACAAGTCCCTAAAAGCCAGCATGCAGATGCAGCAAGCAATTCAGCCTTTATTGAAAGGGGACTAACATACAGGGGTAAAGAGGGCTTACAACAATTGTAGAGATCTTGGTGAGTAAACATCCAGAAGAGTTAGAATCATACAGTGATACAGTATGGAAACAGACCCTTTGATCCAACTCGTCATGATCCAACCAGACATCCCAATCTGCACAGTTTTGATCTCCTTAACGAAGGAGATCTCCTTAACTAAGGAACCACTGGCCTTGGGGGGGAGCAGAGGCTCATCAGTGTAAACACCGAGAAAACAGGATTTGTTTTTAAGGAGAGAAGGAGGGAAGGAGGGAAACTGGACCAGTGTTCTGAGCTTAAGACAGCAAGTGGTGATTTCAGTGAAATTTGCAAAAGTCTTACCTCTGACACAGATGTAAAAGAGGACATAATGCCTCACTGGAGAATCCAAACCAGAGGGTGCAATGTCGGAATAAGGGGGAGGCCACTTAAGACCAAAGTGCAGATAAAGTTTTCACTTAAAGGCTGCTAAATCTTCTAATATTCTACCTCACTCAGCACATTCAATACAGAAATTGATCATTTTTTGAACACCAATTAGATTAGATTCCCTAGAGTGTGAAGACAGGCCCTTCAGCCCAACAAGTCCACACTGACCTTCTGAAGAGTAACCCACCCAGACCCATTTCCCTCTGACTAATGCACCTAACACTATGAGCAATTTAGCATGGCCAATCCACCTAACCTGCACACCTCTGGACTGTGGGAGGAAACTGAAGCACCCAGAGGAAACCCACGCAGACACGGGGAAAATGTGCAAACTCCACACAGACAGTCGCCCGAAACTGGAATCCAACTTGGGTGCCGGGTGCGGGGAGGCAGCTGTGCTAACCACTTAGCCACTGTGCTGCCCCAATGAAACGTCCTTATAAATTTGGGGTTGTGTTTAAGATAATGACGACTTTAAAATGTAGTGCTTAATTGAAGCATTGATTTCATGAAACATTAAGGCCAGAGTCAGGTTCCTCAGGACAAATTTTGCCTGGAAAAGCCAAAGTAAGATTTGAATTACTATGCCATTTGTGAGTAATCCCATTTGAACCAACTTGCAAATCAAAACAACGAAAGTTCCAGAGAAGTTGGCAGGTTTCTAGCTTGCAAAATTTAAATAAATTTTCAGTACAGGTACTAGTCACCTCGCTCTAATGTGGGAACAGGCCTATGGTCCTACAGGATTATGGTGACTTTACCTTTTCTACTAGTGCTTCTGCAGGTTCAGTATCCGAACTTGTAAACTACAAAGTAAAAGACTAAACCCCCAACAGCTCCTCTGTACTAGTACACATACAACTAGCAGAGATTTTGTTTCAAAAAGAAGATTAAAACAAAAAATTACAGGTAGCCCCCGCTGTTCGAACGTTCACATTTACAAAAGACCTACATTGGACCTGTTTTCACAAATCCAAAGAGGATTTTCACTTTTACAAAAACAGCGAGATTTTTCCCATATAAATCATGCATCTTCGCTTTACACCATTTTCAGCTTATGAAAGGTTTCCTGGAATGCTCTACTTTCAGACAGTGGGGGATACATTACTTCAGTACCAGAGCAGAGAACAGTTCTTTTAAAAGCAATGAACATCCATTTGAGGGCACAGACGTAACAGTACCAACTCTGACAAGCCAATCAGGCGACCCATTGATGATGTGAGATACCATTCACTCAAAATAACACCACAATGATGCAAGAGTTAGGAAATGAGAGAAGTTAAAATCGAGAATGGCATTTTAAATGAGGAAAGAGAGAACAAAATAATTTGAAGAAAGGAGTCTTAAAACAAGGACTCTCCATATGGGGGCGTGCAGGAAAGTTGCATAGACCATAAGACCACAAGATATAGGAGCGGAATTAGACCATCGGGGAGGCATTCAGATGGGTATATGAATAGGAAGGCATATAGGCCAGGTGCTGGTAGGTGGGCCTAGATTGGGTTGGGATATCTGGTCCGCATAGAAGGGTTGGACCGAAGGGTCTGTTTCCGTGCTGTACATCTCTATGACGATCGAGCCTACTCCGCAAGCCAATCACAGCTGAATCCATTCTCCTGCCTTCTCCTAGTTATACCTTGATCCCATTACCAAGCAAGAATCTATCTAAGTTTTAAATACACTCAATGACCTGTCCTCCACAACCCTTGTCAGCAATCAGTTCCACACATTAACCACCTCTGGCTGAAGAAATTGTTCCTTATCTCAGTTCGAAAGGGTCGTCCCTTTACTCTGAGGCTGTGCCCTCAGGTCCTAGTCAGTCCTACTAAAGGGAACACCTTCTCCACATCCACTCTATCCAGGCCTCTCAGTATTCTGTAAGTTTCAATCAGATCCTCCCTCATTCTTCTAAACTTTATCGAGTACAGACCCAACTGCTCCTCATATGACAAGTTCCTCATCCCTGGGATCATTCTTGTAAACCTCCTCTGGACCCCCTCCAATATCAGCACATCTGTCTTTAGATACGGTGCCTAAAATTACTCAATTTTAAATTTGATCTGACCACAACCTTATATAGCTTCAAGAGTACATCTCTGTTCTTGTATTCTAGTTCTCTTGAAATGAATGCTAATATTGCATTAGACTTCCTAACTACCAACTGAACCTGAATGTTAACCTTTAGAGAATCCTGAACCAGGACTCCACATCCTCAGTGGGTTAGATTTCCAAAGCCTTTCCTAATCTGTGGAATATTGTGTGCAATTCTGGTCTCCCATCTATAGGAAGGATGTTGTGAAATTTGAAAGCACTCAGAAAAGATTTGCAAGGATATTGCCAGGGTTGGATGGTTTGAGCTATAGCGAGACGCTGGATAGGCTCAGACTGTTTTCCCTGGAGCATTGGAGGCTGAGGGGTGACTTTACAGAGGTTTATAAAATTATAGGATAAACAGACAAGATCTTTTAAGTGGGATGGGGGCTGTCCAGCGCTAAAGGGTTTAGGGTGAGGGGGAAAAATATAAAAGGGACTGAAGAGGCAACTTTTTCACGCAAAGGGTGGTGCATGTATGGAATGAGCTGCCAGAGGTGATGGTGAAGGTTGGTACAACATTTAAAAGGCAACTGAATGGGTATATGAATAGGAAGGGCTTTGAGAGAAAATGAGCCAGGTGTTGGCAAATGAGATAAGATTAATTTAGGATGTCTGGTCAGCATGGATCATTTGGACTGAAAGGTCTGTTTCTGTGCTGGACATCTCTATGACTCTATTTAGAAAATAATCTAGTCTTTTTCCTTCCAAAACAGTGGTGCTACATTTGCTATTTTCCAGTCCTCTGGGACGTTCCCTGACTCTAGCGATTCCAGAAAGATCACCACCAATGCCTTTACAATCTGCTCAGCTATCTCCTTCAGAACACTGGGGTATTGTCCATCTTGTCTGGGGTGATTTTTATCTTTAGAACTTTCAGCTTCCCCAACACCTCCTCCTCAGTGATGGCCACTACACCCAACCCTGCCCATAACTCTCCAAGTTCTGGTATGCTGCTCGTGTTTTCCACTGTGCCGATTCAGTCTGCCATTTCTTTGCTTCCCATTATGACTTCTCCAGCCTCATTTTCCAATGTCTACTCTTGCCTTTTACCTTTTGGATATCCAAAATATCTCTTGCAATCTTCTTTAATATTACCATCTAGCTTACCCTCATTTCATCTTCTCTCCCCTTATTGCTTTTTCAGTTACATTCTACTGGTTTTTAAATGGCTTCCCACTAATCTTCACTACATTGTATGCGTTTCTTTTTGTTTTTATGCTATCCCTGACTTCCCTTGTAAGCCACAGTTACCTCATCCTCCCGAGTAGGTACCTCTTTGCTTGGGATGGATTTCTGCTGTGCCTCCCAAAATGCCCACCATTGCTGCTCCACCGTCTTCCCTTCCAATCAACACTGGCCAGCTCCTCCCTTGTGTGTTTGTAGTTACATTTACCCAATTGTAATACCATTACATCAGCTTCCAGTTCCTCCCTCTCAAACTACAGGGTGAATTTGATCATTATGGTCACTGCCCCCTAGGAGTTCCTTCATCTTAAGTTCTCTAACCAAGTCTATCTCATTTTACATCATCAAATCCAGAACTGCCTCTTGCCTTGCAGGCTCTACCACAAGCTGCTCCAAAAAGCACCAAGCTGCACCTCACAGACATTACATTAATTCATTTTCTTCAGATCTGCTACCAACCTGACTTTCCCAGTCTACCTGCATAATGAAGATCCCCAGCGATTTTAATAGCGCCTTTCTTAAATACTTTTTCTATCTCCTGATTTATTTTCTTCCCCACATTCTGAGTACTGCTAAGAATCCAATACGTAACTCCCATTCGGGTCTTTTTTTGTTTCCAGCTCCCGAACTCTACCCACACAAAGTTTACACCTTCCAACTCTCTATTAGTTCATGCTACCAATTTAATTTCATTTCTTAGTAAAAAGACAACCCCATCCTCCCTGCTCATCGGTCTGTCTTTACGATAGTATGTGTATCCTTGGATATTTAGTTCCCAGCCCTGATCCCCTTACAGGTAAAAAAGAGGTCTGCAGATGCTGGAGATCACAGCTGAAAATGTGTTGCTGGTTAAAGCACAGCAGGTCAGGCAGCATCCAAGGAATAGGAAATTTGACGTTTCGGGCATAAGCCCTTCATCAGGAATGAGGAGAGTGTGCCAAGCAGGCTAAGATAAAAGGTAGGGAGGAGGGACTTGGGGGAGGGGCGATGGAGATGTGATAGGTGGAAGGAGGTCAAGGTGAGGGTGATAGGTCAGAGTGGGGTGGGGGGCAGAGAGGTCAGGAAGAAGATTGCAGGTTAGGAGGGCGGTGCTGAGTTGAGGGAACCGACTGAGACAAGGTGGGGGGAGGGGAGATGAGGAAATTGGAGAAATCTGAATTCATACCTTGTGGTTGGAGGGTTCCCAGGTGGAAGATGAGGCGCTCCTCCTCCAGCCGTCGTGTTGTTATGTTCTGCCGGTGGAGGAGTCAAAGGACCTGCATGTCCTCGGTGGAGTGGAGGGAGAGTTAAAGTGTTGAACCACGGGGTGGTTGGGTTGGTTGGTCCGGGCATCCCAGAGGTGTTCTCTGAAGCGTTCCGCAAGTGAGCGGCCCGTCTCCCCAATATAGAGGAGGCCACATCGGGTGCAGCGGATGCAATAGATGATGTGTGTGGAGGTACAGGTGAACTTGTGGCGGATATGGAAGGATCCCTTGGGGCCTTGGAGCGTTCAAAATATATTTCCCTCCCCTCCCCTATCAGCGTTCCGCAAAGACCACTCCCTTTGTGACTCCCTCGTCAGGTCCACACCCCCCCACCAACCCGGCACCTTCCCCTGCAACCGCAGGAAATGTAAAACTTGCGCCAACACCTCCTCCCTCACTTCCCTCCAAGGCCCCAAGGATCCTTCCATATCCGCCACAAGTTCACCTGTACCTCCACACACATCATCTATTGCATCCGCTGCACCCGATGTGGCCTCCTCTATATTGGGGAGACGGGCCACTTACTTGCGGAATGCTTCAGAGAACACCTCTGGGACGCCCGGACCAACCAACCCAACCACCCCGTGGCTCAACACTTTAACTCTCCCTCCCACTCCACCAAGGACATGCAGGTCCTTGGACTCCTCCACCGGCAGAACATAACAACACGACGGCTGGAGGAGAAGCGCCTCATCTTCCGCCTGGGAACCCTCCAACCACAAGGAATGAACTCAGATTTCTCCAGTTTCCTCATTTCCCCTCCCCCCACCTTGTCTCAGTCAGTTCCCTCAACTCAGCACCGCCCTCCTAACCTGCGATCTTCTTCCTGACCTCTCCGCCCCCACCCCACTCCGGCCTATCACCCTCACCTTGACCTCCTTCCACCTATCACATCTCCATCGCCCCTCCTCCAAGTCCCTCCTCCCTACCTTTTATCTTAACCTGCTTGGCACACTCTCCTCATTCCTGATGAAGGGCTTATGCCCGAAACGACGAATTTCCTATTCCTTGGATGCTGCCTAACCTGCTGTGCTCTAACCAGCAACACATTTTCAGCTGATCCCCTTACAACCAATCTGTTATATCCACAACATCACACCTGCCAATTTCAATTGGTGCTACAAGCTCATTTACCTGGTTTCATATACTGTGCGCATTTAAGTACAACAACCTCAGTCCTGTGTTGATTGCCCACCCTTTCTTTTGTTGTTCCCTCATCTACTGTGCCTGACGTTAGATTTCTAAGCCTTTCCATATTTTCTGGCCTATTACTTGCTCCAGAAACTTTAACCTCTGCTGAGTCCTTCTCCCCTTTAACTTTCGTCGTAAATTTTGTGAACACCTCCCCACCCACACTATCCACAGCTCTAATTATTGCAATTCGCCAGGACTCTGGTCCTTGATTCAGGCAGATCCCATCCCTTTGGGATAGGTCCCTCCTTCCCAATACTGATGGCGATAGATGATTAGCCATGATATAATTAATGGTGAAGCAGGTTCAAAGGGTCAAAATGGCTTAACCATACTCCTACTTTCAAGGTTTCTATCCTGACAGTACACAGGATGGTCTCTCTCTTATACTACAGACCAAGTTAACATACCTGGGGGGTTGGTAGCTGCCTTCATTTTCTCATCCTGTTGGAGAGTTTGAGTGAAGTTCTGCCCATCATGCTGTTCGCCATTTTCTGATGGTTCCTGGGTGGACGCCACAGTAACCTCCAAGGTCAAAGTCTGGCATGTGACCTTATGACTGACGTCCATCCGAGGATCGGCACCCTCTGCAGCGTCGACCACAAGTTGAGCCATGTCATCCCCAAAGCACTCACTGCCATGGACACCGTGAGGCTCACCCCTCAGCTCGATAATGCCATGCAGTGCGTAGTCTGTCTCGTCGGCAAATTCCGTGAAGATTCCAGTATTGTCCGCTATGCCCCCTCCATGCTCTTCCATCCTGACACAGATCCGTTGCACCTCCTTGGAGAACAGATCTATCAAAACATGAAAAACATGTCTGTCCTGTCAGAGTAATTGGAGAGAAACCACTTCTTATGGTGGGGTGGAGGGTCAGGAACCAGATTGGAGAGGATGGTGGGGAATGGGGGTGCTGGAACATGAAGATCTGCTCTGGTAGTGAGGGGGAAAGGGGAGGGGAGAGGGGCAGAGGGAAGGGGAGCGGGGGGAAGAGGGAAGGGGAGGGGGAGAGAGGGAGAAGGGGGAAGGGGGAAGGGGAGGGGGAGAAGGGGGAAGGGGAGGGGGAGAAGGGGGAGGGGGAGAAGGGGGAAAGGGGGAAGGGGGAAAGGGGGAAGGGGGAAAGGGGGGAAAGGGGGGGAGGGGGAGGGGGAGAAGGGGGGAGGGGGAGAAGGGGGGAGGGGGAGAAGGGGGGAGGGGGAGAAGGGGGGAGGGGGAGAAGGGGGGGGGGAGGGGGAGAAGGGGGAAAGGGGAGGGGGGGGGAAGGGGAGGGGGAGAAGGGGGAAGGGGAGGGGGGAAGGGGAGAAGGGGGAAGGGGAGGGGGAGAAGGGGGAAGGGGAGGGGAGAAGGGGGGGGGAGGGGGAGAAGGGGGGAGGGGGAGAAGGGGGGAGGGGGAGAAGGGGGGAGGGGGAGAAGGGGGGAGGGGGAGAAGGGGGGAAAGGGGGAAGGGGGGAAAGGGGAGAAGGGGGGAAAGAGGAGAAAGGGGAGAAGGGGGGAGGGGGAGAAGGGGGGAGGGGGAGAAGGGGGGAGGGGGAGAAGGGGGGAGGGGGAGAAGGGGGGAGGGGGGGAAGGGGAAGCAGTAGGGAGAGGGGAGTGGGGAAGAGGAGGAAGGGGGTTGGGGAGGAGTTAGGGAAGGGGAGGATGGGAAATTGGGGGGGGGGGAGGAGGACGGGTGTGGGCAGTGGGTGGTTGTTGGGGGTGGGTTTATTTTAATTGTATCAGTTTACGGAGGAGTGAAAGATGATTGAGGGGGATGGGGTGGGTTTTGGGGAGGGGTGACTTGTCCCTCTAGGCCCTCCCTTGCCTGCGGGGCCCGCCCGCCTCCCTCTCACTCACTCCCAGTCGGGACTCCTCCTGCGGCCTCCCTCCCTCACACACAGGACCGGGGCCGGTCACCCACCTTCCCCGGGGCCCGAGCGTCAGCCCCCAGCTGGCGGCGCCCTCCGCCCCCCTCACTGTCCCCGCGCTCGCGGTTTGTTTTCCGCCCGCCCGCCTCACCTTTTGTTTTTGCTCGTTCACCGGATGGGGGCCTCGGGGAATATTTCATTGAATTTGGTTTGTTATCCGCATCGCCAAGTAGCCGCGACCATGTTTAAATATTGTCCAGAAGAGGAATAAAACGCAACTGGCCTTTACTTTTCAAAATTTATTTTTTGAAAAATATCCTGGGCGTTAAGTCAGGCACCATTTCTCCTTGCCCGTGGTTAAAGGCCCCGAAACGGAAGCTTGGCCAATTGGAAACGTCAGAAAGTGAAGCCACGGCCACCATCTTGGATTAGGGCACCATTGGACAGGAAGTGATTGTACCAACTTGGTTAGTATTGCCAATGACCATTGCAACCAGGGCAATGGGCAGAAACCCCACACAGAATACAAAAGAGGGAAGCAAGATGTAGGTGTCAGCACTGTAGTTAACGTTGGGGCTCATTAGAGACCGTCTCCTCCAGGCTGGTGGATCATAGAGTCATAGAGATATACAGCACTCTCACCCTAAACCTATGCCCTCAAGTTCTGGACTCCCCGACCCC